>NC_136420.1:28010000-28480000 GCF_052625555.1 Lactuca saligna
ATTCAAATTCTCAAACTTTTGGCAAATATTAATAATTGTTTATACATAACTGATTTGTTTAAAAAACTTTATATCTTATATCTTTTAAAATTGAAGATATAATTAATATGCTTTATTAATGTTTCGCTGAATGATTTTTTTATTCTGATGATATTATTCAATGATTATAAATTTTCTTGCTAATATGTTAAAAAATTCAATCCTCAACCTTTGGACAAACATCATGCCCATGTTAAAAAGGAAAAAAAGTTAATTAATGTATCTTACTTAAATATTTTCGCAGCAGCGAGTCTAGAATAGAAACTACATGCTTCACTAATTTTTTCTATATACATTTTTCAATACAAATATAAAGATTTTTATATGTAAGATAGATCCTAAATTTTTTTAAGTTAAAAAACTAAAAAAATTATGTAGGAATTTTAGATAAATTAAAATAAATTAGGTAGATCCAAGGACCCACCTTCCCAATACCTAGCCTTGCTACTGTATTTTCGTTGATTATTTTTTATCATAATTAGTTTTTGTTCATAAAAAAAATGAATGGTTTATGCATAACGGATTTATATATTAATTTATTAAGCATTTACCTCTTAAATTTATTAAAAGATTATATATATATATATATATATATATATATATATATATATATATATATATATATATATATATATATATATATATTCGTTGATTATTTTTTACCATAATTAGTTTTTTTCATAAAAAAATGAATGGTTTATGCCTAACAGATTTATATATTAATTTATTAAGCATTTACTTCTTAAATTTCAAAAAATATATATATACACTCCACTGGCGCACATGCAGCATACCTGAACATGTGTGCATTGCGCATAGTTTATATTAATGAATATATTGAAGAAAAATAATACGTGCATAATATATATATATATATATATATATATATATATATATATATATATATATATATATATATATATATATATATATATATATATATATATATATATATATATATATATATATATATATATGTACGTGTTTTTAGTTGTGCGTGTCTCATGGGTGGTTCCACTTTTCATTTTGGAGATTGTGGTTTCATGGAAATCTTTGTCGGGTCGCAGATCGCGTCTACTTTTGTCTTTCTTATTGCTGTTCACATACACTTTTACATGATGGATATATAGAATGGTTTTAGTTCATACAGTCCTACTTTATTAACCTTTACAATCATATATATCATTTGTGTTTAAATTTGATCAAGTTATTAGATACAATTCGTTCATTAAGTTGATTAATATTATCTATAATAAATCTTTATCCAAAAATGATTTATGTTACTCAAGTTAATTAACTAAATTTAAATAAAATTACATAATTGATATGTTTGTGAGGGTATAACCGCATAAAATTGGAATATATAAATCATTCATCAAAATGTATTTTATTAAAGAACCCATAAAATTAGTAGTCGTGTTTTGAGTTTTCAGAAACCATTATGTCATTTTTCTTTTTCAAATAAATTTTGTTGTACCACATTTTGTTTAGTTTTGAAACTTCATTTATAATTATTTATGTCTTGAAACAGAAGTTGGTAAATTGTTATATTTTTCTATTAAGATATTTAACACCTGATTTATTTGAATGTTTCGTTTAACTAGGACTCGTTGAAGTTGATTCGAGGCCTGGAGTAAAAGTAAAAACAAGAATTTGTAAAATACATAAAATTGTAGGCAGGTAACTAAAAGTAATATACAAAATTGTAAAAGACATTAACTCACTAAAACTATAATTATTTGTTAGTAAATGTGAATGAAAAACACGCTAAGAATCCGAATAATTAGAATAATATTAGTTCAAGTAGAATATAATTAACATATCAAACATAACAACCCCCAAAGAGAATAACGGTGCAGTAAATAAAATGGACATAGAGATTTACGTGGAAAACCCAAAACGGGAAAAACCAAGGACGGAAGAAGTCGAGAATCGATCCATTATAACTTGCAGTTTTTACAAAGCATGAGAAAACAATGATTACAATAAGTTTTAATAGTGATTCGGAGATTAGGTTTAAAACCCTTTTGTTGATGTAGTCGCCGCTTTACTTGGTGCCAAAGAAAAGATGCAGCCGTAGGCTTTTAATTTGAATCGCGTATGATTGAATAAATATAAAACAAGGTTACGCAAATTGCCCCTGACCATTAAACAATTGTCACATTTGGAAGACATAATTCCACCGTTCCATGTAGCAGGTAACAAAAAAGTTCTTCAACATGCTCAACCATTAGTCAAAACCAACAACGCATCAAACTCCAAAATTCCATAAATATCTGCAACCACCATATAGAGAATGATTGATTCTGGAAAGTAAAGTACCTCCTCCACCACGAACCTAACATGCTTAATTACGTTCAGAAACACCCACCATGTCAAGACATAACTTAAACGTGGCTATTGGAAGAATTTTAGTGAACATATCAACATGATTAAAGTTCGTATTGATCTTGTTCAGAACGTAATCACCATTTTCAATGATATCCAACAAAAAATGAAAGTGAATGTCAATGTGCATCGTTTAGTCATGAAACATTTGATCTTTACTTAAGAAAATAACACTCTGATTGTCACCAAATATGGTGGTAAACTTTATTCTATCATTAGGTTCTCCAAATAATCCTTCAACCGCATAACTTCCTTAACAACTTTTGTAAACTCCATATATTCTGCCTTGGAAGAGGACAAAGCAAATGTAGACAATAACTATGATTTCCAACTAATAGCACAACCATTCAAAGACACACCCTATAATGGATCTTCGTTTATGCAAGTATTTACCATGATCTGAATCAACATATCCAAGCACCCCATTATTAGATTCACCAAAGTGTAGACACAAAGAAGACGTACGCAAGTTACGGAAAATCCACTACACTGATTTCCAATGTTCTTTCCCCAGGTTCTCCATATATCTTCTAACCATGCTAACAACAAAAACCAAATTCGGGTGCCTGTGAATCATTTTATACATCAAAGATTCTATGACATAAGAGTATGGAACATGTGACATGTACGTCATATCAGTGTTAGTATTAGGACTTAAAGTGGATGATAGCTTGAAGTGCGTTGCAAAAGGTGTATTAATACGCTTTGTCTCATGCATATTGAAGCATTGTAGGACTTTCCCAATATAATTTTTATGAGAAAGTTGTAAGACCCTACACTTCTTGCCACTCAAAATTTCCATACCTAAAATCTTTTTGGCACCTCCTAAGTCCTTTATTTCAAAATTTGCTTTCAAATGTTCTTTTAACTTTTGAATCTCATTCATATCTTTTCATGTGATTAACATGTTATTCACGTATAGTAGATAATCGAACCTTCATCATCATTTTGTAATAAACACAATTGTTGTAGGCTCACCTTTTAACTTTGTGGTCAGTCATAAATAATCCAAGTTTTTTATATCATTGTCTAGGAGATTGCATAAGGTCATAAAGAGTTTTGTTCAGTTTACACATATAGTCCTCCTTTCCAGGAGCTACAACCCCTCAGGTGGCTGAATAAAGATCTCTTCCTTAAGCTCACCATGTAAGAAAGTTGTAGTTACATCAAGTTGATCTAATTCAAAATCATTATAAGCAACCAATCCGAAAATACACAAACAGAAGTGTGTTTAACAACTAGGGAATATATGTCACTATAGTAAATACCTAGAATTTTAATGTAGCCTTTTGCTACTAACCAGCCTTTTACCATGGTTTTCCATCCGATTTAACAGGTTCTTTAAGCTTGTAAATCCACTTGCATTTAATAGGTTTTTTTTTTTTTTTTTTTTTTTTTTTTTTTTTTTTTTTTGGAGCATGAGCCAATTCCCAAGTACCATTTATTTTTAAATATACAATCTCATTATGCATATCAATCATCTAATCACTTGAGTCTTCAGACTTAGTTGCCTCATCATAATTCACTACCATTGTTCCCAATTCAATATCTCCAGTAACAGTAAGAGCATAACCACACATTCAATTTCAGTATACCTCTTCGGAGGTACAATTTGTCTTCTCGCCGTACCTCTTGAAATGCATGGAGTACTAGCTTGTAACGATCAAAATTTTCCAACCAATTTAAAACATTTTAATCCAACCAATTTAATACAACTTGTTTTCAAAACAGTTTTAAATATCAGAGTATCCCCAAAACCACATCACAAAATCATGAAATATGAGGAGCGGTACGATCACGCCTTTGCCCTGCCATGATCACGTGATGTACCTGAAACAATAAACTGAAACCGTAAGGTCGAAAGCTTAGTGAGTTCCCCCAAAATACCCATACACACATAACCATACACATACATCAATAAACAGCATACTATGGGTCCAATCAACCGCCAGGTTGGAATACCCCAGGCCCTCAACCATCGGGTTGGTATGCCAACATACTAAGAGTCCAATCATCCTCGGGATGGAATACTCTCGGCCCACAACCATCGGGTTGGAATGCCCACTGTAACACCGTAAATTTCAAGACAAAATTTTCATTTAAAATAATCATTTTACTCTTAGAAACACTTGTTTAAAATCTTATTCATAGTCGATTTACAAAACATAACTCCATTTTCACTTGCATAGAAAACCAGGATCCTCCAAAATATGACTCTTTCTCTGGTGTGTACAATCAAGCCGGTGCCGTCCCGTGATACTGAAAGAAACCTGAAAAACATCAAACAAAACACTGTAAGCACGAAGCTTAGTGAGTTCCCCAAAATACCACACATAACACATATTAGCCACTCAAGGCTATAACTCTGTGGGTCCGTGCACCCAAACTCTGTGAACCCTCAGGTTCTAACTCTGGGAACCTTCCGGTTCCAACTCTATAAACATGCACATCATAAATCACATAGAAATAATGCAGTACAACACATCACGTACATATAGCATATAAATACTCTAATCACATAACTCTGGTTACCTACTCAAGGTAAAGTATAGTGAGAAGACTCACCTGGCAAGCAGGAAGCAGATATCCCCACACTTGAATCTCGAACTCGCCACCGCCTAACACGTAAGGCAAATACTCTCATGAATATAACTCTCGAGACTAGAATAAATCCTCTCATAACACCCTCTTATGGTTAAAAGACTATTTTACCTCTCTCTTGGCCCAAAGGCCACATCGCTGACCAAACCCTAAAAGTCAACAGCCAACCCTTGGTCGAAATCAAAGTCCTCAGTCTAAGTCAACCCCTGACTGACCCTACTCGCCGAGTCAACCCTGTGAGTCGTCGAGTTCCCATAATCAGAACTTCATTCAATCTGCGACCTAACTCGCCGAGTCACCCCGAGACTCGCCGAGTCCAACAACTCTGAGTCCACTCGCACTCGACTCACCGAGTCATCCCTCGACTCACGGATTCTCGGCTCAACCAGAGAATATTTGGGACTGTTCGACAAGACTCGTCGAGTCCAAGGCTATCTTCAACCTACTCGCCGAGTTGTTCTTCCAACTCGTCGAGTTCCAGGCCATCTTCAAGCAACTCGTCGAGTCGACCCATGTGACTCGCCGAGTACCACCGTTCTGAATCCATTCAAAAGCACTCCAGGCCATGCAATTGATCCAAAACATAGATCTAGCCTCCTACAACCCATCCATCACGTAAAGTGGCAAACTTTACGTGAATCCAAAGAGATCTAAGCCGTTTGCACATTGGGGATAGGGTTTGGGACATGTAAGCTTCACTAAACACTCCAACACAGGGACTTTCATGCTCTCTGATTCTTCTCCCTTCCAGATCTGAGGTAGCAACCTCAGATCTAACCTCTAGACTTCCCATTTCATCCATAGACAATTTCTCACAAACCCCAAAATGAAGAAACGACATAACAACAGGTCAATAACGAGATATTACCTCTAAGTGATGCCCCAACTGCAATGAAATTCGAATCCAAGCAAATCCCCTTGCTCCAAGCCTTCAATCTTCCCAAAATTCCTTCAACCATTACTTCTCCAAGCTCCAATCTACTCAACAATGGTGCTTCTCCGTGATTTAGGGTTTTCTAGGGCTCAAGGGGTGATAAAAAGGCTGGGAGGAAAACATAGTGATCTTTATATAAGGCTCAACCCCGAGAATTAGGGTTTTCTCCACTCAGCGCCTACTCGCCGAGTCCATTACACTGACTCGCCGAGTCGGCCACTTAACACGCGACCAGGTCGCGACTCTACTCGCTGAGTCTGCACATGGACTCGCCGAGTCACTCTTTCCCAATTTACTCTTTTAGCCCTTCAACTCTACTCTTGATATTTCGGGATGTTACAATTCTCCCCCACATAAATTAGGCTTCGCCCTCGAAGCCTACAACAACTCAACTCCAGAAATACTCCCACAACGTGCCACCTGGCCTTAATCGGACCCGCTCTTACAAGGCATACCCATCGAAACTCGAACACACTTTCCCTTTCCTTACTGTGTCCTGACCACTGTCTCGAACCGGGCACCGGATGTACCCTCAGATAACCACACTCAACGATCCGAGAATTACCCATGAAGCATCACTGATCCAAATCTCAACAATCACTTGACCCATAAGGGTTAGAAGCCATGAACCATCGGATCCCCGATCCAAATCCCATCTTATCCAATCCGTGATGACAGAAAGGCCCACTCTTCAATCCCAGAGCAAATCTCATGAGTCCTCTTCTTGCACTCAAGCACCCAAGCCGCACCAACCTTTGCACTCTCGGGTTAGGAGAACCCGTCGCACTGATGACATCTCTAACGTCCCCAGGAGACACCACCACTACGCACACGACCCTTGATCAGAATCAAGCCGGGAGTCCCAGACTCCATCCCTACATCCATCCTGAGACTCTTGGCTCTACACCCGCGGAATCCCTTCCGCATCCTCAGCAGACATCCCATCATGATGTCATTCCATACCACTATCACAAACACAATGTTCGACCATCAGACTCCAAATCATCCATTCTCACTACAACTTCCACTTCCGCGAATCGACACTTTCCTCAGCAAATGAGGGTCCGACACTTCCTCCCATACAATAGCACAAAGGGTGGCATACCAATGCACTAATGATGGCTGTTGAAATAGGATAACTCAACCAAGGATAAATACGTGCCGCAACACCCTCCAAAATCTAATACACATGCCCGAAGCATGTCTTTGAGCGTCTGAATCGTTCACTCCCTCTGAGGTGTCCTCCGACATCATCAGGATAAACTCTAGCTCATCACATATCCCTCTTCGAGACTGGGCACCAGGTCAGCTTTTGACTCCACAGCTGAGCCTCCAAAGGTCACCCAAATCATGATCCAAATATCCCACTAACTTCCTCCCCGTGACCACTATCCCGACCCCGTGACACGCAAGTCACGAAATTCTCTTTTCCTTATGCAAGAAAGTACAATCCAACCAAGGATCGTCTCCACTCTGATCTCTGGTTTCTGCTGCGTATATCCCTTGCCATCTCACCACATTCTCCGACAGAGACGGGGACCCCAGTTTCGCCCCCGGTCCAACATCCAGGCTCCAAAAACTCAATACTAGGACTACTCAAGCCCAAAACTCTTCCACATAATACACTGATCGGAGAACATTCCATCATCACACTCTCTTGCCATCTAGTGAGCACTACGGCTCCCCGCGGTATCACAACACCCTCTGACTAGTGAGTACTACGGCTCCCCGCAGTATCACAACACCCTCTGACTAGTGAGTACTATGGCTCTCTGCAATATCACAACACCCTCTGACTAGTGAGTACTACGGCTCTCCGTAGTATCACAACACCCTCTGACTAGTGAGTACTACGGCTCCCCGCAGTATCACAACACCCTCTGACTCTACTAGCTCGTGCTCCACAGACTATCATAGGCGGCTACCCATACTCGTCTCGAATATTCATCACAGACTCTGGAGGCAATCGTCATAACAGATGCCCACCCTTGCGAAGATCCACTCTCCCAAGTAATCTCCCTGGATGCCCATACTCGAAGGGCTATCACTAGATCCATAGATACCTGATATACCACAAGTCGTCTCAACTCAAGATTCACGAATAACTTCGAAATAAAGATATCAATACCCGGATACCTCGGAACACCCCCACCGAACATCACAAGATCCTGCCACAACCACAGATCTCCTGCCCCAAGCACCATATAGATGCAATAATACATTTCCTCTGAACCCCATAACTAGATCTTCATTTTCCCAAGTTGCAACTTCGGTGTATTCAATTTCTCAATTGCAATATGAAGAAACGCTAACGCTACGAAATACGCTGATAATTCTCCGAAACCCTTTTTCCCGCCGCTCAAAATCCAAACAAGGATACGCATACCGACCCGGGAGTTGGCTGCCCAATCATTCTTTATCTACTTGCCCCAACACCGACCAATACCAGATTCCTGACTAATAAACACCTGTCGTGGAGACATTCATCCTTTTCAAACAAGTACTTCCCGCATTAACTCACTCTGACCCCTTTCCTCGATCACCGACATCTCTGGTCTCATGATTTCTTACCGCATATCTATATACTCCACTTATACCTGCTCTTGACAAATCTCTGCTTTCTTACATACGGCACCCGGTTCTCCCCCACTTAGGGTTCGAACCATCACCAAATAGCACGCAACTAACCCATAACTATATTCTCCAGCAAAATCTCACCTACCCCCGGAAAGTGCTACACAACGCCCGATAATCACCCCTTAAGGAAATGAATCGACCTCATATACTCTGAACCTCTGGTGAACTCCTCAAGAACTCTCATCACGTCTGCTTCTAGCCGTTCCAAATCTCGTACCAATTTAGTACCAAACAACTCAACTGCTCGATAACATCCCTGGCTCATAGACTGAACCATAAAACCATCGTACCCCTCACCTTAACTCATTAACCAACGCTCCAACACCGGGATCATCCCAAGAACAGGAACCCACTCCCAAATTCAACACCACATGGATAGAAAACTCTCGGCACCGCTGAACTCGACTGAACTCCCCGCTGATACCACTACCGTACACCCGACTAAACTCAATTAGGTATAGCGTTGTCCTCGATTATCTTAGTCCCAACTGACTATTTGCTCATGATAGATCACTGCCTCGCAGCACACATGCTACCTGATACTCTGGTGGGAAAACATCGTCAATGACGACCTGCAGGGTTTACCCCTAAACCCAAAACTAAAACATCATGCTCCTCATTTTTTTTTTCACACGTACATAATCAGTACCTCCCCGATCATAGGAGGTGACATCTCCTTTATCGACTGATTGCTTAACTCAGATCGAAATTCTCCCTTCTCACTGACTCCTTACTAAAATACTCTGAGGGGCTCTCGATCTCCCTCTCAAGGGACGCCACATCGAACTTACTCATGACCAAATAACCGGAGAACCACAAACATCCTTCACTACGACCCATGGTACTCATTCCATGACATCTCTTCTCAATATGCCCCGGTGTATGGTACCCTAACCATAACATCACTCCCCAATCCGCTCCGATGTATGGTACCCGGACCATAACATCACTCCTCAATCCGCTCCGATGTATGGTACTCGAACCATAACATCACTCCTCAATCTGCTCTGATGTATGGTACCCGAACCATAACATCACTCCTCAATCTGCTCTGATGTATGGTACTCGAACCATAACATCAATTCCTCAATCTGCTCTGATGTATGGTACCCGAACCATAACATCACTCCTCAATCCGCTCCTTAGAACCTTCAGAATACTCCCTGTATCAAGTATGGGTCCTCTGCTTTCAGTAGTACGGGCCCATACTACCTGCCACATCTACCCATACTTTCCACACGGACCATCCCAGAGCTTCTAAGTAGCTGCTCGACCTGCCCTTTCACTAATCCCATCGCGCGTGCTCGCTCCCCAGGGAAATTCACTACTCTGCAAGCGCACTCATCTGGCTAGGGTTACTCCCTAGGCTCTTCCATTGTCCTCCCCCTTCTTTGCTATCAGCTGCTGAAGAGCTCCTAATGATGCCAGCCATCTACCTCCTGAATATCGTCATATTCACTTGGTAGCTGACTCCCATCATCGAGAGTTCCACAGCACAAAGCAAGCAGCATTCGAGCATCGAAGAATACATAGGACTCCCTCTCTGTGATAACTCCACCTTCTCGGCTCATCCTCGAAAGTACCACCAAACTCTGTAACTCTACCCCTCATGGGTTCTAACTGGATACTCTCACTCATCACATACTCAAAAGCATAACACATATAACAACGAGTCCTAGGCTAAGGCATCACAAATCAGGCCACTCTAGTCCTAACATATGAAATACCTAGCCTGTCTCTAGCATGCAATAATATCTCATAAAGTGCATCATAAATATCTCATAATACAAAATAAGGGTATTTTGGGAAATCACCATTCGGGCTCTGGCTGATTGTACACACTGCTCTTTCTTGCTTCCTCTTTGAACCCTTATTCATTTTTAGAAAATTATTTCCTTAAAACTTTTCTTACTTCCTCAGTTTGAGTCCAGATTTACCCGAAGGCGCATCCGAATCCCTCAAACCAAGGCTCTGATACCAACTTGTAACACCGTAAATTTCAAGACAAATTTTTCATTTAAAATAATCATTTTACTCTTAGAAACACTTGTTTAAAATCTTATTCATAGTTGATTTACTAGCTTGTAACGACCAAAATTTTCCAACCAATTTAAAACATTTTAATCCAACCAATTTAATACAACTTGTTTTCAAAACAGTTTTAAATATCAGAGTATCCCCAAAACCACATCACAAAATCATGAAATATGAGGAGCGGTACGATCACGCCTTTGCCCTGCCATGATCACGTGATGTACCTGAAACAATAAACTGAAACCGTAAGCGAAAGCTTAGTGAGTTCCCCCAAAATACCCATACAGACATAACCATACACATACATCAATAAACAGCATACTATGGGTCCAATCAACCGCCAGGTTGGAATACCCCAGCCCCTCAACCATCGGGTTGGTATGCCAACATACTAAGAGTGCAATCATCCTCGGGATGGAATACTCTCGGCCCACAACCATCGGGTTGGAATGCCCACTGTAAAACCGTAAATTTCAAGACAAAATTTTCATTTAAAATAATCATTTTACTCTTAGAAACACTTGTTTAAAATCTTATTCATAGTCGATTTACAAAACATAACTCCATTTTCACTTGCATAGAAAACCAGGATCCTCCAAAATATGACTCTTTCTCTGGTGTGTACAATCAAGCCGGTGCCGTCCCGTGATACTGAAAGAAACCTGAAAAACATCAAACAAAACACTGTAAGAACGAAGCTTAGTGAGTTCCCCAAAATGCCACACATAACACATATTAGCCACTCGAGGATATAACTCTGTGGGTCCGTGCACCCAAACTCTGTGAACCCTCAGGTTCTAACTCTGGGAACCTTCCGGTTCCAACTCTATAAACATGCACAGCATAAATAAAATAGAAATAATGCAGTACAACACATCACGTACATATAGCATACAAATACTCTAATCACATAACTCTGGTTACCTACTCAAGGTAAAGTATAGTGAGAAGACTCACCTAGCAAGCAGGAAGCAGATATCCCCACACTTGAATCTCGAACTCGCCACCGCCTAACACGTAAGGCAAATACTCTCATGA
Organism: Lactuca saligna; assembly: GCF_052625555.1. Lineage (NCBI taxonomy): Eukaryota > Viridiplantae > Streptophyta > Magnoliopsida > Asterales > Asteraceae > Lactuca > Lactuca saligna. The sequence continues at coordinate 28,021,672 of NC_136420.1, forward strand.
ATATAACTCTCGAGACTAGAATAAATCCTCTCATAACACCCTCTTATGGTTAAAAGACTATTTTACCTCTCTCTTGGCCCAAAGGCCACATCGCTGACCAAACCCTAAAAGTCAACGGCCAACCCTTGGTCGAAATCAAAGTCCTCAGTCTAAGTCAACCCCTAATTGACCCTACTCGCCGAGTCAACCCTGTGACTCGTCGAGTTCCCATAATCAGAACTTCATTCAATCTGCGACCTAACTCGCCGAGTCACCTCGAGACTCGCCGAGTCCAACAACTCTGAGTCCACTCGCACTCGACTCACCGAGTCATCCCTCGACTCACCGATTCTCGGCTCAACCAGAGAATATTTGGGACTCTTCGACAAGACTCGTCGAGTCCAAGGCTATCTTCAACCTACTCGCCGAGTTGTTCTTCCAACTCGTCGAGTTCCAGGCCATCTTCAAGCAACTCGTCGAGTCGACCCATGTGACTCGCCGAGTACCACCATTCTGAATCCATTCAAAAGCACTCCAGGCCATGCAATTGATCCAAAACATAGATCTAGCCTCCTACAACCCATCCATCACGTAAAGTGGCAAACTTTACGTGAATCCAAAGAGATCTAAGCCGTTTGCACATTGGGGCTAGGGTTTGGGACATGTAAGCTTCACTAAACACTCCAACATAGGGACTTTCATGCTCTCTGATTCTTCTCCCTTCCAGATCTGAGGTAGCAACCTCAGATCTAACCTCTAGACTTCCCATTTCATCCATAGACAATTTCTCACAAACCCCAAAATGAAGAAACGACATAACAACAGGTCAATAACGAGATATTACCTCTAAGTGATGCCCCAACTGCAATGAAATTCGAATCCAAGCAAATCCCCTTGCTCCAAGCCTTCAATATTCCCAAAATTCCTTCAACCATTACTTCTCCAAGCTCCAATCCACTCAACAATGGTGCTTCTCCGTGATTTAGGGTTTTCTGGGGCTCAAGGGGTGATAAAGAGGCTGGGAGGAAAACATAGTGATCTTTATATAAGGCTCAACCCCGAGAATTAGGGTTTTCTCCACTCAGCGCCTACTCGCCGGGTCCATTACACTGACTCGCCGAGTCGGCCACTTAACACGCGACCAGGTCGCGACTCTACTCGCCGAGTCCGCACATGGACTCGCCGAGTCACTCTTTCCCAGTTTACTCTTTTAGCCCTTCAACTCTACTCCTGATATTTCGGGATGTTACACCCACACACCTATACATACACTAACTACTATGGGTCCAATCATCCCTCGGGATGGAATACCCCCAGGCCCACAACCATCGAGTTGGAATGCCAACATACTGTGAGTCCAATCATCCTACCTGGATGGAATACTCCTGGCCCAAAACCATGAGGTTGGAATGCCCACAAGCAAACAAGTGCATCTATCAAATAATCACATAACGGTCTACTGCAACGACATACTAGGGCCCTATCATCCATTCTGGGATGGAATGCCCTCTACAGCTATTCAAATATGCACACATATTACAGGTAATCTCTTACCAACACATAGACAGTCCGACCAACTATAGGTCATTAAGTATAACCACATCATGTCTACCAGGATGTCAATCTAACCAACCATACTAGCATATAATCATCCATTCTAGCATAATACCATACTATCATATCATAACAACAATTACTCAAATAACACTTCAAAGGGCCGACCTTGGTGCCTTAGACCCTTGGTATAGTGAGGATAACTCACCTTGAACTGCTAAAACCCTGCTGGTACCCTTCTGGCTGCTATCTGAAAATCCCCGCACTGCTGCTCCTCTAGCTCCCCGAACTATTAATGCTACAATAATAATTAGCCCAAATATAATATCCTTCTAATGGTAAATTGACCAATTTACCCTTAACCCAATCTGGTCCATGACTAAGGCCCAAAACCAAAATATGAAGGGCCCAACACTAGGTAAGCTTCTAAAGCCCATTAGTGACCTACTAATGGCCCAATTTGCTACATTGGGCCCAATCCCCTAATGGGCCTCATCCTAAGCCCAAAATATATTCCTTGGACCATATAATATGATTTCTAATGGCCCACTAAGGCCCAAATACCCAAACATGACCCAAACCACGGCCCAAAAACTTATGATCCATACAGACAGAGTACGCGGGGAGTACTCCCATGTACGCTAAGCCTACGAGCAAAATGATGAGTACACTGGGCGTACCTGCACGTACACTCAGCGTAATTCCCCTATTAAGTCCTTTTTCCATTAAGTGCTTATTACTCCATTTCAGGGGCTCCAAACTCAGATCCAGGTCCTTTTTCATGCCTTATTCCATAAAGTCAGTGACTTGGTGACTTTACTTGTCCCCAAACAACTCAAACTCCAAAAATGATCATCTACTTTCATGAAAATGGTCCTATCTCTTGCATGGCTCCATTAAGACCATCAAGGTATCAACTTTCTGATCTAGGAGGTCATTTAGCACCAAGGGTGGCAACCCTTGGCCTGGAAATCAGATTTAGGCTATAAAGCTTCCACCTTGGACCAAAAACTATTTCATAACCTAACACACAAGACCTAATCATCTATAGATAAAGTTGTGAGCTTTTTACCTCAAAAAGGTTCCAAAAGGTGATGCTACCTCAGATCTACGAGCTCCAGCCACCCAACTCCTTCCTTGCCAACTTTTTCTTTCTTCTTCCAAAATCTCCTTTACCAAACCAAGCTCCCCAAGGTCAATACCCACAAAAATGGAGGAAGAACGACTACTTAGGGCTTCTAAGGGTAAGAGGGCAGATATGGAGGCTAGGGTGGGAACCATTATGTTCCTTATATAGTGGTTGGCCCTAAAAATAGGGTTTTCTAGACACTGGACGTACGTTATGCATACATCTTGTACGCTGGGCGTACACCTCTAAAACCCGCGTTCATTTAACCCATCTACGTTGGGCATAACCCAATTTATGTTGGGCGTACCCAGCTATGCACACGCATGCATTCCTAGCATGCCTACGACCCTTTTTCCAAATATTTCCTTTAGGGATCATTATTGTCACTATCTTCAAAGTGTCCTAACTCCTTCATCCTAAGTCCATTTCCATCGAGCCTTATATCCACAAAATGGTGGCAAGAAGCCCTACGCTTCTAGCAACACCTCTGGTCTGAAACCTTCTCGAATGAACCCAATGCCCATAAAAGACCGCAACACCCTTAACCTGGGTCTCGGGAATCCATAAATAAACACTTTTTAGAATGGGGCGTTACATAGCTTATGGTTGTAAAGTTGTTGAATTTTCAACAACAATCATCTCATCTGGTAAATTAGAAACTTTCTCCACGTCTATACTTTGAATGGTAATAGGTGGGGTAGGAAGCTCCACCTCAATTTTCATATTCTCTTTAATTGCTTCAGACGATTCCTTTGTACCAATAGAAGAGTCAATGACCCGTTGAATCATGGAAGTCTCATCAAAAGTAACATCCCTTGATATAACAGCCTTCTTCATATCAAAACATTGTAACTTGTAACCTTTTACCCCTGGATTCTACCCAAGAAAAATGCATTTGATTGCTCTCGGTTCTAGCATCTCATTTTCAACATGTGCATAAGTTGGATATCCAAACTATTTTCAATCAAAGTTTTCTTCTTAACTACTTGTGATGGTGATCGATTGATAATATAGCAAGTTGTTGAAGCAGCCTCCGCCCGAAAGGAATTTGGCATTTTGATATTAGAAAGCATACATCGGATCTTCTCTATAATAATGCGATTCATCCATTTGAATACACCATTTTGTTGAGGTGAATGAACCACTGTGCGATGTTGAGTATGCATTCCTTTTGGAAATAGGCATTTAACTCTTCTGAGAAAAATTTGTGTCCATTATCCATACGAAGATACTTTACCACTAAACCTTATTTCTTTTCAACATGTACTTTCAAATTTCTAAAAGTAGAAAAATCACCCTTATGTTTTAAAAAGAAAGAGTATACCTTTATTGAGAAATCATCAGTGATAGTAAGCATATAAAAAACTCCGCCTTTTGAAGAAACTCAAGCTGCTCCCCATAAATCCAAGTGGGCATAATCAAGTGGTCCTTTTATTGTATGAAAACCACTCAAAAATTTTGTTGGATCTATATGCTCAAAAATAATTATTGAATGACATTGCTAATGACAAATGATCTAATAGGGTCACACCTTAATCAAGTTGGTACTTATTGAATATTTATTAGGTAATTGGTTATTAATAAATAAATTCAACTTTTGTATTTAATTAGAATAAAATTATTGTTTTATGATAACAATATTATAAAGAGTAGAATACTAGTCATTAGATGATATCGTATCATATAACAAGTCATGTACAAAGTTTTGGACGTTGTGGTTAACCATAATTAAATAAATGGCTTACTCTACCATGGTTAAAAGACTAGTAAACATTTTTGTCCTCTTTAGGTCCTTATGGCCAAATGTACGATGAAGAGTGGAGGTTGATTGTCAACCTTCACTCTCATGTTTCCATGCTCCTATTAGTAGTCATCACTTTAGAGTATTATATTCAAAATGCTTTACTTTGCATGGGATATATAAAGGGGCTCTTATGCATTTAAAATTGTTAGTTTTTTGGTCTCTAACTTCTTCCTATTTCTCTCCAAAACCGTAAGTTGTAGAAGCTTGAAGTTTCTCTCCCTTTTGAAGATCACACTTGGTTTTTGGTGTTTTTTTGTGTCTTCCTTTTAATGATTATTTGTTTAAGTTGTTAAAGGATTAAAGAACAAAGCATACAAGAAGGAATCTAGAAAATTTTGCTACCTTACTCTTGGTGGCGGATTACTTATAGAGAAGTTTCAACAACATGTTCTTGCCATCTACACCAAAGAGGATCCAAAGGCTTCAAACGTTGTTATACTGAAACACCATATGGTTGTTTTATATCATTATAACCTCTTTAAAAAGATCCTTGATGGCTTGGTTTTGTTATACACTTGAAATTTACTAGAAAACTTTTAAAGCTTATGTTGTTGTTTTTTTGTGAAATCACTATCTATTTTATGTATCAAAAGTAATTAGTGGTGTCAGATCCATCTTTTAAATGTTAGAATGATTTTTTTGTTATGCTAATCTTTGTTTTTTTGGAAAATAAGCATATATTTCTTTTTGGCTAAAGAAATTTCTACATTTGTTTTCTCTGACAACTTGTTAATAGTGTTTATTTTTTATATAACAATTGTCCCATTCATTTTGGTTATACAAAATTGCCTTAGAAAAAACCAAAGAGTTGTTTTTTATATGTTTAATATGTTTGTTATGTATAAACAAGCCACTAGGACATTTGTGGTTGTTATTTATTGATTCATATGATGATGTAAAAGATAAAAGTATGTATTATATTATTTGTTTATTTTTATAGGTAATAAATTAGTTTTAGACTAATTTTATTTTATTTTATAAAAATGTAACAATATGGAGCATGAAGATCTTATGAAAATATGAAGACATGGAGCCTTTTGAAGACCTTGAAGTTTCCTACTAAGTCCTTTAGAAAATGACTTAATATTTGTTGTGATGTCTCACAATAAATATTATTAGGAAAATGGCTTTGTAGTGTTTATTTTTTGTTGTTATAAAATGTTGTATGTATGTAAATGTGTTTGACATGCTAAAATTATTTTCACAAAAAAATAACAATAAACTTGGGGTTTAGACTTTTATATAAAAATTTCCAACATAAGATGTTAAAAATTGAGTTTTTGTTAAAAAGAGTTTTATTTTATTAGAACTCTTAAATAGCCAAGCTTTTAGAGATATAAAATGGTTTCAAATAATTTTTAAACTTAATCTAAACTCCATAACTTTACAATAAAGTTTGTTTTATGAAAAAGTTAAAACTCGGGTAACGTCGAATAAAAATTGAATATAAATTTTAACCTGTAAAATTATATATAAAATAAATTGAACTTTATAAAATTTGGAACACTTCATATGTACCATATAATATTTTATGCATGAAATATTCTTGATACAAAATGTTTTAAAATACAAGAGTAATAAAACATTGATAAAAGCCTTTATTTTCAAAACTTCAAATTTATGCAATCCTCTTAAAATTCACTTAGAATTTTTGTGTAACTCTTGTGGAGTTTAGGGCCACCTTATTCATTTTGGGTTCAAAAATGGTCAAGATGTTTTATATTTACTTATGGGATAAATTTCACCTAACCATTTGTGAAATATAATTCACAAGTTTTTTAAATGGATTATTTGATTAATTTTTTATGTGATAAAGGTCAGCTAAGCATAAGAATTTTAAGGCATAAATGAGATGAACATGCCATTAAAAACAAAGTAATATTTTTGGATCCCATTAATCTAAGAATTATATAAGAGTTGTAATTTGGTTATCGCAACCTACCGATCAATAAAATCACATGTGTTGTGGGGCACCGCCTCAATTTATTTTGGGTTATGTGGATCTTAGCTTTTCATATTTAATTTAAAGTGTAATATTTATTTTTAAAATAAATTATATCAAAGATATTAAAATGAATCTTATTATTTTATAAATGACTAGCCCAACTGGAATCACCTCATCACTTACTATTGGATCCATCCTTGAAAAGGAATAAACTAAGCGGACCCAACTTTCTTGATTATTCCAGACAACTTATAACTGTACCCAAGCTTGAGAAAAAAAGACTATGTCCTTGATGAACCTATCCCGGAAGAGCTCCTGAGCAATGCTACGAAATCATTGAAAGATGCTTGGGCGAAACATGTAAACGATTCAACCTAAGTGGCGTGTATCATGCTTGCAACTACGACTCTTGAAATTCAAAAAACTTTTGAGTTTCATGAAGCATTTGAAATGATTGAGCAACTTAGAATCATGTCTCAAGTTCAGGCTAAAAAAGAGATGTTTGAGACCTTGAATGCTTGCATTGGTTGCAAGATGGCTGAGGGATATTTGTGAGCTAGCGACCAATGTGATCCTAGCCTCATTGCCTAAGTCATTCAACCAATTTCTGATGAAATTGACAATGAATGATTGGGAGAGGAGCATCAATAAGCTTCATAACATGCTCAAGAATGTCGAGGTAAACATCAAGAGATCTAGGAACAATCACGTGCTGATGATCCGCAAGAGTCGGATATCCAAGAAGAAAACCAATAATAATACCGTTAAGGGGAACGACAAATCTTCCAAGAAAGGAAAAGGAAACGAAAAAGGTCAAGAGAAGCCTCCTACTACCAACCCAACTCCTAAGCCCAAGCCTGTTGCTGACTCTGATAGCTTTCACTACAATGAAAGAGGACATTGGAAATTTAACTATCCCAAATACCTAGAGGAAGTTAAGAGGAACAAGGCCAACTAGGTTGTCACCTCAAGTATATATGTGATTGAATTATATACATTCCATACTAATTCTTGGGTATTTGATTCTATAAGTGATACTAACATCTACAATGATTTCTAGAGACTAAAGATTGTTAGAGAAATCAGAGATGGTCATTTGGAATTCCATGTGGGCAATGAAACTCGAGTAGCTGTCAAAGGCATAGGATAGTATCATATTTTGCTTCCAAATGGTCTTAATATTATTTTGAATAATTGTTGTTAGTGCCTAGTATAACTAGGAATATTATCTCCGCTTCTCATTTGTATGAACAAGGTTTTTGTTATAAGTTTGATTTTGATTCTGAAAACATTTGTGTATTTAAAGATAATGTGTTCTATTTTGAGACTAGTCTCAATAATGGAATATATGAAATTTATTTAAATGGTTCATACCAAAAGGATAATTCAATGTACAACTTAAAGATTACATAAGGTCATAAAGAGTTTTGTTCAGTTTACACTTATAGTCCTCCTTTCCATGAGCTGCAACCCCTCAGGTGGCTGAATAAAGATCTGTTCCTTAAGCTTACCTTTTAAGAAAATTGTAGTTACATCAAGTTGATCTAATTCAAAATGAATATAAGCAACCAATCCGAAAATACACGAACAAAAGTGTGTTTAACAACTAGGGAATATATGTGACTATAATAAATACCTAGAATGTTAATGTAGCCTTTTGCTACTAACCAACCTTTTACCATGGTTTTCCATCCTATTTAATAGGTTCTTTAAGCTTGTAAACCCACTTTCATTTAATAGTTTTTTTCCCAATTCCCAAGTACCATTTCTTTTTAAAATTAAATCTCATTGTGCATATCAATCATCTAATCACTTGAGTCTTCAGACTTAGTGGCCTCATCATAATTCACTACCACTGTTCCCAAGTCAATATCTCCAGTAACAGTAAGAGCATAAGCCACACATTCAATTTCAAGATACCTCTTCGGAGGTACAATTTGTCTTCTCGCCCTATCTCTTGAAATGCATGGAGTACTAGCTTATGGTTGTAAAGTTGTTGAATTTTCAACAACAATCATCGCATTTGGTAAATTAGAAACTTGCTCCACATCTATACATTGAATGGTAAGAGGTGCGGTAGGAAGCTCCACATTAATTTTCATATTCTCTTTAATTGCTTAAGACGATTCCTTTGTACCAATAGAAGAGTCAATGACTCATTGAATCATGGAAGTCTCATCAAAAGTACCATCCCTTGAGATAACAACCTTCTTCAGATCATAACATTGTAACTTGTAACCTTTTACCCCTGGATTCTACCCAAGAAAAATGCATTTGATTGCTCTCGGTTCTAGCTTCTCATTTTCAACATGTGCATAAGTTGGATATCCAAACTATTTTCAATTTGTATAATCGACAGGTTTCCTAAACCATAACTCAAATGGAGTTTTCTTCTTAACTACTTGTGATGGTGATCGATTGATAATATAGCAAGTTGTTGAAGCAGCCTCCGCCCTAAAGGACTTTGGCATTTTGGTATTAGAAAGCATACATCGGATCTTCTCCATAATAGTGCGAGTCATCCTTTCGACTATACCATTTTGTTGAGGTGAATGAACCGATGTGCGATGTTGAGTATACATTCCTTTTGGTAATAGGCATTTAACTCTTGTGAGAAAAATTCGTGTCCATTATCCGTATAAAGATACTTTACCTCTAAACCTTATTTCTTTTCAACATGTACTTTCAAATTTCTAAAAGTAGAAAAAATTCCCCTTATGTTTTAAAAAGAAAGAGCATACCTTTATTGAGAAATCATCAGTGATAGTAAGCATATAAAATACTCCACCTTTTGAAGCAACTCAAGCTACACCCCATAAATCCAAGTGGGCATAATCAAGTGGTCCTTTTATTTTATGAAAACCACTCATAAATTTTTGTTGGATCTATATGCTCAAAAATCATTATTGAATGACATTGCTAATGAAAAATGATCCTATAGGGTCACACCTTAATCAAGTTGGTACTTATTGAATATTTATTAGGTAATTGGTTATTAATAAATAAATTCAACTTTTGTATTTAATTAGAATAAAATTATTGTTTTATGATAACAATATTATAAAGAGTAGAAAACTAGTCATTATACGATATCGTATCATATAACAAGTCATGTACAAAGTTTTGGTCGCTGTGGTTAACCATAATTAAATAAATGGCTTGCTCCCATGGTTAAAAGACTAGTAAACATTTTTGTCCTCTTTAGGTCCCTATGGCTAAAAGTACGATGAAGAGTGGAGGTTGATTGTCAACATTCACTCTCATGTTTCCATGCTTCTATTAGTAGTCATTACTTTAGAGTATATATTCAAAATGCTTTACTTTGAATGGGATATATAAAGGGGCTCTTATGCATTTAAAATTGCTAGTTTTTTTGTCTCTAACTTCTTCATATTTCTCTCAAAAACCGTAAGTTGTAGAAGCTTGAAGCTTCTCTCCCTTTTGAAGATCACACTTGGTTTTTGGAGTTTTTTTTGTGTCTTCCTTTTAATGCTTATTTGTTTAAGTTGTTAAAGGATTAAAGAACAAAGCATACAAGAAGGAATCTAGAAAATTTTGCTACCTTACTCTTGGTGGTGGATTACGTATAGAGAAGTTTCAACTACATGTTCTTGCCATCTACACAAAAGTGGATCCAAAGGCTTCAAACGTTGTTATACTGAAACACCATATGGTTGTTTTATATCATTATAACCTCTTTAAAAAGATCCTTGATGGCTTGGTTTTGTTATACACTTGAAATTTACTAGAAATTTTTAAAGTTTTTTTTTTTTTTTTTTTTTTTTGTTTGTTTGTGAAAAAACTATCTATTTTATGTATCAAAAGTCATCAGTGGTATCAGATCTATCTTTTAAATGTTAGAATGATTTTTTTATGTTATGATAGTTTTTGGTTTTTGGAAAACAAGCGTATATTTCTTTTTGGCTAAACAAAATTTATAACCATTTTCCCATGCATTTTGGTTATACAAAATTACCTTAGAAAAAACAAAGAGTTGTTTTTGATATGTTTAATATGTTTGTTGTGTATAAACAAGCCACTAGGACATTTGTGGTTGTTATTTATTTATTCATATGATGATGTAAAACATAAAAATATGTATTATATTGTTTGTTTATTTTTATAGGTAATAAATTAGTTTTAGACTAATTGTATTTTATTTTATAAAAATGTAATAATATGGAGCATGAAGATCTTATGAAGATATGAAGACATGGAACCTTTTGAAGACCTTGAAGTTTTCTATTAAGTCCTTTAGGAAATGACTTAATATTTATTGTGATGTCTCACAATAAATATTACTAGGAAAATGGCTTTGTGATGTTTATTTTTGGTGGTTATAAAATGTTGTATGTATGTAAATGTGTTTGATATGCTAAAATTAGTTTCACAAAAAAATAACAATAAACTTGGGGTTTAGACTTTTATATAAAAGTTTCCAACATAAGATGTCAAAAATTGAGTATTTGTTAAAAATAGTTTTATTTTATTAGAACTCTTAAATAGCCATGCTTTTAGAGATATAAAATGGTTTCAAATGATTTTTAAACTTAATCTAAACTCCATAACTTTACAATAAAGTTTGTTTTATTAAAAAGTTAAAACCCGGTTCTAATCGATGTAACGTCGAATAAAAATTGAATATAAATTTTAACTTGTAAAATTATATATAAAATAAATTTAACTTTATAAATTTTGGAACACTTCATATGTACCATAGAATATTTTATAGATGAAATATTTTTGATACAAAATGTTTTAAAATGCAAGAATAATAAAACATTGATAAAAGACTTTATTTTTTAAACTTCAAATTTATACAATCCTCTTAAAATTCACTTTGCATTTTTGTGTAATTCTTGTGGATTTTAGGGCCACCTTATTCATTTTGGTTTCCAAAATGGTCAAGATGTTTTATATTTACTTATGGGATAAAAGTCACCTAACCATTTGTGAAATATAATTCACAAGTTTTTTAAATGGATTATTTGATTAAGTTTTTATGTGATAAATGTCGGCTAAGCATAAGAATTTTAATGCATAAATGAGATGAACATGCCATTAAAAACAAAGTAATCTTTTTGGAGTCCATTAATCTAACAATTATATAAGAGTTGTAACTTGGTTATCGCAACCTACCGATCAACAAAATCACATGTGTTGTGGGTCACCACCTCAGGTTATTTTGGGTTATGTGGATCTTAGCTTTTCAAATTTAATTTATAGTGTAATTATTTTTAAAATAAATTATATCATATTATAAATGAGTGGCCCATCTAGAATCACATCATCATTCACTATTGGATCCATCCTCGAAAATGTCACACCCCCAAACCAAGGATGACGGAAACGTCCAGAGGTGGCGGACATCATGTATAGTATCATAACAACAAGTATAATAGTGATCAAAGAAATACATCCAATCATAAATATAATTGAAAAAGATTTTACATGGTTGCAAGTGTTACAAATTTCAATGATTTATTTCAACATGACAATAAAATAGTTGTTCAATGCCATAGCGTTCTATCCTCAAAAGCTTTTGGTTACTTGATTTCGTTGATTTCCTAAGAATACAAATATTTTTGAAAGAAAAGTGTCAACAATTAAGTTGGTGAGTTCATAAGCTTTTAACTGTGATGCTAAAATAATTTTCTTTGTAAAAGTGTTGTTTGTTCAAGAAAAATCCAATATTTCCCTTATAAAATGTATTGTAGTCTTAAAATTCAAGACTGAAATGTACAAGTATTTTCCCATACTTAAAGAACTTTTATACAAATTTAAATCGACCTGAACTCGTTAAATTTAAAAGTAAGAACTCATAAATCTTATATTTTGTTAATACCCCATGTGAGTTATTATAACCATACTATAACTTGTCGGCCTCGTAATACGACGTTCTTCAGGTGTCGCTAGTTAAATGACACTTGTCACCACAGACCTACGGGTCTAGCTGTTGTATGCAGCTCAGGTGCGGGTTTGTCAGACCCAGTATAGATCTATACACAACTATCATGTTCTTCCTATAATAGACTTTGGTTATAACTTACAGGACTTTTGACTTTTTTACTTTGGAGGTAACACACATCGAATGTCTCACAACTTTTTTCATTAACAATTCTGCACTATTTTGGAAAAATCACAGAAAAATCATACGAAGTCAAAAACTGAATCCGTAAACTCTGGAAGTTTAGAAAATGTGTCTAGTTAGACCATAAATTTATCATGATTTTTAGATGTCTATAACTTGTGTGAAAATGTCCATATTCACAGACTGGTCTGGATTTGTAGCTACAGTGATAGGTAGTTTTGTAAAAATCACCATAAATTGTAGAAAAATCGTATGAACATGTGAAAGTAGTCATTTTTAAAGGTATAAACCTGAAATATTTGTATCTAATACATTTTTGAAAACTAAAGTGTTTAAGTTGACTGAAACAGTTCGTGAATGGAGTTAAACTTTTTTGATGAAAGTTGTTGGATGAGTTTAGTTATGTTCTTGGTGTTTTAACTTGTATCCCCCCCCCCTTAAAACTTAAGAAAACAAGAAAATATAGGGGTATGAACTCACCTTGTGTGATTTCAGTGGATGGATGTTGAAGAAAGGAAGTATTCAACTCAAGAACACTTAGAATGTTGCTAGAAGATTCGAAGATCTAACACAAATATGATGGAGTTTGTGTAAGGAATCTATGGTTTGAGTTAAAAGGAAGTGTAATAATCATATGAAAGATGATGATACTTACCAAATGTAGAAGGAAATCTTGAAGGATGCCTTGGAAATCTCAAAATTGTGAGAGATAATTTGAGAGAAAAGATGTGTTTGATTTTTGGTGGAAATGAAGGAAAATGAGTGAAGTGAAGAGAGAGGGTGAGTTTTCCAGCTCTTAGGATGTGAGTATGGCTGGGAAATGAGTGGGAAAGGACTATGAAGTGACTAGGGATGGGGGGAGGGGTGTGGGTTGGTCATGGAGTGGGTATGGGTGGTTGCTTGTGTCATATACTAAAGAAAAGTCAACACTCCACCTCTAGTACTTCACTCACTCTTCTTGGATAAGATTTATCCCCAAAAACATGATTAATTAATAAATATGGGGCTGTATATGTTAAAATAAAGTTTTGGGTGAAAATCCTGTGTTAAAATGATGAAAAACGGGCCTAAAACGAAGTCGTAGTCGAAAACCGGAAAGAAATGGCCTTTCTGCGAGGCTTCTCGGTGCCTGGGCTGAGGTTCGGTCCTTGTTGCTGCTGGCCGGAAGGCAAAATGGACCGAAAGCGGTTGGAGCGAAATGGGGTTCGGGTCGGAGGGGACCTTCGGGTTTGGTCTGTGCGAGGTTCAGATCCGAGAGGACCTTCGGGTTCGGTCCTTGTGAGGCTCGGTCCGCAAGGCGGTTTTTGTTCTTGGGGCTTCGACTCAGCAGTTCGGTCCCTTCATGGACCTTCGACCCTAAGAGGGTCTGGCCCTTTAAGATGGGTTTCGGGTCCTTAAGTCTATTTTACCCATCTTTACCCCGTTTTAAGCGGTTTTTGTCCCGGTTAAGGGTCGGAATGGCCTGAAAGACTATAAAAAGTTAAAGGAACTTTTGAAAGAGATTTGGGAGAGATTTCACATACTTGGAGAGATTTAGGAGAGATTTTAGATAGAGAAAGATATAGTGAAAGAGATTCGGAGAGGCTTTTTTTGTGACCTTTTTTTAGTGCTTGTCTCCATAACGCAAGGCCCATAAGCCTCGTTAAGCCATGTTTAAGGATCTTACACACTCCCGATGAGTATGCAACATTGTTTTATCGGTTTGGTTAATTACTTACCACAGTTTTAGGTTAAGGAAATCTAGATATACGAACTTTTCAATTAGTGATTTGTCATTAGCATATCGAGTTGTATAGTAATTACATAACATAAACCCTAGTATACAAGGGTTAGTTGAGTCGACTGGTTTGACTTGTTGACTTTATTTGACTTTGACTTTACGAGAATTTGATGGTTATCACAGAAAAGGAATAAACTAAGCGGACCCAACTTTCTGGATCGGTCCAGACAACTTATAATTGTACTCAAGCTTGAGAAAGTAGACTATGTCCTTAATGAACCTATCCCAGAAGAGCTCCTGAGAAATGCTACCAAATCATTGAAAGATTCTAGGGCGAAACATGTAAATGATTCAACCTATGTGGCTTGCATGATGCTTGCAACTACGACTCTTGAAATTCGAAAAAACTTTTGAGTTTCATGAGGAATTTTAAATGATTGAGCAACTTAGAATCATGTCTCAAGTTCAGGCTAAGAAATAGAGGTTTGAGACCTTGAATGCTTTCATTAGCTGCAAGATGGCTGAGGGATCTATGTGAGCTAGCGACCAATGTGATCCTAGCCTCATTGCCTAAGTTATTCAACCAATTTTTGATGAAACTCACAATGAATGATTGGGAAAGGAGAATCAATGAACTTCATAACATGCTCAAGAATGTCAAGGCAAACATCAAGAGATCTAGGAACAATCACGTGCTAATGATCCGCGAGAGTCAGATCTCCAAGAAGAAAACCAATAATAATATCGTTAAGGGGAAAGGAAAATCTTCCAAGAAAGGAAAGGCCAACGAAAAAGGTCAAGGGAAGCCTCCTATTACCAACCCAATTCCTAAGCCCAAGCCTGTTGTTGACTCTGATAGCTTTCACTATAATGAAATAGGACATTGGAAATGCAACTATCCCAAATACCTAGAGGAAGTTAAGAAGAACAAGGCCAACCAGGTCGTCACCTTAGGTATATATGTTATTGAATTACATACATTCGATACTAATTCTTGGGTATTTGATGCTATAAGTGATACTAACATCTACAATGATTTCTAGGGACTAAAGAATGTTAGAGAAATCAGAGATGGTCATTTGGAACTCCATGTGAGCAATGAAACTCGAGTAGTTGTCAAAGGCATAGGATATTATCATATTTTGCTTCCAAATGGCCTTAATATTATATTGAAAAATTGTTGTTAGTGCCTAGTAGAACTAGGAATATTATCTCCACTTCTCATTTGTATGAACAAGGTTTTTGTTATAAGTTTGACTTTGATTCTGAAAACATCTGTGTATTTAAAGATAATGTGTTCTATTTTGAGACTAGTCTTAGTAATGGAATATATGAAATCGATTTAAATGGTTCATACCTAAAGGATAATTCAATGTACAACTTAATCAATACGAAAACAAAATTAGGCTCAAATAAAACTTATTTATGGCATTGTCGACTTGGGAACATAAACAAAAATCGCATTACTAAGATTCAGAAGGATGGAATCTTATAATCAATAGGCTCAAAGTGTTTTGATGTATGCGAATCATGTCTATGTGGCTAGATGACCAAAACTGTTTTTACCAATAATGGTGAAAGAGCTTCGTATATATTTAGGAATCATACATATTAATGTATTTGGACATTTTTGGACAATGAGGAGAAGCAGTGAAAGATACTTCATTACATTTACTGATGACTTCAGTAGATTTGGATATATATATCTCATGAAACACAAAAATGAAGCATTCAATGTGTTCAAGGTATTCCAAAATGAAGTACAGACTCAACTAGGTAAAAGATTAAAGCCATATGATCAGATTGTGGTAGTGAATATCTAAGTTATGAGTTTGATGAACGTCTCAAGAATTGTGGCATAGTGTCACAACTCACACCACCAGGAACACCTTAGCATTATAGTGTCTCAAAAAGGATAAATCATACTCTACTTGATACGGTACGATAGATGATGAGTCATACTTCCCATCCTCATTCGTTTTTGGGATATGCCCTCGACACCGCAACTCGAATTGTACACATGGTCCCAACTAAAAAGGTTTGTAAGACTCTTTACTCGTTATAGCATGGAAAAGTTCCATCAATTTCTTTCTTAAAGATTTGGGGCTGTGAAGCATATGTTAAACGAGAGACTATTCACAAGATTCACCCTAGATCTCAAAAGTGTCTATTTGTAGGGTACCCAAAAGAAACCATGGGTTATTACTTTTCCCATAAAGAAGAGAAATGAGTTTTGATAGCCCAAAAAGCAGTGTTTCTTGAAATTGAATTTATCTCATATAAAGCGAGTGGGAGCCCCATTGAACTTGAAGAAATTTGAGAGACACAACCTTTAGTTGAGAATTATAATCAAGAAAGCATTGTTTAACCTAAAATTATTGTCCACTATACGACACTCCAGTAGACCTCATTAGGAACCTGCCAAGTTTGGATTTTTCATTCTTGAAGAGGAAGTCTTCTTTATGGATAAATGTGATCTCATCAATTATGAGGCAACTACTACAGACCTAGAGTCCATGAAATGGTTTGAAGCAATGAAAGCTTAAAGTCATTTTATGAATGAAAATCAAGTATGGGACTTGGTTGACTTACCTCAACAGGGTTGTTGGAAGTAAGTGGATCTTCAAGAAAAAGATCGACATGGACAGAAATGTACAAAGTTTCAAAGCACGACTTGTCGCGAAAGGGTATACTCAAGTTCAAGGTGTTGTCTATTAAGATACCTTCTCGCTAGTTTCTAAGATTAAATATATTAGGATTATCATGGTTAGAGCTGCATATTACGACTATGAGATATGGCAAATGGATGTCAAAACCACTTTCCTTAATGGATATTTTGAGGAAGATGTTTATATAGAACAAACTGAAGGATTTATCAAACTAGAGAACCAAAAAAAAGTATGAAAATTAAATAAGTCCATTTATGGATTGAAACAAGCGTTTAGGGCCTAGTATCATCGTTTTGATGAGAACATCAAAAAGTTTGGTTTCTCTGAAAGTCATGATGAACCATCTGTATACATAAAAGATAATGGGAGCCATACTTTTTTTAATTATATATTTTGATGACATATTGTTGATGGGGAAAGATATCGCAACATTGAAGGAGACTAAGGTCTACCTTAGTAATTCCTTTCAAATGAAAGATCTAAGGGATGTTGCATACATACTCGATATTAGGATCTATAGATATACATGCCAAAGACTCATTGGTTTGAGTCAGATCACATGCATTGAAAAAGTATTAAAACACTTTTCAATGACCAACTCAAAGCAAGGAATTGTACCCATACTGTCTAGCACCTTTCTTTCTAAGGATAATGTAACACCCCTGTTTCTAGGCTAATCATTAGTATGATGATGTAATAGTTAGGGTCAACAATTGTAACCTAATTTAAAGTAATAAAGAGGAATTAGTTGAATATTATATAAATTATCTGATTTTATCTGCATTATACTCATTTATGTCACAACCCTGATCCAATGAGATGGCGGAAATGTCCGAGGGCGGGTGACATCATGTACAATATCACAACAATTGAATGATAGAGATCAAAGCATTACAACCATCATATTGATAAATTAATAATTACATCTGAGTTCGAATCATTGTTTGTTTGACTCCAAAAACATACGACCAAAATATATGACATGACACTGTAATGCTCCATCTTCTCAATACCTTAGTGGGTATCTGTCTACTGATTTCCTAAGAATACAAGTGGTTATGAAAAAGTGTGAGCAATTAAGTTGGTGAGTTCATAAACATTTTGTATGAGAAATATATGTCTTTGTTCCTTGAAAATGATAGTGTGTTCTTCCAAAAAAATCCAATATTTTCTTTTATATGTAGTGTAGTCTTAAATGTTCCAAGACCAAAACGTACAAGTATTTTACATACTTAAGATAGTAATATTTTAAACATATATAGAACCATTTGAATGCATGTTTCTAGAAATGTAAACTGTAGTGTACCGGTAAATAATGTTTTGTAGTTGTATCTGTGTAAAACCCTTTAAAAATGTATGTTTCCAGAATGTAAACTGTATTGTACCGGTAAATAATTTTTTGTAGTTGTATCTGTGTAAAACCCTTTAAATGTATGTTTCCAGAATGTAAACTATATTGTACTTGAAAATCGTGTAATGTAGTTTTATTGTTAAATAAAACCAGTTGAAGATGTGTTTGTATTCGTAAACAAAATGTATTGTTATTACCCATTTGTGAGTTATTATAACCATGCTAATGACCTAGATGTCCTTTACAACGTTCTTCAGGTGTCGGAATTAGTACGACATTTGTCACCCCAGACCCGCCGGTCTAACTGTAACTAACAGTTTAGGTGTGGGATTGTCAGTCCCGTATAAATCTATATACAAGTGTCATGGTCTCCCTCCAGGAGACTCTGGTTATAATAGAATACTTTTTTTTGGTAATTAGGTAAGTACTTGAAGACGTATCTCACAAATGTTGTATCAACTGTTTACGTGTAGGATAATGAAAATCCATTTTGTAATGTGGAAGTGTTTTCCTTCCATAGTAGTCACGTAGTTCAAAATAATTATGCCTTTAAATAATTATTTTTGTATTGTATCCCAAAATGGTAAAAGTAGTATGTATGTCTCATAAACTATACCTATTATAGTTCATAAGCATTTTGTGTGAGAAATATTATCTTTGTTCCTTGAAAATGATATTGTGTTCTTCCAAAAAATCCAATAATTTCTTTTATATGTAATGTAGTCTTAAATGTTCCAAGACTGAAACATACAAGTATTTTCCATACTTAAAAAAGTAATATGTAGTTTTATACATATATAAAACCATTTGAATGCATGTTCCCAAAAATGTAAACTGTAGTGTACCGGTAAATAATGTTCTCTAGTTGTATCTGTGTAAAACCCTTTAAATGTATGTTTCCAAAATGTAAACTGTATTGTACTGGTAAATAATGTTTTGTAGTTGTATCTGTGTAACCCCTTTAAATGTATGTTTCCATAATATAAAATGTATTGTACTTGAAAATCGTGTAATGTAGTTTTATCATTAAATAAAACCAGTTGAAGATATGTTTGTATTCGTAAACCAAACATATTGTTATTACCCAATTGTGAGTTATTATAACCATGCTAATGACCTAGAATGGTCTATACGACGTTCTTCAGGCATCAGAATTGGTACGACATTTGTCACCTCAGACTTACCGATCTATCTATAGGTTGTAGCTAACAGTTTAGGCGTGGGATTGCCAGTCCCGTATAGATCTATATACAAGTGTCACACTCTCTCACCATGATACCTTGGTTATAATACGGGACTTTTGTTGGTAAATATGTAAATACTTGAAGACGTCTCTCACAAATGTTGTATTGACTGTTTACGTGTATTATAATGAAAAGTCATTTTGTAATGTGGAAGTGTTTTCCTTCCATAGTAGTCACGTAGTTCAAAATAATAATGCATTTAAATAATTATTTTTGTATTGTATCCCGATATGGTAAAATTAGTATGTGTGTATCATAAACTATACCTATTATAATTTATAAAAATGTTACGTTGTACTGGAGAATCCTTTGTATGAACGTTATCATTTGTACTATGATAATAAAATAAATGAAATAATTATATATGTATTTTTATATAATTGTACCATTTTTTCTCAACATGCTATAGAAGAGTTAAAGTCTTATAAACTATTTTAAATATAGTTTATTTATTGAAATCCAATTGTATGTTTCCTATATATTTTTGTGTGTGTGTGTATATATATATATATCTTTACTATCTTATAAAAGAAATCTCACTATTTCTAAAAATAAATTGAATATAATAATATTATTTTTCTAAGACGTTCAAATCATTAAGCTAATAGTACAAGTAGTCATCAATAAAATAATATTAAATTTTAACCTGTGTTTTGAATCCTTATATTTCTCAACAAATTCTATCTCCTTCCCTAAATTTCGGATAATTCAAAATTTGAAACCATCAGAAAATAGATGTTGATTCAAATATCCCTCCTCCAGATGACTCTTTCTTAACAGGTTTTTATTTTAACCCGTACTTGTAATTGATTTCATCATTTTTAACTTTTTGTATTTTTATCTTATAAATATATTGGGTGAATGCTTTATTATATCAGGTTTGTTCCTAAAAAGGTTTTTATTATGTTTCTTTAATGTGTTGGCTTTGCAGGTTCAAAGAACTATACCAAGAAGTCAGTTAGAGCATTGTATTTATCATTAGTTTGTATATTTTGGCATCTTACTTTTGCAATAAAGAACGGCTAAACACAAGATTTGACATGATTAAGGTAGTTTGTATATTTTTTTCATCTTGTTTAGTCTAAAAATGAAACCTTTTTCATCATTGGTCCTTATAATATTAAGTTTCATCACATGGACTTCCTGATTACGGTGATTATTGTCCTTATTATAAGGTCTATATAGATTTTGTTCAATATTTTAAGGTTTCAAGAACCTAAATCAATATGAATCCTTGAATTACATACCATCGTTGAAAATGTTTTAATTTGTGACCAAACTTAGTTTAAAATCACAATGAACAAGTTGATACTTGAGTATTTTGGCTTTCTCAAAGGCTTATTTATCGACTTTTGAATTACAACACCTAATATTTTAAAGGTTTATTTTTATAAACTATTATTTATATATTTTAGCATTTTACTTAGTAGGACATTAAATTAATAAAAGAAATAAGGAAAATGAAAAAAAAAAAAAGAGAACGATAAACAGTACAAGTGGTTTGGGTATGTATAAATGGAAGTAATAACCATTTAGGGGGTGTTTGGCAAAACAACTTATTGCTTATTAGTTTATTAGCTTATAAGTTAATAAGTAAGTGTAGGGTAACTTATGAAAAAAATGACGTATTAGAGGTTCTCCACCGGAATAAGTTATTTTAATCCAAACACTTTTTTAACTTATAGTGATTTGGAACCTAATAAGTTGTTTTAAAAAAAGTTTAGCCAAACACCCCTTAATATGGTATGGTAATGCTCTTGAAAAATAGATTTCATTTAATATTCATTTCTCGAAGTGAACACAAAATGGTTTTAACTCTAAAGAGATCAAATTATTCGCCGTCCGCCGCTTTGCGCGGGTAGACGGCTAGTATATATATATATATATATATATATATATATATATATATATATATATATATATATATATATATATATATATATATATATATATATTATTGTAAGAAAAATCATCGCATATTTGTACAAAATATTTGTATGTATTTATTCCTGAATTTAGTAATAAGGATGTTTGGTGTATTTTAGCATTCTCGCAAAAATATAAGAAAGCATATGTATAACGATTTGTATTTTAACACAAGTTTTTCTTGTGTTTTACTTGTATTCCCCTTAAAACATAGAAAAATCGTGGAAAAATGTAGGGGTATGAACTTACCTCCGGTGTGATCTTGGCTGGGTAACGAGGTAAAAACGATGGTCTCCAAATTATAATACGTGAACGTGTTCGTACCCTACGAGTATTAACACACAATATTTCGTGTAAATTAGTTATATTAATATGAAAAGTGTTATAAAACACTATATTAATTAAGAAAACTTACCGATAATTCCTAAGATTTATTTTGAAGAATGTTTCCTGGGTAAAGTTTGAAAGTGTTATGGGAAAAAGTTATGAAAATTTAAAGGTGTTCTTGCATGAACTTGAAGATGTATGAACTTGGTTTTTGGTGTTGAGAGCAAATTCGGAGAGTTTGTGAAGTGTAAAATGAGAAATGAGGTGTTGATTTCGATTATATATATATATATATATATATATATATATATATATATATATATATATATATATATATATATATATATATATATATATATATATATATAAAATTAAAAATGATGTGACATATGCCTTGAAATGTGTAATTTATCACCTTGGATAGTGTGTTATCGGATAAGGTTTGGGAATTCGGAAAAAGCACCACCGAAATCCCCATGTTCTCAGTTCATGCTCCAACTGAGAACCTCAATGAATTTGGTCAAGTGGGTTCTCGGTCTAGGGAGATTTCTGTCTACATTGATTTCGGCCAAGAGTGATTTCAGTCTAGACATGGGATTTGACTCCTAATATCGAAAACACTTAAAGTGGGTTATAGTTCATTATTTATTGGATTTAATTTTTAACTATTGACCCGATTGACTTTTATTTGACTTTCTTTGACTTTTATTGACCCAAAATAACTTGTTGTTACATTATTCCCCCCGTTAGAGGGAATTTTGTCCTGAAATTATTTCTAAAGTGGGTATTTATGATTTAGGGAAATGATACGGGTATTTTTGTTTCATTTATTCTTCCTGTTCTGAAGTGAATTCGGGTCCTCACTTGGCATTCTAGCGGGCCTTCACTATTGGTATTCGACTTTGTTTTGTTCTCTTGATCTCTCTGTCCATGATTTTCACACATTCCTATACGAAGTGTAGACTCTTGTTTATCTAGATTTCAATCGAGTGGGATTACAAGAGTCTCATCGGACATGCACTTCTTTAGATTGGATACTTGGAAAGTGGGATGTATGTTACTGAGTTCGTGCGGTAGTTGAAGTTTATAAGCCACTGGGCCGATTCTAACAAGAATCTCAAATGTTCCTATGTACCTTGGATTTAGTTTCCCATGTTTTCCAAAGCGTATCATTCCCTTCTATGGTGAGACCTTTAATAGAACACGGTCACCAACCTGGAACTCCAAGGGATTTTGTCGTTTATCCACATAATTGTTTTGTCGATCACTGGATGCTTCTAGTCATTCCCGAATCTGAATAATCTTCTTGGTAGTTTCTCGTATAATCCCTGGGCCGGTGAGAATGTTGTCAGGAACTTATCTCTTTGCTAGTTGTGTGTCACCCACTTCAGCCCAACATAGAGGAGATTTTCACTTGCGGCCATAGAGGGATTCAAATAGAGAAACTTTGATGCTAATGTGATAACTATTGTTGTATGAGAATTCGATGAGTGGTAAATGGGAATCCCAAGCTCTACCAAAGTCTGTAACATAAGCTCTCAACATGTCTTCCAGCTTCTGAATGGTCCTCTCACTTTTACCGTCAGTCTGAGGATGGTACGTTGTACTCATGTCGAGTTTGGTTCCCAAGGACTTTTGTAATGATTACCAAAACTGTGAGGTAAATCTGCTATATCAGTCGGAGATAATGGATATTGGCACACCATGAAAGCACACGATCTCTTTAATATATGTCCTAGTTAACTTCTCCATCTTGTCGGTCTCTTATATTGGTAGGAAGTGCGCGGATTTGCTTAACCTATCAACGATAACCCAAATGGTGGCAAGACCACTTGTTGTCTTGGGCAAATTGGTTATGAAATCCCTGGTTATCTGTGTTAGATTTGGTGTATAAGCCCATAACTATAACTAGGATGTACTTGATCCGATTGTAGCATGGTCCTTTTTGGTTGCCTTCACCAGTGCAATTTGATTGGATGAACTTTTGAGAATAAGGTTATTTATGATTTATTAATAAAATATAAGTATAATATATTAATATGAAATCATATCATTTAATTAGTATTGATCAAGAATTAATTTAGAATTAATTTTGTGATCACAATAGACTAATTAGATATATGGGGATTGATTGTGTAAATCAATGATTCTTATAGTGTGGGCTAATGATCTATGATTATTTAGGATGGGCTAAACCAATGAGATAGTTCATGGATAGTCCATGGAAGTTAACCCATTGAGCCTAAGTAATATGAAAGGTCAATAGGATATACACAATGTAACCCTAGCACTTGCCACACTGTAAATAAACCATCCTAGAGCCAAAATCGGTTGCCACAACATTATTGGAGAGTGTGTATTGATTTTGTTCTAAGTAACTTATTCTCTCAAGCCTCCTCTTGCATATTGGTGTTTGTGAACCGTTAGAGGCATCACACTTGAGGCGCTCAAGCTTTCAAAGGCCAACAAATACAAGTCCTTCTAAGAGGTAAGTCATCTTACTAGTTGTAATGCTCAAATATCAATTTGTATGCTAGTTAGGATGTATGCTTTGGAAAATTGAAAATATGCATGTATAATTATAGAAAACATAGATCCAAAACATTTAGGGTTACATGTGCACCATAGGAGTGTTATAGTGCTCAAAATCCAAAAGTGGTATCAGAGCTTGGTTGTTTTCTGTTATACTTGATGCTTGTTAATTTTCAAAGTTGAAAAAAATCGATTTTCTAGCCTCTGACTGGTGAACTTTTTGAGTCCACTGGCTGACTCGACGAGTCCATTGAGTAAGAAGGGAAAGTCGACAAATCAGTTCATGCACTTGTCGAGTCTATGGCTCTTGGTGTAGAATTTCGAGTTTTCTTGGCCTTGATTGGATTTGAATCACTACTACAAACTATTTTACATCATTAAATCTGTTTTTTTATGATATAGTGGTGATTATGTTCATCTAATCACAAGATAATTGTCAAAATTTTAAGATAATTGTTGATTTGTATGATAAACAAAGTTACTTGCAAATTGTTGACCTGATATTATCTTGTTTATCAGTTTAGCTAGGTCCATCTTGAATTATATGATAATTTTAGTTGTTGAAAATTGATCTAAATGATTTTAATGACCTCCATAACTTGTCCTCAAGTTATGGAAAATGAAAAGTCTCATCCATTAAAATAACATTAAACTCATAAGTTATGAATTCCAAGAGTCATCAACAGATAGTTGTCAAAATTCTTATGATAGTTGTTAGATTATATGTTAAGCTAGTTACTTGTATCATTTGATTTGAAACTATTTGGCTTATGAGTTATTTTAGATCATGATTAAAAATTATATGATAGTTTTCCTTGTTAGAATTGATCTAAATTTTCTTTAATGAGTTTCATAACTTGTCCTCAAGTTACGGAACATGAAAAGTCTTATCATAGATGTTTTAATGAAATCCATAACTTGTCCTCAAGTTATGGAAAATCAAGAGTCTTTTCATAAAACCAACAATAACTCATAAGTTATGGAAACCAAGAGTTTTGAAAAGTTTCAAAAATTGTCCTCAAGTTTTGGAATTTGTAAAGACTCACTAATGAAACTTTAATTCCAAACCCTAGAGTTTTAAAAGTTTAAATTCTACCCTTATATTTTATAATACTATAAGTTTAATAATATACATGTATAAGACAAGTCAATCTTACCGTTAGTAGGCCTCATTCACGTAGGCGGTCTATAAGGGGGTATATGGTTACTGCTTAAAAAATGGTGGTTTAATGGGTGTCCACTCTCACCCACCACTTCCTTGACTGGTGGAGGGTCGTTAGCCAAACGGGTAGGATAGGACATTAATTCTCATTATAAGTATAATGATAATTATAAACTAAAGTTATCTTAAATTCACAATCTTAGTTACTTTAGGAAAAATGTGAAAATTGTGCTAACCCATGAAATTATGCTTTGCACCTTGTTAAATCGTTAGTGAGCGTGTGTGGTTAACTGACACACTAATCTGGGACTGGCAATGTGTGGAAAAGGGTAGCTTGATGTTAATCATAGATCAATGGAGCGTGTGTGGTTAACCGGCACATTGATTAGGTGATTTGTAACATCATGTGTACCAAGCTAATTTGCATGGTTATTCACACCTTGTTTATGATGCTCGACATCCCAATCACAAAGTTGAAGGGCACAATCGAGATTTAAACATGCTATTGAAAAGTTCGATGAATCTCAAAGGATATAGGAATTTCAATCCAATTAAAACATAATAATCCATTTCGTTTTTCATGGTGGAAATTGGTAAATCTTTATTTACCTACCTTCAAATATTTTACAATTGGATTACGACATCCCTCTTTGCAATTGTAAAATATTGTGTTGGGTCCTAGCTTGAATATTTCGTATTTGGTGTTATATTAAGGACTTAAATCAACTAACTTGAATTTATCCCTTATAGATGTCTAGGTCAGACAACTTTGGTCTTCCCGAGTATGTTGGAAAAGGCTTTCCACATGAAGATGATATTCGACAATATGATACTTCACTTCATCCACCTCCTCTAATCATTCTCCCTAACCCAAAAGTTCAAAGACTTGAATATTCAAGGTTACTAAAGCCCTATTGGCAAGAAAACACCAAGATGGAAGGTCTATGTGTGCACATGTCTGGGAGATAAAGTCACACATTGATACGCTAGGAATGTTAGGAGGCGTTGTGTCGAGGAAGTTGGCTATTGAGTTGGTTCTTCAGTCACTTCCTGAGTCATATAGTCTGTTTGTTAAAGACTACTATATGACAGACCACGACATGTCCCTTATCAATCTTACATATTTTCTAATTGTTGCTGAATCAGCAATGATTTGGCGCACTGGTAATGCAAATTTTATTGGACATTCTACTTCCTAAACTTCCATGGGCAATGACAATGGAAACATTGGATGTCCAGAAAAGATTTCTCTTTCCAAGGGAAAGGGAAATGCTAAGTCTAAGATTGTCCTGTGTACCATTCCCAAAGAGTCCATATGTTTCTATTGCCAAGAGAAGGGGTATTGGTTGCGAAGCTTCCGTATGTACCTAAATGATCATAAGGATGTTAAAGTCAAAAAGTTTGACTCTGGTTTAGGTAAGTCCTCGATCTACCTCTATTAAATTCTTGTTTGTAGATTCTTAATACATAATGTGATAAGATTACATTTTGATGTTTTGTAGGTTCAAAGGAAGCTTAAAGGAAAGGCATGCAGAGTCTGATCGCGAAGAGATGGATTTCGATCGCATGGTTCGATGATCGGACTTTTGAGCTGCTGCTTTGGAGTTGTGATAGATAGCTTATTAATTTGTAATAGCATAGTAATTGCATTGTAAGGAAAAAGTTTTTCCATATTATATAAATAAAGAATTTTTTTATCTTATTTTATATTTCCTTGCAATGGCATATGTGAAAATTGATGTTTGTATATTTTTAGCAATATGGATTTGATTCTTTCGTTTGTGGCAGTGTCTAAACTTACCAGATAAGGAAAGATTCTCATCACCCAAGTTTCAATTTGACAGAAACTTGGAATCATGCAACTTGTATTATCTGATTAATGAGAACCTGAGTGGGTCAGGCTTGGGAGCCTGGTGAGCATATAGGGTTTTCAACCCACAATAATACAATTATTATATTCAATCATCCAACAATCAACCCAATTACCCATCCCCATTATCTCCATTATTTCTTAAGGATTTACCCTAAGAATCAACTATCCTTCATTCATTCATTCCTATGGATTGACCTAAGGAATTTATCCAAAGCCCATGGCTCCCAAGGTTCATACAACAGGCACTACGTCACATAGTCGTCAGGGTTTATACAATAGGCACTACATCGTATAGTCACCAGGGTTTACATAATAGGCACTACGTCACATAGTCGCCAGGGTTTACATAATAGGCACTACGTCGCATAGTTGCTAGGGTTTACACAATACCATCTCTCATCACATACAAATTATTCCATCCACCCATGTTCTACCCAACATATTTGTAGATATAAAATACATATACATGTTAACTCATTTAAAAACCTATATAAAACATTCACAAATAAGGAAAGATTCTCATCACCCAAGTTTCAATTTGACAGAAACTTGGAATCATGCAACTTGTATTGTCTGATTAATGAGAACCTGAGTGGGTCAGGCTTGCGAGCCTGGTGAGCATATAGGGTTTTCAACCTACAATAATACAATTACTATATTCAGTCATCCAACAATCAACCAAGTTACCCATCATTATTATCTCCTTTATTTCTTAAGGATTTACCCTAAGAATCAACTATCCTTCATTCATTCATTCCTATGGATTGACCTAAGGAATTTATCCAAATCCCATGGCTACCAAGGTTCATACAACAGGCACTACGTCACATAGTCGTCAGGGTTTATACATTAGGCACTACGTCGCATAGTTGCCAGGGTTTACATAATAGGCACTACATCACATAGTCGCCAGGGTTTACACAATAGGCACTACGTCGCATAGTCGCTAGGGTTTACACAATACCATCTCTCATCACATACAAATTGTTCCATCCACCCATGTTCTACCCAACATATTTTTCGATATAAAATACATATATAGGTTAACTCATTTAAAAACCTATATAAAACATTCATTCCACCCATCTGAAATAAACAAACAATATATAAACACATAGCACGTATTTCATAGAAAATACTCCGTATTTATGTTTTACAAGAAAGTAACTATACACTCACTTGATTAGACGATGCTCGGACAGCACTACGGCTCTTTATAGTAATATTCTCCGATGGAACCGGTATATCTTCTCAAAACCGGGCTTCACGCGGGAAGAGTGTTGGCTCGAAACTATTTTCTTCTCGGGATCTTCGGGACTTCAGGATTCGCTTCGGGTGTCAGGATGATACCGGGGCTTCGGGGGTATTTCTTGCACGTAAAATGTGACACCCTCATGGCCAGAAAAGACCGATTTTGTTTATGCTTTATGAAAATCAGAGTACCTCTTTTAATAAAAAATGTTGCGGAATTTATTCCCAAAAAAGCACGATAAATACGTTATCAAAGCATTTCCGAAGAAACGTATTTTATTCATTTTAAAACATTTGGGATGTCATCGTCAATACAGAAACATAAGCATAAACAGAACTTACATTCATTTCACTAGTGATCTATATCTCCTTAATCTCTCAATGTAAAGCAACTTTGTATCGATAACTGTGATACAATTAAACTGAGTGGGTCAGGCTTGGGATCCTGGTGAGCATATAGGGTTTTTACCCCACAATAAATAAATTTATTATGCTTAAATATCAAACAATCAACCAAATTACCCAATCCCCATTATCATATTCATTTCTTAATACCCTAAGAATCAACTATCACTCATAACTAAGGATTCATCCTAAGGAATAGGCACGAAGTCCATCGCTGCCCAAGGTTTATATCACAAGCACTAACAACGTCGATCCCTACATACTGATCCTATACAGTGATCTTACTAGATCTAGCCTAAAGGATCGATATGAACAACCAACTAATGAAACTTGATTCGGAA
Source organism: Lactuca saligna (assembly GCF_052625555.1). Lineage (NCBI taxonomy): Eukaryota > Viridiplantae > Streptophyta > Magnoliopsida > Asterales > Asteraceae > Lactuca > Lactuca saligna. The sequence continues at coordinate 28,050,975 of NC_136420.1, forward strand.
ATTCCCTAGTAGCAAACGAGGATCGAAGAAGACATCAAATGAATGGAATAAGCTTAACCATGAACCTTTGTTCGTAAAAGAAAGAACCACCAGACCATTAAGTCATGGGTAATTATTAATGCTTAGGCTGTGGTTTGAATATCGTGAGGTATATAACCCCCAGACACACCCTATCCAGCATCAAGAATGGAAACACTGACTAATGCCTAGGCTGTGGTCTGAATATCATGAGGTATATAACCCACAGACTCACTCCTATTCGGCATCGAGAGTGGAAACACTGACTCATGAAGCTCGTCCGATCACTTCATAAAAGAAACAAATACTCCAAATCTCTTCAAAATAAAGGTATAGGGAAAATACTAATAAAGTACTCCCATACGCTCCCGTAGCCCGACACGTAATAGTGTCAAAAAGAAGAACAGACGGATGAACACATAGTTCAAAAACACCTAATAAACATATAGTTCAAGAACACCTTATGAACATATAGTTCAAACATACCTACCGATTACAAGTCTGCTAACGTTCCACTGGACTATCTAAAATAGTCTGTGGCCATTGTCTATACTCTGCGAGATGACTAGATCATCTTAAACATCGATACATCTCATCACCTTTTATTTCATCACACATCATCTATTTTCATCTATCCATGTTTTACCCAACATGTTTGTAGATAAAAATACATATACAATTTAAAACTTGTGTAAAACATCTATTTAACAGTCACCTTAATTAAACATCTAATATAATTACACATAGCATGTATTTTAAAGAAAATACTTCATATATATGTGTAAGGTGAAAGTGACTATACACTCACTTGAGTAGGTGGTGACTCAGCACTCGGACAGCGCTTCGATACTCTCAAAACAATTTTCCTTCGATAAAACCTAGTATCAATTCCACTAGGGTTTAGTCTAATGACAACCGTGACTAATTAATAGTCTAACTATTATTATTATTTTATAAGCGTTAAATAACACTCAATATAACTCATAATAATAGCCCAAATAATTATTTTAAGGATCTAATAACATTACCATAATTATTTGAAAGCTATATTAAAAATTGCGTAAGCATAGCTCACTTACAGCGGATTTTAAAGAAAACCGAACTTTATTTGGAGCAGCATTTCGAAACCGAAAGACTCTTTTTCTCGGGACTCTGGGAGCCTCGGGGATTCCTTAGGGTGATAGGGGATCACCTAGGCTTAGGGGAGGGTTAAAATCCTTAGAGATAGAAAATTTAGAGAGATGAAATGAAGAAAAGTGTGAGATTTTCGGAATGGCTCGCATGCTATTTATAGTAAGTTTTTATGACACTCACATCCTGAGTGTCATAACACTCACGTCGTGAATCTCATGATTCACTCCTTAGACTTGCCAGGAATGTCATAAAGCTCAAGTCGTGAATTTGATCTTATCTTCTCGCCGCTGCTAGATTCCGAATTATGACAAAATTTTGTGACGTCATAATTCTCATGTCGTGAATAGAATCTTATCATCTCGCAGCTTCTACATTCCAAATTATGACAGAATTTCGTTAGCGTCGTAATTCTCATGTCGTGAATTAGCTAGTTTAGGGTTTTTAAAAGCTTAATCTTTGGAATGCCATAACTTTTGCATACGAACTCCGTTTTTGACGTTCTTTATATCCATATGTAGGTGGAGATGTATTATACAACTTTCAATTAGATCCCTAAGGCTAAAAAGTCCTCTATCTTAAATTCATTATTTACGTCTCCCGGTGTCATGCCGGTTTTGCCGAAAAACTTCGACGGCCATAACTTCTTCGTTATAACTCGGATTTTGGCGTTCTTTATATGTACGGAACCCTTGAATCATATTCTACAACTTGGTTAAGATTATTTATTATAAATAATCTTTTGTTGAAAAGTCATTTTCGACCCCTATTATCTCTAAATTGACTAGCCCGGATCTACGGGCGTTACAATTATCTCCCCCTTAGAATGATTATGTCCAGAAATCATCAACGAAATAGGGCTCACATGATGACTCCATACGTTATCTCTTCATCCTAAGTAATAACCTTAATTTATGTTCCTTCGAACGAGTATCTTACTCTAGGACTTCCTGATTGCAGGCGGTGCCCGATCTTGGACCTGCTCTCAATCTCATGTTAGGCTTCCAATCATGACCTTCATGTCACGATCTCGATCTTTATTGGACACTCCTTCTATAACAAACTTGAGAGAAGTTTTTTCCTTCGATTATCATAATAGAACGATAGGTCATGTTCTAATGACCTCTCATCGTTTGATGTATTGCTTGGACTCAGGTCTTTTAGAGCCAAATTCCAAAATAGACTATACCTTCCTTCATGTTCTAATCAGATATTAAAAGGTAGCATTTCTAGCTACAAGCAACCATCGCAATACCTCTACCGATCACTTCGATTATCTTTTACTTCAATCCTATGGCTTAAGTCAGATGTTACATCAAACTTGCTTCTCTGAACCACGTAACATACTCATCATAGTTGGACACAATTTGATATGACCACTAAGGTTGGAATAACAATCATATTCTTAGTCATTACCGAAACAATGGTAACGACATGCTTGAATAAAACGGAATCAATTATTGGCTTCTTGGTAACCTTGTGATTTTCCCCGATCCAAGCGTGAGTCATGTGTTTTCGGTAGTATACGCATCTACTACCTTTCACACCTACTCATACTCGTCCCAAGTATTATCTCGCAGTCCCCAAGTCCTAAAATCACAAAACAATTTAACGCATACGAGTGTGTCCAAATAATCATAAAAATTTCCCTAGACTCTACTAGGACTTCTTCCATGCGTATCTTAAATCATCAATTTTGCTTCAACTCGGTTGGTGATGGAAATTCCAAATGATAGGAAAACTTTAGGAACTACACCAATCGTTCTATCATCCCGCCAATCAAATGTGTACATTCAGGTGTACCGTACTTCTCTCACTACTAGAAAAAAGGCCTTTTACGATGCTCATTGCGCGTCGTAAAACGCTCAGACGACGCGCAAATGCGCGTCAAGGAAGGCCCTGTCATAACGAGAGATGACGCGCTTTTGTGCGTCGTCTATAGACGACGCGCATTTATGACACGCAATTACGACGCTCATTTACGACACGCAATGCGTATCAAGGAAGGCCCCGTCATAAAGGAAGACGACACGCATTCGCGTGTCGTAACCTTACGACGCGCGTGTTAATGACACGCAATGCGTATCATTAAACCCGCTGTCAAGAAAGGCCATGTCATAAATGTAGATGACACACATTTTTGCGTATCTTAATTGTAAATTTAAAATATATATATATATATATATATATATATATATATATATATATATAGATTTACTAATTTTCAAATTAAATTTGCATTTCATGTCTTATAATAGAAAATAAAATATCATATACAAAAAATACAATCCATTGCACAAAAGTTAATGTCATACAAATACTCATTCTAATATTAGACAAATGTAATACATCAAATGTGAAAGAGATGAAAGTCTTCAACAAATAACAGTTGAGCTAAAAAATACTTGTTGCCCACCTTCACAACATCTCAAGCTACTTTGCTTGTCACTATGGACGTCAACAAGACCTACAAATTTGAATAATGCAACCATTAGATTCACATAAACCAACAAATCCCAATATGTAAGCATGAAATTTATGCATCTATGTTAAAGGGGTAAAATGGTCATTTACAATTCATTCAGAGCAAAAACAGAACAACTTTTTTCATTTACTACTTACTTCACCATACAGACCTCATTTATCTCAACAAATGCATCATACTGATTATGGCATCGTTAGATAAGTTAAGTGACTAAGTTAAGTAGGTAACTAATGAGACATAAAACCGATGAAATGACTAAAATGCCCTTATAGTAAGCATCAGAAGAAGATTAAGTATGACTTTATAAATCGGACCAATATCAATACTTGAACATTGATCAAAAACTTACATGAGAGCAAATCCCATTTTCTCCACAACACCTCTGAGATTTTTCACCATTTTCAAGCTTAATTGGATAGTGTTTCAAGGATCCCGAGCCTCCTACTTTTTGCTCCAAGTTTCCAAGATTCTTAGCAAATGTTGGACCAAAAATGAAAGAAAAAAATGGTTTTCTGAATATATACTTCAATTACTAAGAAAATAGTAAGTCAAAAAACTACAAATGTTCAAAATAAGAAGCTAGTAAAGCTTTGCCATAATGGTAAGATGTTATGATATACAGAGCAAATGTAAAATTCAATAAGATGCACATAATAATATTCTTATGATCTTATAAGATTTCCAAATAAGATACTAGTAAAGCTTTTGCACAATGATATAAGATGTCATGACATACAGATCGAATTTCAAGATTCAATTAATAAAATGCAAAAAATAATATGTTTTAGGGTAAATTATAAAAAAATGGTCCCTGAGCTTTCTAATTTTCCCATTTTTAGATCAAAATTGAAACATTTGTCAGCTTTTGTTCTTATTTTTGTTCCAATTGTAGTGTAACACCGTGAATTTCAAAACAATTTTTCATTTAAAATAATCGTAAATTCTTAGAAACACTTGTTTAAAATCTCATTTATAAACGAATTACAAAAAACAAAACTCCTTTTTCACTTGCATAGAAAACCAGGATCCTCCAAAACATGACTCTTTTTCTGGTGTGTACAATCAAGCCGGTGCCGTCCCGTGATACTGAAAGAAACCTGAAAAACAACACAACACAAAACACTGTAAGCACGAAGCTTAGTGAGTTCCTCAAAATACCACACATAACACATATTAGCCACTCGAGGCTATAACTCTGTGGGTCGATGCACCCAAACTCTGTGAACCCTTAGGTTCTAACTCTGGGAACCTTCCGGTTCCAACTCTAAAAACATGCACAACATAAATCACGTAGAAATAATGCAGTACAATACATCACGTACATATAGCAGACAAATACTCTGATCACATAACTCTGGTTACCTACTCAAAGTAAAGTATAGTGAGAAGACTCACCTAGCAAACAGAAAGCAGATATCCCCACACTTGAATCTCGAACCCACCACCGCCTAACACGTAAGGCAAATACTCTCATGAATATAACTCTCGAGACTAGAATCAACCTTCTCATGGCACCCTCTTAAGGGTAAAAGACTATTTTACCCCTCTCTTGGCCCAAAGGCCACATCGCTGACTAAGCCTTAAAAGTCAACAGTCAACTCTTGGTCCAAGTCAAAGTCCTCCGTCAAAGTCAACCCTCCTGGTTGACCCTGCTTGCCGAGTCAACCCGTCGACTCGTCGAGCTCCCATGCTCAGAACTTCCCCAATCTGCGACTCAACTCGCCGAGTCACCCCGAGACTCGCCGAGTCCCACAACTCTGAGTCCACTCGCCCACAACTCACCGAGTCATCCCTCGACTCACCGATTCTCGACTCAACCAGAGAATATCGGGACCCTTCGACAAGACTCGTCGAGTCCAAGAACAGACTCGCCGAGTCTACGGCTATCTTCAACCTACTCGCCGAGTTGTTCATACAACTCGCCGAGTTCCAGGCCATCTTCATCCAACTCGTCGAGTACACCCATGTGACTCGCCGAGTACCACCGTTCTGAATCCATTCAGAAGCATTCCAGGCCATGCAATTTTTCCAAAACATAGATCTAGTCTCCTACCACTCATCCATCACGTAAAGTGGCAAACTTTACGTGAATCCAAGGAGATCTAATCCGTTTGCACATTGGGGCTAGGGTTTGGGACATGTAAGCTTCACTAAACACTCCAATACAGGGACTTTCATGCACTCTAGACCTTCTCCCTTCCAGATCTGAGGTAGCAACCTCAGATCTAACCTATAAACTCCAATACATCCAAAGATATGATCTCCAACACCCCCAAAATGATGCATCTAAGAAATAGCAGCTCAAAAAAACGAGATATTACCTCAAAGGAATGCCCCAAAAGAAATGAGACTCGAATCCAAACAAAGCCCCTTGCTCCAAGCCTTCAATCTCCCAAAATTCCTTCACAAATACATTCTCCAAGCTCCAATCCATTCAACAATGGTGCTTCTTCGTGATTTAGGGTTTTCTGGGGCTCAAGGGGTGATAAAGAGGCTGGGAGGGAAACATAATGATCTTTATATAAGGCTCAACCCCGAGAATTAGGGTTTTCTCCACACAGCGCCTACTCGCCGAGTCCATTACACTGACTCGCCGAGTCGGCCACTTAACACGCGACCAAGTCGCGACTCTACTCGCCGAGTCCATCCATGGACTCGCCGAGTCACTCTTTCACAACTTACTCTTTTAGGCCCTTAAACTCTACTATTGATATTTCGGGATGTTACATGTAGATTCTTTTCTCTTTCCAATTCATATTTGTGTTTCCATTCTATAGCCTCAGGTTGAGCAGCAGCTTTAGCTTCTGCTGCTTCTCTTAAAACCTTGCCAACTGCTTATGAGTGACATAAACCACAAGGATCAGACATGAACCTTATTATTAACAAAAGCATCCTACTTTTATTTCACCCAAATGAAGCAATCATACTTCTCATGGCTATCGAAAACTCCACAAGTTGATCTTCAATCCCATCAACAAGTGGAAGTGGTTGATCATCAATTTCTTTTACAACTTTCTCTAAGTTTCCAAGAGGAAGGAAATCATTTACACCATTCTCATGTACAAGATTATGTGCATTCACCTGTTCAAAATTGAATGAAAATTCGAAAGAGAGTAAGTATAAACTAGAGAAAAGGGCTCTACAAATGTTAAAAGGCAACACATATACTTGAGCCTATCATAGCATTACATAAATATTCAACCATATTTTGAACTTAATGCTTCAAGACATATTATTGAAACATTCAGCCATCTTTTGAACTTAATACTCAAATTCTATTTATAGCATTTCCTGTTAATATAGAATTTGAAACTTGGCAGTACCTTTTTGTGGTTATTGTGGGATTTCTTACCTGTACCCATCTTGTAAGGTCTATAACACAGGGCCAATAACCAATTCAAACTTTTCCTTTGTTAAAACTACACAAACTACATCACCCAAAGCAACAATATGTAAAGAATCAACGTATTCACCAAGAAGTGTCCATTCTCCAAAATACCCCCCTTCACTGAACATTGCTATGTCATAACCACAACATGAGAAGCACCATCTGTCATAACCACACAAATATTTTCAACTGGGAATCCAATCAAAAAACCCCTGCACATATACAATTAAAAGAAGTTGAGTTTTTTTTATAAAAAGATATAAAGGTAATAAAACAAACAGAAGTATGATTAATAATAATAATAACACTTACGAATTGGCAGCTTCCATGAAACATTTCTCAATGTGAAGGATAAAATTGGAGGGTATAGCCTGTCCTATTATCATGTTCTCAAATTCAAATTTCATCTCTGATTCAGCTGGCAGTGGCTTTATATACCTATCATTTTTTTAAAGCAAAATATTAAGAAAAAACAGATCTGGATTGTATAAGCAATTGACCTGAGAAATTACCAACATGAAACCATTAAAACTGAAGAGAAATTTGATAGAAAAAAGTATAGTTGAGTATCAAGAATTCAAGATTATGTCCCCTTGAAATGTTGGTGCTTTTAAGCAAATCAAGAAGCATATCAGAGTTACTGTAATAAAGTAACTTGTCAACAACAGATAGACACCCATAACAGATATATAAATCCACCCCAGAATCAACAACCTGTTCAAAAATGAGAAGAAAAGAAAGGGTATATCAGGGAAATTGTAAAAGTTAGCAAGAAATCAGTACAACATGATTGACAAATGATAACCAACCTGGATCAAGACATGTAATAAATCATTCCCAAATTTCTCTACAAGATCAGGATGTGTCACCAAGAAAGCTTCTTTTTCTACAGCTAATGGAACTTCTTGATTTCTGGATACAACGGGTAGAAGTTGAATCAACAACTTCAAAACTTCATGCATTTGATTATAATGTCCATCAATTGTTCGAGGGGAAGGGACTCCATGTGAAAGGTCATATATTGAAAAGATCTCTTTCAAAATGCTACATATATTAAGATCAAAAAGTGTCTTCACAGCTACCATAGAACCAGAAGTAAGTTTAACAAGTAGTCCAATTAAACCCTACATAAAAATACACAAGTGTAACATCCGGATTTTTACCAGGTATAATGAAAGTTTAATTATGTCATTTTGTAGAGGGACTCGGCGAGTCCGGGCTCAGACTCGCCGAGTAGAGACGCGGGATTGAGCGAAGATGCGCGCTTGGACTCGGCGAGTCCAAGGTATGGACTCAGCGAGTCTGCGCTGTGTAGTGAAACCCTAAATCTCCGGGTTTGTGGCCTATTTAAAGGGCCTTATGGCCGTCATTTGCACTCATACAACCCCCAGAGTGTGTCCATAGAGTCCTTGAGCGTTTGGTGAAGGATTGAGAGCAAATCTTGACCTTGTGAGTGTTGCTTAGCAAGAAGAAGGAGGCTCTAGGCAAGAGGAAGCAAAGGAGGTTGCTATTTCGTGGATTTGGAGCTTGGATCATCACTCTAGAGGTATTATTTTCGGACCATTTTCTGTTTGGTGAAACTTGATGCAAGTTAGGGTTTAATATGATCATTTATGGGGTGATTTGGTGCCCTTTTGACCCCTCTTTGAGTTGAGACCATGGATCTGGATCCATAGAGGTCTAGAGGGCCTCACTCATCAAGCTTTATGGGTGAAAATGGAGTCCTTGGCCTTGTGTTGAAGTAATAGAGTCAAAATCATCATTTGTGATCATGTAGAGGTTATTTATGCATCAAGGTTGTGACTTTACGTGCTAAATAAGCATGGGGGGACTGGATCTATGGATTAGTGGACTGGATCTGGCCTTTTGAGCAAGATTGAGTCAGTGCATGGCATGGACTCGCCGAGTCCGAAGAACAGACTCGGCGAGTAGCTTGAATGTTGCACAACCACTCAGTGAGTGGCCTCGCCGAGTTGGGATGAGTGAACTCAGTGGGTCAAAGGGGGAGTCAGGATGGACAGGTGGACCGAGTCAAACTGGACTCGCCGAGTTGTTCTTGAGACTCGGCGAGTTGAGTCGTGGTGGCCCCACAACTCGTGCCAGGTGGAGCTCGTCGAGTTGGGGGAAATACTCGACGTGTCAAGGGAGGATTCCAGGGAAGTTGGTGCATGCGCACGGACTCGCCGAGTCGCCATGGTGCACTCGCCGAGTCCGGTCAAAGTTGACCGTTGACCAGTGTTGACCAAGAGTGATTTGTTATAGTGTGATCAACTCTAGATTGGGAGAGTGTTAATTAGAGATGTATTGTGCTATAGGGGGACTACAGCTCGGCGGATCGAGTGTTTAGTGATTTCAGGGTTACGAGTTACCGAGACACACGAGGTGAGTCTCCTCACTATACTTTACCTTGAGTAGGTAACCAGAGTTATGTGTTAGAGTATTTGTATGCTATGTATGTTATGTGTTGTACTGCATGATTTATATGTGATTTATGTGGTGCATGTTTATCAGAGCTAGAACCTGAGGGTTCACAGAGTTTGGGTGCACGGACCCACAGAGTTATAGCCTCGAGTGGCTAATATGTGTTTTATGTGGTATTTTGGGGAACTCACTAAGCTTTGTGCTTACAGTGTTGATGTTATTTGTTTCAGGTGTTAGTGACGACCGCGGGAAGGCGCCGGCTTGATCCGTACACACACGTTTGAAGTTTTACATGTTGATCTTGGGATTTTGTACTGTTTTATTGAACAAGTAAAATGGGTGTTTTTATGAATATTAGTGGAATTATGTTATATAAAAATTGAAAATTTTGTTTGAAAAATCAGTGTTACAAATTGGTATCAGAGCCTTGGTTTGAGGGATTTGGGTACACCTTCGGGAGTATTTGAACTCAAACTGAGGAATTAAAGGGATATTTTCAAAAATAAAAACCAAAATTTTCTAAGAGTAAAGGGTTTTCCAGGAAGAAACGTGTGTACGATCAGTCAGCGCCCGAACGGTGAATTCCCAAAATACCTTTTGTTATGAAATAATTAATACTGTGATGTGTTTGCATGCTAGAGCAGGCTAGGTATTGCTGATAGGACTAGAGTGGCCTGTTTTGTGATGCTTTAGCTTAGGGAATGGTGAGCTGCTGTGAGATGCTAAGAGTAATTAGGTAGCAGCTAGGGCTTTGTGTGAGATTTGTTCCAGAGTGATTTGGGTATGATAGAGTACTTGGGGACTGGGATCCGAAGAGGACGATTTGGGGTGTGTACTGAGACGGTGCGGACAGTAGTATTGGGCCCGTACTACTCAAAGCACCGGTGCGGTACACAGTCCAAATAAGAATCTGGGGATGCCAAGAATCAAGGAGGGTTGGATTGTTGAATGTAAGAGTATTCGAGTGAATTCTAATTATCGCATGTGTATTGATTACCGGGAACTGAATAAGCTGACGGTCAAGAACCGTTACCCGCTGCCGAGGATCGACGATTTATTCGATCAGCTACAGGGAGCATCTTGGTTCTCCAAGATTGATTTGAGGTCGGGCTATCATCAGGTGAGAGTGCGGGACGAGGACGTCCAGAAGACAGCATTCAGGACACGTTATGGGCATTATGAGTTTGTGGTGATGCCTTTCAGGCTCACTAATGCCCCGGCTGTGTTCATGGACCTCATGAACAGGGTATGTCGGCCGATGTTGGATCGGTCGGTGATTGTTTTCATTGATGATATTCTGGTATATTCGAGATCTAGTGAGCAGCACGAGGAGCATCTGAGGGAGGTGCTTGGGGTTTTGAGAGCGGAGAAGCTTTACGCAAAGTTCTCCAAGTGCGATTTCTGGTTACGGGAAGTCCAGTTTCTGGGACATCTCGTTAACCAGAAGGGGATATTGGTCGATCCGGCCAAGGTTGACGCAGTGATGAGGTGGGAGGTGCCGAGGTCACCTTCTGAGATACGGAGTTTTCTCGGGTTGGCGGGGTATTATCGGAGATTTATTAAGGATTTCTCCAAGATTGCGGTTCCACTCACCAGGTTGACCCGGAAGGGTGTGGCATTTGCATGGGGTCCCGAGCAGCAGACCTCCTTTGAGACGCTTCGCCAAAGGTTGTGTGAAGCCCCAGTATTAGCCCTTCCGGAAGGTATGGAAGGTTTTGTGGTATTCTGTGATGCATCGATCCTAGGATTGGGAGCGGTATTGATGCAGAAGGGTCATGTGATAGCTTATGCATCGAGGCAGTTGAAGCCTCACGAGACGAGGTACCCCACACATGATTTGGAGTTGGGGGCAGTGGTGTTCGCCCTCAAGATTTGGCGGCACTACTTGTATGGGGTTCGTTGTACGATTTACACGGATCATAAGAGTTTGAAGTACTTGATGGATCAGCCTAACCTAAATATGTGGCAGAGGAGATGGTTAGATGTGGTCAAGGACTATGATTGTGAGATCTTGTACCACCCGGGCAAGGCTAATGTGGTAGCCGACGCGTTGAGTCGCAGGGCGGAGAGTGCTCCCCTGCGAGATGTATGTTTGAGACTGACCGTGATAGCTCCAGTTCTGGACGCCATTCGTGGGGCTCAGGCCGAGGCCGTGCGTCCGGAGATGCAGAAGAGAGAGCGGGTTGTTGGGATGGTTTCTGAGTTTATATCGGATAGTCGAGGCCTTATGACTTATCAGGGCAGGATCTGGGTACCTTTTGTGGGAGGTACCCGTGTTACATTGATGGAGGAGGCTCATAGATCGAAATTTTCGATCCACCCCGGGGCCACGAAGATGTATTTGGACCTAAGAAAGGAGTATTGGTGGCCCTGTATGAAGAGGGATGTAGCATGGTTTGTCGAGAGGTGTTTGACCTGTCGAAGGGTAAAGGCCGAACACCAGAGACCGCATGGCAAGTTGCAGCCATTGGAGGTTCCCGAGTGGAAGTGGGAACAGATCACTATGGACTTTATCACCAAATTGCCGAGGACTGCCAGAGGAGTTGATGCAATTTGGGTGATCGTGGATAGGTTGACAAAGAGCGCTCATTTTCTTGCCATCAGTGAGAGTTCTTCAGCGGAGAAATTGGTAGAGATTTACGTGAGAGAGGTTGTATCTCGGCATGGGGTGCCGGTCTCGATTGTTTCAGACCGCGATGTGCGGTTCACTTCCCGTTTTTGGAAGAAATTTCATGAGGAATTGGGTACTAAGCTGCATTTTAGTACCGCATACCACCCCCAAACCGACGGTCAGAGTGAGCGGACGATACAGACACTCGAGGACATGCTTCGAGCTTGTGTATTGGATTTTGGGGGTAGTTGGGACTCGTATTTGCCTCTAGCGGAGTTTTCCTACAATAACAGCTATCATTCGAGCATTGCTATGCCGCCCTTTGAGCTGTTATATGGTAGGAGGTGTCGGACTCCCATATGTTGGGGAGAGGTTGGGCAAAGGGTAATGGGCAGTACAGAGATCGTGAATCATACGACAGAGCAGATACAGCTGGTCAGGCAGAGGTTATTGACCGCTCAGAGCCGGCAGAAGAGTTATGCGGATAGGCGCCGGTCCGAGTTGGAATTTCAAGTCGGCGACTTTGTTCTCCTGAAGGTCTCTCCTTGGAAAGGAGTGATCCGGTTCAGGAAAAGGGGTAAATTAGGACCCCGGTTTATTGGCCCGTTTCGGGTGATCGCCAAGGTGGGCCGGGTAGCCTATCGGCTGGAGTTACCAGCAGAGTTGGGGCAGATTCACAACACTTTTCATGTATCGCAGTTGAGGAAATGTATAGCCGATGAGTCGGCAGTGGTTCCACTTGAGGATATTCAGGTTGATGCAAGCCTGAACTATGCGGAGAGACCAGTGGCTATTAGGGATCGGAAGATCAAGGTTTTGAGGAACAAGGAGGTACCTCTGGTATTGGTTCAGTGGCAACATCGGAAGGGATCAGAGATGACCTGGGAGCCGGAGGATATGATGCGGGAGCAGCATCCGGAGCTGTTTTAGAGCGGGACTTCGAGGGCGAAGTCCAGTTCTAGTGGGGGAGAGTTGTAACATCCGGATTTTTACAAGGTATAATGAAAGTTTAATTATGTCATTTTGTAGAGGGACTCGGCGAGTCCGGGCTCAGACTCGCCGAGTAAAGACGCGGGATTGAGCGAAGATGCGCGCTTGGACTCGGCGAGTCCAAGGTATGGACTCGGCGAGTCTGCGCTGTGTAGTGAAACCCTAAATCCCCGGGTTTGTGGCCTATTTAAAGGGCCTTATGGCCGTCATTTGCACTCATACAACCCCCAGAGTGTGTCCATAGAGTCCTTGAGCGTTTGGTGAAGGATTGAGAGCAAATCTTGACCTTGTGAGTGTTGCTTAGCAAGAAGAAGGAGGCTCTAGGCAAGAGGAAGCAAAGGAGGTTGCTATTTCGTGGATTTGGAGCTTGGATCATCACTCTAGAGGTATTATTTTCGGACCATTTTCTGTTTGGTGAAACTTGATGCAAGTTAGGGTTTAATATGATCATTTATGGGGTGATTTGGTGCCCTTTTGACCCCTCTTTGAGTTGAGACCATGGATCTGGATCCATAGAGGTCTAGAGGGCCTCACTCATCAAGCTTTATGGGTGAAAATGGAGTCCTTGGCCTTGTGTTGAAGTAATAGAGTCAAAATCATCATTTGTGATCATGTAGAGGTTATTTATGCATCAAGGTTGTGACTTTACGTGCTAAATAAGCATGGGGGGACTGGATCTATGGATTAGTGGACTGGATCTGGCCTTTTGAGCAAGATTGAGTCAGTGCATGGCATGGACTCGCCGAGTCCGAAGAACAGACTCGGCGAGTAGCTTGAATGTTGCACAACCACTCAGTGAGTGGCCTCGCCGAGTTGGGATGAGTGAACTCAGTGGGTCAAAGGGGGAGTCAGGATGGACAGGTGGACCGAGTCAAACTGGACTCGCCGAGTTGTTCTTGAGACTCGGCGAGTTGAGTCGTGGTGGCCCCACAACTCGTGCCAGGTGGAGCTCGTCGAGTTGGGGGAAATACTCGACGTGTCAAGGGAGGATTCCAGGGAAGTTGGTGCATGCGCACGGACTCGCCGAGTCGCCATGGTGCACTCGCCGAGTCCGGTCAAAGTTGACCGTTGACCAGCGTTGACCAAGAGTGATTTGTTATAGTGTGATCAACTCTAGATTGGGAGAGTGTTAATTAGAGATGTATTGTGCTATAGGGGGACTACAGCTCGGCGGATCGAGTGTTTAGTGATTTCAGGGTTACGAGTTACCGAGACACACGAGGTGAGTCTCCTCACTATACTTTACCTTGAGTAGGTAACCAGAGTTATGTGTTAGAGTATTTGTATGCTATGTATGTTATGTGTTGTACTGCATGATTTATATGTGATTTATGTGGTGCATGTTTATCAGAGCTAGAACCTGAGGGTTCACAGAGTTTGGGTGCACGGACCCACAGAGTTATAGCCTCGAGTGGCTAATATGTGTTTTATGTGGTATTTTGGGGAACTCACTAAGCTTTGTGCTTACAGTGTTGATGTTATTTGTTTCAGGTGTTAGTGACGACCGCGGGAAGGCGCCGGCTTGATCCGTACACACACGTTTGAAGTTTTACATGTTGATCTTGGGATTTTGTACTGTTTTATTGAACAAGTAAAATGGGTGTTTTTATGAATATTAGTGGAATTATGTTATATAAAAATTGAAAATTTTGTTTGAAAAATCAGTGTTACAACAAGAGTTCTTAAAAAAGATTGGAAAAAAAATTGCTAAAAATAGAAGAAGATGGACATACGGTATGAACAGAATAAGATAGAGTGGTATGGTTGATCAGGTCTATAAGATATGCCACTTGATGAATCAATCCATGTTTAGAAAGTTCATCAAGCATTTCACTGGATTCTTGTACTCTTTCTACTATTTTAATTAAGCATGTAGCAACATGTTCAACAAGCTGCAATCGCAAGAATATGTCAGTAAAGTACAAATGATTATAAGAAAGACCATAATTATATTTATACCTGATTGTCTTAGCTGCAATCACAAGAATCAGAAGATGTTGAAATCAATGAGGTTTTTGAAGCTTCTAGAGTGATCCGCCTTAGCTGGCGTAAAGCCTGCACATATTCAATTTTTTATTAATTAAGTAAAATGACATAAGGGTATATTTGGAAACGTTATGGATTTAAAATGTTGTATTACCATCATTGTTGTTTTTTTGAGCGAGAACAGTTGGAGATCATATAAAGGACGCAAGACTTTAGGTACCCTCCATGCCTAATGAATGATATAATAAAGTAATTTAGAATATAAATGGAGTTTAAATATGAATATATTTGAATCTAGATATAGTATATAGTAAAATGACATAATGATATAATAAAGTAATTTAGAATATAAATGGCTGCTTACCTCTACATTAACTTTGTCAAAAAGCTCAAGCTTAAGATCATACTCATGCTGACCAGCTGAAGCAGATAATGTAAAAACACCTTCAGGAGCAAGATTCACTTTTTCATCTTTTGTATCTGCCAATAAAACTGTGATATAAAATTTATCCTCTCTCTGAGCCCACTTAATTTCTGGATGACGACTACAAAGCTCAATATATTTTTGAATTTATTAGGATACACCAATCATTGAACAAAGCACAAGCAAGCATAAATATGTAAAACTAATAAATCAACTGTTTTCTAATTCCCACCATTGCAACACAGAGAACCCAATTCTTGTGCCCTGAATAGATATGTAAAAATATAACAATTTGTTTGGCTTTTGTGATTATGAAGTTATGATAACAACCATCATATTCACTACAGGGAACTTGGCTTCAATGAAACTGTATACCACTTACAATTGTGAGCTGAAAGAGCAGAATCTGTAACTGCAAATTGAGTAGAAAGAATAACATATATTTTATGAACCAAAATTGTGTTTACAAAAGACAGAAGCAGTATAAGAAGAAGAAATCAGAATAAAATTGTACCTAAGTGTTAAGGAGTGAGCCAGTGACTGGAGAAACCGCCTGAAGGGGCTACCAACGCTGTGAGATGATAGAATCGACATATGACGTGATTCTCTCATCTGTATGAACTCAAAAAGAAACAAACGTTACCTCTGTTTTACATTTTCCAAACCAAACATTATGGATTCGTCATTGGATCAATCGAAGTGCACATACACAACATTTATGAAAAAACCCTAAGTCGTCGGTGTCCTAGTCGATAACTTGTACCAAAAAACCCTAAATCGCTACGAGAGAGGAGTGAGGCCTGAATCACTTTCATTGAGATGGGATATCTTGAAGCAGAGATGTATAGCGGTCTGATAGGGTGGGGATTCTATTGTTCGTGTTTTTTTTTGTTGTCATCTATCTGCGTCTACTGATTCTTGGTGACCGGCAAAGGAGGTGACATTGAGGGTGGATGGCCGGTGGGTTTTGATCGGAGTTGACAGAGAACAGCGGGTACAGACCTAAAACTGAAACCAAGCTAGTAGCATCAAGGCGAGTATCAAACCGAGAAGGAGAAATTAGGTAAGAAATCTTCACACATAGACAAGAACAGAAAACCCTTACACTGGGTAATCGATGTAGAATTATGGTTTGATCAACATCCGAGTAGATTACAATAACTACATTCTATAAAACAATCAGAAATTGGGGGATTATAAGGAAAAAGAAACTCCTCAATTGAGTTGTAACACTCGAGTAGCTGTGAAACCATTTAATCCGAACAAAATTATGTTAATTACACAATTGTCTCTCAGGTGGTTGTTTGAAACCATTAGGCAAGATATCGTCGTCGGCCCCCTTTCGGCAAATGTACAACCCATCAATAGCATAACTAAATAAAATTATAGGATTGGTGATGATATTAGGGTTTTTTTTGGGTATTAGAGTGATATATATATATATATATATATATATATATAGAGAGAGAGAGAGAGAAAGAGAGAGAGAGAGGGAGAGAGAGAGATAGAGATGGAGATAGATAGAGAGAGAGATAGAAAAGAAAGATGGAAATAAGGAAGAGGATAACAATGGCGGCCTTTTAAACTTTTGGCATTTTCGTTTCCCCCCGCTGCAAAAGAAGAGAGCGCGCCTTTCAATAAAAAAATATAAAGCGACATTCCTAGACGACACCCATTTTTAAATCGGTGCCCTCTGTGTTTTTAATTTTTTTTGTTGGACAATAATTTTAGGGCACGCACAAAAGCGTGTCTTCTATCCTTCAAATTTTAGAAGATATGACATTATTTTTAGGGCACATGCTTTTGCGTATCGTAAATCACCGCGTGTCATTGTTTGCACGTCACTAAAGGGCTGTTTTCTAGTAGTGTCTAGATGTACTGCTATTTTATCAGACGTATTCTAATAGCAAGGTACCACTCTTACGATATTTTCCGATAGGTAAGCCATCTCATTTCCTCTATTTTCTCAGTCTATCAAGGTTCGCATCACTTCCTGAACTTCTGCCATTGTGATAGGTTCGAGTGCAGACGCAATGACCAATGCATGACCCATCACATTCTTAGGCTTAGGTTGTCATCTTCCTCGGATATTTCCTAGTATGTCTTCACCATGGCATTTCGTACACCCAAGCAGACGTTCGGTGTACCGAGGCGAGAATTTTAAGATAGGAAAGACTTTATTTACGATAGACGTATAGATCCCCTTGTCATACCGAAAAGTTATATGCATTTCTAATACCGTAATCAAACGTTTAGAAATCTGAACACATAAAATTTCCAGATCCAGTCGGCAACAGACCATAGATCCGAACAAATAATAGCATATAAGGCATCTTTATAGCTATAACATAAAACATTTAGCACATAAAACATTTTAGGCATCGTTCCTAAAATAAGTTAGTGCTTGTGTCTATTCAGGTGTATTACCTAAATCTATTAGACATACTCCTCACAATCATTGCTTAGCATTCTAAGTTTAAGTATAGATATCCTACAAATTCCTAGTTCGCTTAAAGTAATGCTCCGATACTAACTGTGACACCCCCAATTTCACGGCCAGAAAAGACCGATTTTGTTTATGCTTTATGAAAATCAGAGTACCTCTTTTAATAAAAAAATGTTGCGGAATTTATTCCCAAAAGAACACGATAAATACGTTATCAAACCATTTCCGAAGAAACGTATTTTATTCATTTTAAAACATTTGCGATGTCATTGTCAATACAGAAACATAAGCATAAACAGAACTTATATTCATTTCACTAGTGATCTATATCTCCTTAATTTCTCAATGTAATTCAACATCCTATCGATAACTGTGATACAATTAAACTGAGTGGGTCAGGCTTGGGATCCTGGTGAGCATATAGGGTTTTTACCCCACAATAAATAAATTTATTATGCTTAAACATCAAACAATCAACCCAACTACCCAATCCCCATTATCATATTCATTTCTTAAGGATTTACCCTAAGAATCAACTATCACTCATAACTAAGGATTCATCCTAAGGAATAGGCACGAAGTCCATCGCTGCCCAAGGATTATATCACAAGCACTAACAACGTCGATCCCTACATACTGATCCTATACAGTGATCTTACTAGATCTAGCCTAAAGGATCGATATGAACAACCAACTAATGACACTTGATTCGGAAATTCCCTAGCAGCAAACGAGGATCGAAGAAGACATCAAATGAATGGAATAAGTTTAACCACGAACCTTTATTCGTAAAAGAAAGAACCAACAGACCATTAAGTCAGGGGTAATTATTAATGCTTAGGTTGTGGTTTGAATATCGTGAGGTATATAACCCCTAGACGCACCCTATCCAGCATCAAGAATGGAAACACTGACTAATGCCTAGGCTGTGGTCTGAATATCATGAGGTATATAACCCACAGACTCACTCCTATTCGGCATCGAGAGTGGAAACACTGACTCATGAAGCTCGTCCGATCACTTCATAAAAGAAACAAATACTCCAAATCTCTTCAAAATAAAGGTATAGGGAAAATACTAATAAAGTACTCCCATACGCTCCCGTACCCCGACACGTAATAGCGTCAAAAAGAAGAACAGACGGATGAACACATAGTTCAAAAACACCTAATAAACATATAGTTCAAGAACACCTTATGAACATATAGTTCAAACATACCTACCGATTACGAGTCTTCTAATGTTCCACTGGACTATCTAAAATAGTCTGTGGCCGTTGTCTATACTCTGCTAGATGACTAGATCATCTTAAACATCGATACATCTTATCACCTTTTATTTAATCACACATCATCTTTTTTCATCTATCCATGTTTTACCCAACATGTTTGTAGATAAAAATACATATACAATTTAAAACTTGTATAAAACATCTATTTAATAGTCACCTTAATTAAACAACTAATATAATTACACATAATATGTATTTTAAAGAAAATACTTCATATATATGTGTAAGGTGAAAGTGACTATACACTCACTTGAGTAGGTGGTGACTCAGCACTCGGACAGTGCTTCGATACTCTCAAAACAATTTTCCTTTAATAAAACCTAGTATCAATTCCACTAGGGTTTAGTCTAACGACAACCGTGACTAATTAATAGTCTAACTATTATTATTAATATATAAGCGCTAAATAACACTCAATATAACTCATAATAATAGCCCAAATAATTATTTTAAGGACCTAATAACATTACTATAATTATTTGGAAGGTATACTAAAAATTGCGTAAGCGTAGCTCACTTAGAGCGGATTTTAAAGAAAACCGAGCTTTATTTGGAGTAGCGTTTCGAAACCGAAACACTCTTTTTCTCGGGACTCCAGGAGCCTCGGGTTTTCCATAGGGTGCTAGTGGGTCACCTAGGCTTAGGGGGGGGGGGGTTAAAACCCTTAGAGAGAAGAAATGAAGAAAGGTGTGAGATTTTCGGAATGGCTCGCATGCTATTTGTAGTAAATGTTTATGACACTCACGTCGTCAGTGTCATTAGACTCACGTCGTGAATCTTATGACACATCATATAATTCATCTACCCATGTTTTACCCAATATATTTGTAGATAAAAATACATATACAGTTTAAATGTAACACCGTAAATTTCAAAACAAAATTTTCAATTTTCTTATAAAACATAATTCGATTAATATTCATCAAACAACCATATTAATTATCCAATATAGGTTAATACAAAATCCCAAGATCACAATTTAAAAACTCCTAGTGTGTGTACGGATCAAGCCGGCGCCTTCCCGCGGTCGTCACTAGTACCTGAAACAATAACATCAAACACTGTAAGCACAAAGCTTAGTGAGTTCCCCAAAATACCACGTTTAACACATAATAGCCACTCGAGGCTATAACTCTGTGGGTCCGTGCACCCAAACTTTGTGAACCCTTAGGTTCTAACTCTGATAAACATGCACCACATAAATTACATAGAAATAATGCACTACAACACATAACATACATAGCATACAAATACTCTATCACATAACTCTGGTTACCTACTCAAGGTAAAGTATAGTGAGAAGACTCACCTCGCGTATCTCGGTATCTCACGAATCCTGGAAATCCCTCGTGCTCGATCCTCCGAGCTCTAATCCTCCTATAACATTATATGTCTCTAATTAACACTTTATATCTCTAAGGTTGACTATCCCTAAGAAGTCAACACATGTCAACTCTGGTCAACGGTCAACGGTCAACTTTGACCGGACTCAGTGAGTGCTACGACGACTCGGCGAGTCTAGACGTTTTCACCAACCCTCTGAAATTCCCTTCCTACACATCGAGTATTCCCCCCCTTACTCGACGAGTTTCACCTGGAAGAATCGCGGGGCCACCCCGACTCATCTCGGCGAGTCCTAGTTTGACTCAGTCCACTCGTCATCCCTCTCCAACTCACCCTGACTCACTGAGTCTACCCATGACTCGATTGGACCACTCACTGAGCAATCCCAAGGCAATCTTCAAACTACTCGCCGAGTCTGATGAACAGACTCGGCGAGTCCATGCCAGGCAACCACTCCAACTTGCTTCTAAGGTCAGATTTGCTTCCACAATTTATAGATCTGGCCTCCCTAGACTGATTCATCACGTAAAGCTTCTATCTTGGTGCCCATAACACACCCCATGGCTCATAAATGGAGTTTTGACCTAAGGCATGAGGATTCCAATCCAAAGCCTCCATTGATTCCCAAAAAGCTTGGGTAAAGGGACACTCTGGACCTCTAAGGGTCCAGATCTATGATTCAAACCTCATAAGGGACCAAGAGGACACTAGATCTTGCCACAAAAGGGTTCAACAAACCCTAAATCTAGATAAACAACAACAAGGAAGAAGATAACTCGAAATTATTACCACAATAGTGATGCTCTGGACTCCAAACCTCAGAAGTGGCTCCACTTGCTTTCCCTTGGCTAGTTCTTCTCCATCCTTGCAACAATGACACCTCCAAGATCAATAATGGCATCCTACTTAGCTCCAAATGCTCACACTCGATTAGGGTTTCACTCAAGGGGCTGGTGAGCACAAATGACGGCCATTAGGCCCTTTAAATAGGTCTCAAACCCGAGAAATTAGGGTTTCATTACACAGCACTGACTCGCCGAGTCCAGGCGCGATCCCGTGTCCAGATCTGCGTCCCTACTCGGCGAGTCTGAGCTCCAACTCGCCGAGTCCCCTCTCAAATCACCAAAAACACAATATATAAGATACCTAAAAAATCCGGCTGTTACAACTCTCCCCCACTAGGACTAGACTTCGCCCTCGAAGTCTCGCTCTAAAAACAGTTCCGGATGCTGCTCCTGCTTCATACGCTCCGGCTCCCAGGTCATCTCTGATCCCCTCCGGTGTTGCCACCGAACCAACACCAGAGTTACCTCCTTATTTCTCAGAACCTTGATCTTTCGATCCCTGATGGCCACTGGTCTCTCGGCATAATTCATGCGTGCATCCACCTGAATATCCTCTAATGGAACCACTGCCGATTCATCGGCTATACACTTCCTCAACTGCGACACATGAAAAGTGTCGTGAATCTGTCCCAACTCTGCTAGCAACTCCAACCGATAGGCTACCCGGCCTACCCTCGCAATCACACGAAATGGACCTATAAACCGGGGCCCCAACTTGCCCCTCTTCCTGAACCGAATCACTCCTTTCCAAGGAGAAACCTTCAGGAGAACGAAGTCGCCGACCTGAAATTCAAGCTCGGACCGGCGCCTATCCGCATAACTCTATTGTCGGCTCTGGGCGATCAATAACCTTTGTCTGACCCGCTGTATCTGCTCTGTCGTCTGAATCACGATCTCTGTACTGCCCATCACTCTCTGCGCAACCTCACCCCAACAAATGGGAGTCTGACATCTCCTACCATACAACAGCTCAAAGGGCGGCATACCAATGCTCGAATGATGGCTGTTATTGTAGGAAAACTCCGCCAAGGGTAAATACGTATCCCAGCTACCCCCAAAATCCAATACACATGCTCGAAGCATGTCCTCAAGCGTCTGAATCGTCCGCTCACTCTGGCCGTCTGTCTGGGGATGATATGCGATACTAAAATGCAGTTTAGTACCCAACTCCTCATGAAATTTCTTCGAGAATCGGGAAGTGAAACGCACATCACGGTCCGAAACAATCGAGATCGGCACCCCATGCCGAGATACCACTTCTCTCACATAAACCTCTGCCAACTTCTCCGCCGAAGAACTGTCACTGATGGCAAGAAAGTAAGCGCTCTTCGTCAACCTATCCACAATCACCCAAATTGCATCAACTCCTCTGGCAGTCCTCGACAATTTGGAGATTAAATCCATAGTGATCTAATCCCACTTCCACTCGGGAACCTCCAATGGCTGTAACTTGCCATGCGGTCTCCGGTGCTCGGCCTTAACCCTTCGACAGGTCAAACACCTCTCGACAAACCATGTGACGTCCCTCTTCATACAAGGCCACCAATACTCTTTCCTCAAATCCAAATACATTTTCGTAGCCCCGGGATGGATCAAAAATTTCGATCTATGAGCTTCCTCCATCAATGTAGTACGCGTACCGCCCACAAACGGTACCCAAATCCGGCCCTGAAAAGTCATAAGCCCTCGACTATCCGAAACAAACTCTGAAACCAAACCAACGACCCGTTCTCTCTTCTGCATCTTCGGATGCACAGCCTCGGCCTGTGCCCCACGAATGGCGTCCAGAACTGGAGCTATCATGGTCAATCTCAAACATACATTTTCGTAGTGGAGTACTCTCCGCCCTGCGGCTCAACGCGTCAGCTACCACATTAGCCTTGCCCGGGTGGTACAGGATCTCACAATCATAATCCTTGACAACATGTAACCACCTCCTCTGCCGCATATTTAGGTTAGGCTGATCCATCAAGTACTTCAAGCTCTTATGGTTCGTGTATATTGTACAATGAACCCATACAAGTAGTGATGCCAAATCTTGAGGGCGAACACCACTGCCCCCAACTCTAGATCATGTGTGGGATATCTCGTCTCATGAGGCTTCAACTGCCTCGATGCATATGCTATCACATGTCCCTTCTGCATCAGCACCGCTCCCAGTCCTAAAATCGATGCATCACAAAATACCACAAAATCTTTCATCCCTTCCAGAGGAGCTAATACTGGAGCTTCGCACAACCTTTGGCGAAGCGTCTCAAAGGAGGTATGCTGCTCGGGACCCCATAAAAATGCAACACCCTTCCGGGTCAATCTGGTGAGTGGCACTGCGATCTTGGAGAAATCCTTGATAAACCTCCGATAGTACCCTGCCAACCCAAGGAAGCTCCTGATCTTAGAGGGTGACTTTGGCACCTCCCAACTCATCACCGCATCAACCTTGGCAGGATCGACCAATATCCCTTTCTGATTAACGAGGTGCCCCAGAAACTGGACCTCTCGCAACCAGAAATCGCACTTGGAAAACTTTGCATAAAGTTTCTCCGATCTCAAAACCCCAAGAACTTCCCTCAAATGCTCCTCATGCTGCTCTCTAGATCTCGAATATACCAGAATATCATCGATGAATACGATCACCGACCGATCCAACATCGGCCTGCATACCCTGTTCATGAGGTCCATGAACACAGCCGGGGCATTGGTGAGCCCAAAAGGCATCACCACAAACTCATTATGCCCATAACGCGTCCTGAATGCTGTCTTCTGGACGTCCTCATCCTGTACTCTCACCTGATGATAGCCCGACCTCAAATCGATCTTGGAGAACCAAGATGCTCCCTGTAACTGATCGAATAAATCGTCGATCCTCGGCAACGGGTAATGGTTCTTGACCGTCAGCTTATTCAATTCTCGGTAATCAATACACATTCGATGCGAGCCGTCCTTCTTCTTCACAAACAGAATGGGTGCTCCCCACGGCGAGCTACTCAGCCGAATAAACCCCTTCCCCAGCAGCTCCTAAAGTTGCGAGGATAACTCTTGCATCTCTAGAGGTGCAAGACGATAAGGCACCTTAGCGATAGGCGCGGCTCCCGGAACCAAATCAATACTGAACTCCACTTTCCTCACGGGAGGCACACCCGGTAACTCTTCGGGAAAAACATCTGGAAACTCACGCACCACCGGAACTTCATCCACTGAACTCGGTCTCTCGGAGATCACTCGCGTATCCATCACATACGCCACAAAGCCCTTACAGCCCTGCTGTAAACACTGCCTCACCCTAGCGGCCAAACAAAAGGCTGATCCAGAACGTGTACCCTCGCCGTATACCGAAAGAACTCTCCCACTAGGATCTCGTATGGTCACCAGCTGACGCTCGCAGTCGATAACCGCGCCGAATCGGCTCAACCAGTCCATGCCCACTATGACACAGACATCACCCATCGCAATAGGAACCAGATCAATCGGAAACTCAACCCCAAAAATCTCTAACACACATCCCCAGAGGACCTCCGTGGCACAAATCACTTTGTCGGCAGCTATGGAAACCCGCAGAGGCCGACTCAATGCCTCACGACTAACACTGATATGCTGACTAAAGGCCAAAAATACAAAAGACCGACTCGCACCCGAGTCAAATAACACTAAAGCAGGCACAGAGTTCACAAGGAAGGTACCTATGCATAACATAATATAAGCATAACATCTCAACACCAAAATAAATATATAGAAGGAAACATACCAGCCACAACATCGGGTGCAGCGCGGACCTCTTCTGCAGTTAGTTGAAAGGCTCTCCCTCGAGCTCTCGGTGCCTCGGCCTTCACAGGCCGACTCTCTGTAGCTCTGATGGCGGCAGGGGCAGATCCTTGAGATGCTCCGCGCAGCAGCGGACACTCCGCCTTTCGGTGTCCGATCTGGTTGCAGTGAAAACACACTGCAAACCCCTTAGGGCAGTCCTTGGCCATATGCCCCTCATTGCTACATTTGTAGCAAGATCCTGCTTGATAGACTCCATCATGACCCTTGCCGCACTTCCCGCAAGTGCGGCCCTTCTAGCTCCTGGGTTTGGGATCAGCGGGCTTGGCCCGCTTGGCTGCCGGCTGGGACTGTGCCGGCCGCCGATCCCTCCCCAGAGACTCCGCCTTCTCCCTGGCCTGTGTCTCAAGCTCAATCTCCCTCTTTCGGGCATTTTCCTGAAGCTCAGCAAATGTCCGATACGAGGAGTTCGCGGCAAACTCCCGAATATCCCGTCTCAAAATGCTCAGGTAGCGGCTCATACGTGCCTGCTCAGTGGATACGTGCTCAGGGCAGAACATCGCCCTCTCATGGAATATCCTCGTGATCGCTGTAATTGACTCAGTACCCTGCTTGAGGGTCAGAAACACCTGTGCCAAACGCTCCCTCTCCACATGGGGAACGTACTCATCCCGGAACATGGTAGTGAACCTCTCCTAGGTTATTTCCGAAAGCTCAGCAGGCGTAAAATGCGCCGTCACAAACTTTCACCAGTCCTTCGCTCCCAAGCGAAGCTGGTTCAGCGCGAACCGAACCTTCAGATGCTCAGGAGATGAGCAAGTGAAGAAGCACCCCTCCATATCATATATCCACCTCATAGCTGCCACCGGATCCTGTGTACCATCAGACTCTGGTGGTTTGGTGTTGTTGAACTCCCGAAACAGTGACGCATCACTTCCCTGGGGTCTCGCCGCAGCGATCGCTGCGGTAGCCGCTGCAACAGCAGCCTCAGAAAGAGCGGCGTAACGCTCGTCAAATGTCTCAATCAGTGCGGTCTTAATAGACTCGAACATGTCTGGTATCTCATCCCTGATGACCGCAGCCACCTCCTCATGAATGATTTGTCGAATCTCATCATCACTAGCTCCGGCACCCTCCGGCATATGACGTGTCCTCACCATGATCAACCTCTGAAATACAACATGCGATAAATTAGAATTCACTTGAGCATTCTCACACTCGACAATCCACCCCTCCTTGATTCTTGGTATCCCAAAGATTCTTATTTGGACTGTGCACTGCCCCGGTGCTTTCAGTAGTACGGGCCCAATACTACTGTCCACACCGTCTCAGTACACACCCCAAGTCTTCCTCTTCGGATCCCAATTCCCACGTACTCTATCATGTGTAGACCACTCTCTAATAGATCTCTCATAAGCCCCTCGCTGCTACCTACTCACTCTCAGCATCTCATAGCAGCTCACCCCTGCCTAGGCTAAGGCATCACAAATCAGGCCACTCTAGTCCTATTAGCAATACCTAGCCTACTCCTGCATGCAGATACATCATATCAAATATCAATATTACATAATATAATGGTATTTTGGGAATTCACCGTTCGGGTGCTAACTGATCGTACACACGTTTCTTCCTGGAATTTGTTTCTTTTTCAAGAAAATCATTTACTCTTAGAAAAGTTAGGTTTTCTTTTGAAAATATCTTTCCAATTCCTCAATTTGAGTTCAAATACTCCCGAAGGTGTACCCGAATCCCTCAAACCAAGGCTCTGAAACCAAATTGTAACACCGTAAATTTCAAAACAAAATTTTCAATTTTCTTATAAAATATAATTCGATTAATATTCATCAAACAACCATATTAATTATCCAATATAGGTTAATACAAAATCCCAAGATCACAATTTAAAAACTCCGAGTGTGTGTACGGATCAAGCCGGCGCCTTCCCGCGGTCGTCACTAGTACCTGAAACAATAATATCAAACACTGTAAGCACAAAGCTTAGTGAGTTCCCCAAAATACCACGTTTAACACATAATAGCCACTCGAGGCTATAACTCTGTGGGTCCGTGCACCCAAACTCTATGAACCCTCAGGTTCTAACTCTGATAAACATGCACCACATAAATCACATAGAAATAATGCAGTACAACACATAACACATAGCATACAAATACTCTATCACAAAACTCTGGTTACCTACTCAAGGTAAAGTATAATGAGAAGACTCACCTCTCGTATCTCGGTATCTCACGAATCCTGGAAATCCCTCGTACTCGATCCTCCGAGCTCTAATCCTCCTATAACATTATATGTCTCTAATTAACACTTTATATCTCTAAGGTTGACTATCCCTAAGAAGTCAACACAGGTCAACTCTGGTCAACGGTCAACGGTCAACTTTGACCGGACTCGGCGAGTCTAGACGTTTTCACCAACCCTCTGAAATTCCCTTCCTACACGTCGAGTATTCCCCCCCCTTACTTGACGAGTTTCACCTGGAAGAATCGCGGGGCCACCCCGACTCAACTCGTCGAGTCTCAAGAACAACTCGGCGAGTCCCAGTTTGACTCAGTCCACTCGTCATCCCTCTCCAACTCACCCTGACTCACTGAGTCTACCCATGACTTGATTGGACCACTCACTGAGCAATCCTAAGGCAATCTTCAAACTACTCGCCTAGTCTGATGAACAGACTCGGTGAGTCCATGCCATGTAACCACTCAAACTTGCTTCTAAGGTCAGATCTGCTTCCACAATCTATAGATCTGGCCTCCCTAGACTGATTCATCACGTAAAGCTTCTATCTTGGTGCCCATAACACACCCCATGGCTCATAAATGGAGTTTTGACCTAAGGCATGAGGATTCCAATCCAAAGCCTCCATTGATTCCCAAAAAGCTTGGGTAAAGGGACACTCTAGACCTCTAAGGGTCTAGATCTATGATTAAAACCTCATAAGGGACCAAGAGGACACTAGATATTGCCATAAAAGGGTTCAACAAACCCTAAATCTAGATAAACAACAACAACGAAGAAGATAACTCAAAATTATTACCACAATAGTGATGCTCTGGACTCCAAACCTCAGAAGTGGCTCCACTTGCTTTCCCTTGGCTAGTTCTTCTCCTTCCTTGCAACAATGACACCTCCAAGATCAATAATGGCCTCCTACTTAGCTCCAAATGCTCACACTCGATTAGGGTTTCACTCAAGGGGCTGGTGAGCACAAATGACGGCCATTAGGCGCTTTAAATAGGTCTCAAATCCGAGAAATTAGGGTTTCATTACACAGCGCTGACTCGCCGAGTCCATATCCTGGACTCACCGAGTCCAGGCGCGGTCCCGCGTCCAGATCCGCGTCCCTACTCGACGAGTTTGAGATCCAACTCGCCGAGTCCCATCTTAAATCACCAAAAACACAATATATAAGATACCTAAAAAATCCGGTTGGAATAACAATCATATTCTTAGTCATTACCGAAACAATGGTAACGACATGCTTGAATAAAACGGAATCAATTATTGGCTTCTTGGTAACCTTGTGATTTTCCCTGATCCAAGCGTGAGTCATGTGTTTTCGGTAGTATATGCATCTACTACCTTTCACACCTACTCATACTCGTCCCAAGTATTATCTCGCGGTCCCCAAGTCCTAAAATCACAAAACAATTTAACGCCTACGAGTGTGTCCAAATAATCATAAAAATTTTCCTAGACTCTACTAGGACTTCTTCCATGCGTATCTTAAATCATCAATTTTGCTTCCACTCGGTTGGTGATGGAAATTCCAAATGATAGGAAAACTTTAGGAACTACACCAATCGTTCTATCATCCCGCCAATCAAATGTGTACATTCAGGTGTACCGTACTTCTCTAGATGTACTGCTATTTTATCAGACATATTCTAATAGCAAGATACCTCTCTTAAGATATTTTCCGATAGGTAAGCCATCTCATTTCCTCTATTTTCTTAGTCTATCAAGGTTTTCATCACTTCCTGAACTTCTACCATTGTGATAGGTTCGGGTGCAGACGCAATGACCGATGCATGACCCATCACATTCTTAGGCTTAGGTTGTCATCTTCCTCGGATATTTCCTAGTATGTCTTCACCATGGCATTTCGTACACCCAAGCAAACGTTCGGTGTACCGAGGCGAGAATTTTAAGATAGGAAAGAGTTTATTTACGATAGACGTATAGATCCCCTTGTCACACCGAAAAGTTATATGCTATTTCTAATACCGTAATCAAACGTTTAGAAATCTGAACACATAAAATTTCCAGATCCAATCGGCAACAGACCATAGATCCGAACAAATAATAGCATATAAGGCATCTTTATAGCTATAACATAAAACATTTAGCACATAAAACATTTTAGGCATCGTTCCTAAAATAAGCTAGTGCTTGTGTCTATTCAGGTGTATTACCTAAATCTATTAGACATACTCCTCACAATCATTGCTTAGCATTCTAAGTTTAAGTATAGATATCCTACAAATTCTTAGTTCGCTTAAAGTAATGCTCTGATACTAACTGTGACACCCCCAATTTCACGGCCAGAAAAGACCGATTTTGTTTATGCTTTATTAAAATCAGAGTACCTCTTTTAATAAAAAAATGTTGCGGAATTTATTCCCAAAAAAACACGATAAATACGTTATCAAACCATTTCCGAAGAAACGTATTTTATTCATTTTAAAACATTTGGGATGTCATCGTCAATACAGAAACATAAGCATAAACAGAACTTACATTCATTTCACTAGTGTTCTATATCTCCTTAATCTCTCAATGTAATTCAACATCCTATCGATAACTATGATACAATTAAACTGAGTGGGTCAGGCTTGGGATCCTGGTGAGCATATAGGGTTTTTACCCCTCAATAAATAAATTTATTATGCTTAAACATCAAATAATCAACCCAATTACCCAATCCCCATTATCATATTCATTTCTTAAGGATTTACCCTAAGAATCAACTATCACTCATAACTAAGGATTCATCGTAAGGAATAGGCACGAAGTCCATCGCTGCCCAAGGTTTATATCACAAGCACTAACAACGTCGATCCCTACATACTGATCCTGTATAGTGATCTTACTAGATCTAGCCTAAAGGATCGATATGAACAACCAACTAATGAAACTTGATTCGGAAATTCCCTAGCAGCAAACGAGGATCGAAGAAGACATCAAATGAATGGAATAAATTTAACCACGAACCTTTGTTCGTAAAAGAAAGAACCAACAAACCATTAAGTCAGGGGTAATTATTAATGCTTAGGCTGTGGTTTGAATATCGTGAGGTATATAACCCCCAGACGCACCCTATCCAGCATCAAGAATGGAAACACTGACTAATGCCTAGGCTGTGGTCTGAATATCATGAGGTATATAACCCACAGACTCACTCCTATTCGGCATCGAGAGTGGAAACACTGACTCATGAAGCTTGTCCGATCACTTCATAAAATAAACAAATACTCCAAATCTCTTCAAAATAAAGGTATAGGGAAAATACTAATAAAGTACTCCCATACGCTCCCGTACCCCGACACGTAATATCGTCAAAAAGAAGAACAGACGGATGAACACATAGTTCAAAAACACCTAATAAACATATAGTTCAAGAACACCTTATGAACATATAGTTCAAACATACCTACCGATTACGAGTCTTCTAACGTTCCACTGGACTATCTAAAATAGTCTGTGGCCGTTGTCTATACTCTGCTAGATGACTAGATCATCTTAAACATCGATACATCTCATCACCTTTTATTTCATCACACATCATCTTTTTTCATCTATCGATGTTTTACCCAACATGTTTGTAGATAAAAATACATATACAATTTAAAACTTGTATAAAACATCTATTTAATAGTCACCTTAATTAAACAACTAATATAATTACACACAGCATGTATTTTAAAGAAAATACTTCATATATATATATATGTGTAAGGTGAAAGTGACTATACACTTACTTGAGTAGGTGGTGACTCAGCACTCGGACAGTGCTTCGATACTCTCAAAACAATTTTCCTTTGATAAAACCTAGTATCAATTCCACTAGGGTTTAGTCTAACGACAACCGTGACTAATTAATAGTCTAACTATTATTATTAATATATAAGTGCTAAATAACACTCAATATAACTCATAATAATAGCCCAAATAATTATTTTAAGGACCTAATAACATTACTATAATTATTTGAAAGCTATACTAAAAGTTGCGTAAGCGTAGCTCACTTAGAGCGGATTTTAAAGAAAACCGAGCTTTATTTGAAGTAGCGTTTCGAAACCGAAACACTCTTTTTCTCGGGACTCCAGGAGCCTCGGGTTTTCCTTAGGGTGCTAGTGGATCACCTAGGCTTAGGGGGGGGGGGGGGTTAAAACCCTTAGAGAGAAGAAATGATGAAAGGTGTGAGATTTTCGGAATGGCTCGCATGCTATTTGTAGTAAATGTTTATGACACTCATGTCGTCAGTGTCATTAGACTCACGTCGTGAATCTTATGACACATCATATAATTCATCTACCCATGTTTTACCCAACATATTTGTAGATAAAAATACATATACAGTTTAAATGTAACACCGTAAATTTCAAAACAAAATTTTCAATTTTCTTATAAAACATAATTCGATTAATATTCATCAAACAAAAATATTAATTATCCAATATAGGTTAATAAAAAATCCCAAGATCACAATTTAAAAACTCCTAGTGTGTGTACGGATCAAGCCGGCGCCTTCCCGCGGTCGTCACTAGTACCTGAAACAATAACATCAAACACTGTAAGCACAAAGCTTAGTGAGTTCCCCAAAATACCACGTTTAACACATAATAGCCACTTGAGGCTATAACTCTGTGGATCCATGCACCCAAACTCTGTGAACCCTCAGGTTCTAACTCTGATAAACATGCACCACATAAATCACATAGAAATAATGCAGTACAACACATAACATACATAGAATACAAATACTCTATCACATAACTCTGGTTACCTACTCAAGTTAAAGTATAGTGAGAAGACTCACCTCGCGTATCTCGGTATCTCACGAATCCTGGAAATCCCTCGTGCTCGATCCTCCGAGCTCTAATCCTCCTATAACATTATATGTCTCTAATTAACACTTTATATCCCTAAGGTTGACTATCCATAAGAAGTCAACACATGTCAACTCTGGTCAACGGTCAACTTTGACCGGACTTGGCGAGTGCTACGGCGACTCGGCGAGTCTAGACGTTTTCACCAACCCTCTGAAATTCCCTTCCTACACGTCGAGTATTCCCCCTTACTCGACGAGTTTCACCTGGAAGAATCGCGGGGCCACCCCGACTCAACTCGTCGAGTCTTAAGAACAACTCGGCGAGTCCCAGTTTGACTCAGTCCACTCGTCATCCCTCTCCAACTCACCCTGACTCACTGAGTCTACCCATGACTCGATTGGACCAATGATTGAGAAATCCCAAGGCAATCTTCAAACTACTCGCCGAGTCTGATGAACAGACTTGGCGAGTCCATGCCATGCAACCACTCCAACTTGATTCTAAGGTCAGATCTGCTTCCACAATCTATAGATTTGGCCTCCCTAGACTGATTCATCACGTAAAGCTTCTATCTTGGTTCCCAAAACACACCCCATGGCTCATAATTGGAGTTTTGACCTAAGGCATGAGGATTCCAATCCAAAGCCTCCATTGATTCCCAAAAAGCTTGGGTAAAGGGACACTCTGGACCTCTAAGGGTCCAGATCTATGATTCAAACCTCATAAGGGACCAAGAGGACACTAGATTTTTGCCATAAAAGGGTTCAAAAAACCCTAAATGTAGATAAACAACAACAAGGAAGAAGATAACTCGAAATTATTACCACAATAGTGATGCTCTGGACTCCAAACCCTCAGAAGTGGCTCCAATTGCTTTCCCTTGGCTAGTTCTTCTCCTTCCTTGCAACAATGACACCTCCAAGATCAATAATAGCCTCCTACTTAGCTCCAAATGCTCACACTCGATTAGGGTTTCACTCAAGGGGCTGGTGAGCACAAATGACGGCCATTAGGCCCTTTAAATAGGTCTCAAACCCGAGAAATTAGGGTTTCATTACACAGCGCTGACTCGGCGAGTCCATATCCTGGACTCGCCGAGTCCAGGCGCGATCCCACGTCCAGATCCGCATCCCTACTCGGCGAGTCTGAGCTCCAACTCGCCGAGTCCCCTCTCAAATCACCAAAAACACAATATATAAGATACCTGAAAAATCCGGCTGTTACATTAAAACTTGTATAAAACATCTATTCAACAGTCACCTTAATTAAACAACTAATATAATTACACATAACATGTATTTTAAAGAAAATACTTCATATATATGTGTAAGGTGAAAGTGACTATACACTCACTTTAGTAGTTGGTGACTCAGCACTCGGACAGTGCTTCGATACTCTCAAAACAATTTTCCTTTGATAAAACCTAGTATCAATTCCACTAGGGTTTAGTCTAACGTCAACTGTGACTAATTAATAGTCTAACTATTATTATTTGTAACACCGTAAATTTCAAGACAAAATTTTCATTTAAAATAATCATTTTATTCTTAGAAACACTTGTTTAAAATCTCATTCATAGTCGATTTACAAAACATAACTCCATTTTCACTTGCATAGAAAACCAGGATCCTCCAAAATATGACACTTTCTCTGGTGTGTACAATCAAGCCGGTGCCGTCCCGTGATACTGAAAGAAACCTGAAAAACATCACACAAAACACTGTAAGCATGAAGCTTAGTGAGTTCCCCAAAATACCACATATAACACATATTAGCCACTCGAGGCTATAACTCTGTGGGTCCGTGCACCCAAACTCTGTGAACCCTCAGGTTCTAACTCTGTAAACATGCACAACATAAATCACATAGAAATAATGCAGTACAACACATAACATACATAGCACACAAATACTCTATCACATAACTCTGGTTACCTACTCAAGGTAAAGTATAGTGAGAAGACTCACCTGGCAAGCAGAAAGTAGATATCCCCACACTTAAATCTCGAACTCGCCACCGCCTAATACGTAAGGCAAATACTCTCATGAATATAACTCTTGAGACTAGAATCAATCCTCTCATGGCACCCTCTTAAGGGTAAAAGACTATTTTACCCCTCTCTTGGCCCAAAGGACACATCGCTGACCAAACCCTAAAAGTCAACGGCCAACCCTTGGTCAAAATCAAAGTCCTCAGTCAAAGTCAACCCCTGACTGACCCTACTCGCCGAGTCAACCCTGTGACTTGTCGAGTTCCCATAATCAGAACTTCACTCAATCCGCGACCTAACTCGCTGAGTCACCCCGAGACTCGCTGAGTCCAACAACTCTGAGTCCACTCGCACACAAATCACGAGTCATCCCTCGACTCACCGATTCTCGACTCAACCAGAGAATATCGGGACCCTTCGACAAGACTCGCCGAGTCCAAGAACAGACTCGCCGAGTCTAAGGCTATCATCAACCTACTCGCAGAGTTGTTCATACAACTCGCCGCGTTCCAGGCCATCTTCATCCAACTCTCCGAGTTGTTCGTCCAACTAGCCGAGTCCCAGCTCTTCCTCAAGCAACTCGTCGAGTACACCCATGTGACTCGCCGAGTACCACCGGTCTGAATCCATTCAAAAGCATTCCAGGCCATGCAACTGCTCCAAAACATAGATCTAGCCTCCTACCACTCATTCATCACGTAAAGTGGTAAAATTTACGTGAATCCAAAGAGATCTAGGCCGTTTGCTCATTGGGCTAGGGTTTGGGACATGTAAGCTTCACTAAACACTCCAACACAGGGACTTTCATGCTCTCTGATTCTTCTCCCTTCCAGATCTGAGGTAGCAACCTCAGATCTAACCTCTAGACTTCCCATTACATCCATAGACAAATTCCCACAAACCCCAAAATGAAGAAACAAGATAACAACAGTCCAATAACAAGGTATTACCTCTAGGAGATTCCCCAACTGCAATGTAATTCGAATCCAAGCAAAGCCCCTTGCTCCAAGCCTTCAATCTCCCAAAATTCCTTCAACAATTACTTCTCCAAGCTCCAATCCACTCAACAATGGTGCTTCTCCGCGATTTAGGGTTTTCTAGGGCTCAAGGGGTGATAAAGAGGCTGGGAGGAAAACATAATGATCTTTATATAAGGCTCAACCCCGAGAATTAGGGTTTTCTCCACTCAGCGCCTACTCACCGAGTCCATTACACTGACTCGCCGAGTCGGCCACTTAACACGCGACCAAGTCGCGACACTACTCGCCGAGTCCGCACATGGACTCGCCGAGTCACTCTTTCCCAATTTACTCTTTTAGCCCTTCAACTCTACTCTTGATATTTCGGGATGTTACATTATTATTATTATATAAGCGCTAAATAACACTCAATATAACTCATAATAATATCCCAAATAATTATTTTAAGGACCTAATAACATTACTATAATTATTTTGAAAGCTATACTAAAAATTGCATAAGCGTAGCTCACTTAGAGCAGATTTTAAAGAAAACCGAGCTTTATTTGGAGTAGCGTTTCGAAACCGAAAGACTCTTTTTCTCGGGACTCCAAGAGCCTCGGGTTTTCCTTAGGGTGCTAGTGGATCACCTAGGCTTAGGGTGGGGGGGTTAAAACCCTTAGAGAGAAGAAATGAAGAAAGGTGTGAGATTTTCAGAATGGCTCGCATGCTATTTGTAGTAAATGTTTATGACACTGACGTCGTCAGTGTCATAAGACTCACGTCGTGAATCTCATGATTCACTCCGTAGACTTGCCATTTGCGTCCCTAGCTTGGGATGGTTGCCATGACATCTCACGTTGTAAGTTTCATAAACATCACGTCGTGAATTGGATCTTATCCTCTCGCAGCTTCTAGATTCCGAATTATGACAGAATGTTGTGAGTGTCATAATTTCAATGTCGTGAGTTGGATCTTATCCTCTCCCAGCGTCTAGATTCCGAATTATGACAGAATATCGTGAGCGTCATAATTCGCACGTCGTGAATTAGCTCGTTTAGGGATATTAAAAGCTAAATCTTCGGAATGCCATAACTTTTGCATACGAACTCCGTTTTTGACGTTCTTTATATCCACGAATAAGTGGAGACCTATTCTACAACTTTAATTTAGATACCAAAGGCTAAAAAGTTATCTACCTTAAATTCACTATTTACGTCTCCCGGTGTCGTGCCGGAAAAATTTCGACGCGCCATAACTTCTTCATTATAACTCGGATTTCGGCGTTCTTTATATGTACGGAACCCTTGAGACATATTTTACAACTTGGTTAAGATTATTTATTATAAATAATCTTTTGTCGAAAAGTCATTTTCGACCCCTATTATCTCTAAATTGACTAGCCCGGATCTACGGGCGTTACATAAAACGAGGTAAAACGGGAGAGAGAAATGAAATTTGGAAACCAAACTTGGCTGCCTTCATGTTCTATTTATAGTGCTAAAGTCTGCCACGAACGCAGGGCGTTCCCTTCAAACCCTGTGCATAGGAGCGGGTTTCCGATCCTCCCCCTTATCCGCTGAGTCAGCATCGACGTGCCCACTCCAGAGCCAAGTATTGAACGCGGGGTGTTCCCCCTTTGGGATGCGTGCCTCAAACTTTAGAAAATCATAACTCTCACATACGATCTTCGTTTCGACGTTCTTTATATCCACGCGTACGTGAGATTATGCTCTACAACTCTCGTTTAGACTCCGTCTGCTAATTTTGACTTTATTTTTATTATATTATTTTTAGTAGGTTAGGATAGGAAAACTCCGTTAGAAATTCATAGCTTCTTCATCTGACGTCCGTTTTCGTCTGTCTTTTTACCATTGCACTACTATCGACGAGATCTTTGATTCTCGTTTAGATTATTTCGGTTAGAAATCACTCGATCTCAAATCCAAACTTCGAGCTACATACTGCTAAGCTGAAACTTCAGAAATTCATAATTCCTCGTACGAAGTCAGATTTAGACGTTCTTTTTATGCACGCTCTCGGTTTAACATATTCTACGACTTTTGTTTAGATCGCTAAGACCAAATATCGCTTTAACGTAAATTCACTATTTACGTCACGCTATGTCGTGCCGATTCTGTCACGAAACTTCAACACTCCGATTTCGGCGTTCTTTATATGCACGGAAACCTTGTGACATACAATACAGCTTGGTTATGATTATTCATTCTAAACACTCTTCTATCAAAAAGTCATTTTTGACGCTTATCGTCTCTAAATTGAGTAGCTCAGATCTACAGGCGTTACATTGAATCACTGATAATTCTTTTTTATAGGTTCTTAATAATGACTAGCTCGGATCTACAGGCGTTACATTGAATCATTGAATCCAGGTATCTTTTATGTTTATGATTTTGGTGTTCTGAGAGGGGACTCGGCGAGTTGGAGCTCAGACTCGCCGAGTAGGATCGCGGATCTGGTCGCGGGATCGCGCCTGGACTCGGCGAGTCCGCGCTGTGTAATGAAACCCTAATTTCTCGGGTTTGGGACCTATTTAAAGGGCCTTATGGCCGTCATTTGTGCTCACCAGTCCCTTGAGTGAAACCCTAATCGAGTGTGAGCGTTTGGAGCAAAGTAGGAGGCCATTATTGATCATGGAGGTGTCATTTTTGCAAGGAAAGGGAGAACCAGCTAAGGGAAAGCAAGTGGAGCCATTTTCTGAGAGTTTGGAGTCCAGAGCATCACTATTGTGGTAACAATTTCAAGCTATCCTTTTTTCATGATGATGTTTATTTTGATTTAGGGTTATTGAACCCTCTTATGGCAAGATCTAGTGCTCCCTTGGTCCCTTAAGTGATTTAAACCATAGACCTGGACCCTTGGAGGTCCAGAGTGTCCCTTTGCCCAAGCTTTTTGTGAATCAATGGAGGTTTTGGATTGGAATCCTTATGCCTTAGGTCAAAATGCTATTTATGAGCCATGGGGTGTGTTATGGACACCAAGATAGGGGCTTTACATGATGAATCAGTCTAGGAAGGCCAGATCTATAAATTATGGAAGCAGATCTGACCTTAGAAGCAAGTTGGAGTGGTTGCATGGCATGGACTCGCCGAATCCGATGAACAGACTCGGCGAGTAGTTTGAAGATTGCCTTGAGTTCACTCAGTGAGTGGTCCAGTCGAGTCAAAGGTTGACTCAGTGAGTCAGGGTGAGTTAGAGAGGGTCGACAAGTGGACTGAGTCGAGCTGGGACTCGCCGAGTTGTTCTTAAGACTTGGCGAGTTGAGTCGGGGTGGCCCCGCGATTCTTCCATGTGGAACTCGTCGAGTCAGGAGGAGTACTCGACGTGTAGGAATGGAATTTTAGAGAGTTGGTGAAAACGTCTAGACTCGCCAAGTCTCCATAGCGCACTCGCCGAGTCCGGTCAAAGTTGACCATTGACCGTTGACCGTTGACCGAAGTTGACCTATGTGGACTTCTTAGGGATAGTCAACCTTAGAGATATAAAGTGTTAATTAGAGACATATGATGTTATATGAGGATTAGAGCTCGGAGGATCGAGCACGAGGGATTTCCAGGATTCGCGAGATACCAAGATACGCGAGGTGAGTCTTCTCACTATACTTTACCTTGAGTAGTTAACCAGAGTTATGTGATAGAGTATTTGTATGCTATGTATGTTATGTGTTGTAATGCATTATTTCTATCTGATTTATGTGGTGCATGTTTATCTGAGTTAGAACCTGAGGGTTCACAGAGCTTGGGTGCACGGACCCACAGAGTTATAGCCTCGAGTGGCTAATATGTGCTATATATGGTATTTTGGGGAACTCACTAAACTTTGTGCTTACAGTGTTTGATGTTATTGTTTCAGGTACTAGTGACGACCGCGGGAAGGCGCCGGCTTGATCCGTACACACACACACGGAGTTTATACATTTGTGATCTTGGGATTTTGTATTGACTTGAGTTGGATAATTAATATGGTCGTTTTATGAATATTAATTGAATTATGTTTTACGAAAATTTGAAAATTTTGTTTTGAAATTCACGGTGTTACAATTTGGTATCAGAGCCTTGGTGAATTCCCAAAATACCTTTATATTATGTAATATTGATATTGATATGATGTATCTGCATGCTAGAGTAGGCTAGGTATTGCTATTAGGACTAGAGTGGCCTGATTTGTGATGCCTTAGCCAAGGGAGAGGTGAGTTGCTATGAGCTGCCTGAGAGTGAGTAGGTAGCAGCGAGGGGCTTATGAGAGATCTATTAGAGAGTGGTCTACGCATGATAGAGTACTTGGGATTTGGGATCCGAAGAGGAAGATTTGGGGTGTGTACTGAGACGGTGTGGACAGTAGTATCGGGCCCGTACTACTGAAAGCACCGGGGCGGTGCACGGTCCAAATAAGAATCTTTGGAATACCAAGAATCAAGGAGGGATGGATTATCGAGTGTGAGTATGCTCGAGTGGATTCTAATTTATCATATGTTGTATTTCAGAGGTTGATCATGGTGAGGACACGTCATATGCCGGAGGGTGTCGGGGTTAGTGATGAGGAGATTCGGCAGATCATTCATGAGGAGGTGGCTGCGGTCATCAGAGCAGAGATACCAGAGATGTTTGGGTCTATTAAGACTGCACTGATTGAGACGTTTGACGAGCGTTATGCCGCCCTTTCTGAGGCTACTGTTGCAGTGGCGAGACCCCAGGGAGGTGATGCGTTGCTGTTTCAGGAGTTCAGCAACACCAAACCACCAGAGTTTGATGGGACACAGGATCCGGTGGCAGCGATGAGGTGGATATCTGATATACAGGGGTGCGTCTTCACTTGTGCATCTCCTAAGCATCTGTAGGTTCGGTTCGCGCTGAACCAGCTTCGCTTGGGAGCGAAGGACTGGTGGAAGTTTGTGACGGCGCATTATACGCCTGCTGAGCTTTCGGCGGTGACCTGCGAGAGGTTCACTACCATGTTCCAGGATGAGTACGTTCCCCAGGTGGAGAGGGAGCACTTGGCACAGGAGTTCCTGACCCTCAAGCAGGGTACTGAGTCAGTTACAGCGATCACGAGGATGTTCAATGAGAGGGCGATGTTCTGCCCTGAGCACGTGTCCACTGAACAGGCACGTATGAGCCGCTACTTGAGCATTTTGAGACAGGATATTCGGGAGTTCGCCGCGAACTCCTCGTACCGGACATTTGCTGAGCTTCAAGCAAATACCCGGAAGAGGGAGATTGAGCTTGAGACTCAGGCCAGGGAGGAGGCGAAGTCTCAGGGGAGGGATCGGCGACCGGCACAGTCTCAGCCGGCAGCCAAGCAGGCCAAGCCTACTGATCCCAAACCAGGGAGCCAGAAGGGCCGCACTTGTGGGAAGTGTAGCAAGGGTCATGATGGAGTCTGTCGAGCGGGATCTTGCTACAAATGTGGCAAGGAGGGGCATATGGCCAAGGACTGCCCCAAGGGGTTTGCAGTGTGTTTCCACTGCAACCAGACCGGACACCGGAAGGCGGAGTGTCTACAGTTGCACGGAGCATCTCAGGGATCTGCTCCTGCCGCCATCAGAGCCATAGGGAGTCGGCCTGTGAAGGTCGAGGCGCCGAGAGCTCGAGGGAGAGCCTTTCAGCTAACTGCGGAGGAGGTCCGCGCCGCACCCGATGTTGTGGCTGGTACGTTTCCTTCCATGTATTTATTTTGATGTTGAGATATTATGCTTATATTATGTTATGCGTAGGTACCTTCCTTGTGAACTCTGTGCCTGCTTTAGTGTTATTTGACTCGGGTGCGAGTCGGTCTTTTGTATCTTTGGACTTTAGTCAGCATATCAGTGTTAGTCGTGAGGCATTGAGTCGGCCTCTGAGGGTTTCCATAGCTGCCGATAGAGTGATTTGTGCCACGGAGGTTCTCTGAGGATGTGTGTTAGAGATTTTTGGGGTTGAGTTTCCGATTGATTTGATTCCTATTGCGATGGGTGATGTTTGTGTCATTGTGGGCATGGACTGGTTGAGCCGATTCGGCACGGTTATTGACTGTGAGCGTCAGCTGGTGACGATACGAGACCCTAGTGGGGGAGTTCTTTCAGTGTACGGTGAGGGTACACGTTCTGGATCAGCCTTTTGTTCGGCCGCTAGGGCGAGGCAGTGTCTACAGTAGGGCTGTAAGGGTTTTGTGACATATGTGATGGATACGCGGGTGGCTTCCGAGAGACCGAGTTCAGTGGAGGAGGTTCCGGTGGTGCGTGAGTTTCCAGATGTTTTTCCCGAGGAGTTACCGGGTGTACCTCCCGTGAGGCAAGTAGAGTTCAGTATTGATTTGGTTCCCGGGGCCGCGCCTATCGCTAAGGTGCCTTATCGTCTTGCACCTCCAGAGATGCAAGAGTTATCCTTGCAGCTTCAGGAGTTGCTGGGGAAGGGGGTTTATTCGGCCGAGTAGCTCGCCGTGGGGAGCACCCATTCTGTTTGTAAAGAAGAAGGACAGTTCACATTGAATGTGTATTGATTACCGAGAATTGAACAAGCTGACGGTCAAGAATCGTTACCCATTGCCGAGGATTGACGATTTATTCGATCAGTTACAGGGAGCATCTTGGTTCTCCAAGATCGATCTGAGGTCAGGCTATCATCAGGTGAGAGTATGGGATGAGGACGTCCAGAAGACAGCGTTCAGAACGCGATATGAGCATTATGAGTTTGTGGTGATGCCTTTTGGGCTCACCAATGCCCCGACTGTGTTCATGGATCTCATGAACAGGGTCTGCAAGCCGATGTTGGATCGGTTGGTGATTGTATTTTTCGATGATATTTTGGTATATTCGAGATCTAGAGAGCAGCATGAGGAGCATTTGAGGGAAGTCCTTGGGGTTTTGAGATCGGAGAAACTTTATGCAAAGTTTTCCAAGTGCGATTTCTGGTTGCGGGAGGTCCAGTTTCTGGGACATCTTGTTAATCAGGAAGGGATATTGGTCAATCCGGCCAAGGTTGAGGCGGTGATGAGTTGGGAGGTGCCGAAGTCACCCTCTGAGATCAGGAGCTTCCTTGGGTTGGCAGGGTATTATCGGAGATTTATCAAGGATTTCTCCAAGATCGCAGTGCCACTCACCCGATTGACCCGAAAGGGTGTAGCATTTTCATGGGGTCCCGAGCAGCAGACCTCCTTTGAGACGCTTCGCCAAAAGTTGTGCGAAGCCCCAATATTAGCTCTTCCGGAAGGGATGGAAGATTTTGTAGTATTTTGTGATGCATCGATTTTGGGGCTGGGTGCGGTACTGATGCAGAAGGGGCATGTGATAGCATATGCATCGAGGCAGTTGAAGCCTCATGAGATGAGATATCCCACGCACGATCTAGAGTTGGGGTAGTAGTGTTCGCCCTCAAGATTTGGCGTCACTACTTGTATGGGGTTCTTTGTACGATATACACGGACCATACGAATTTGAAGTACTTGATAGATCAACCCAACCTAAATATGCGGCAGAGGAGGTGGTTGGATGTGGTCAAGGATTATGATTGTGAGATCCTGTACCACCCGAGAAAGGCTAATGTGGTAGCTAATGCGTTGAGCCGCAGGGCGGAGAGTACTCCAGTGCGAGATGTATGTATGAGATTGACCGTGATAGCTCCAGTTCTGGATGCCATTCGTGGGGCACAGGCCGAGGCTGTGCAACCGGAGATGCAGAAGAGGGAACGGGTCGTTGGTTTGGTTTCAGAGTTCGTTTCCGATGGTCGAGGGCTTATGACTTTTCAGGGTCGGATTTGGGTACCGTTTGTGGGTACGCGTACTACTTTGATGGAGGAAGCGCATCGATCGAAATTTTCGATCCACACTGGGGCTACGAAAATGTATTTGGATTTGAGGAAAGAGTATTGGTGGCCCTGTATGTAACACCGTAAATTTCAAGACAAAATTTTCATTTAAAATAATCATTTTATTCTTAGAAACACTTGTTTAAAATCTCATTCATAGTCGATTTACAAAACATAACTCCATTTTCACTTGCATAGAAAACCAGGATCCTCCAAAATATGACTCTTTCTTTGGTGTGTACAATCAAGCCGGTGCCGTCCCGTGATACTGAAAGAAACCTGAAAAACATCACACAAAACACTGTAAGCACGAAGCTTAGTGAGTTCCCCAAAATACCACATATAACACATATTAGCCACTCGAGGCTATATGTAACATCCTGAAATATCATGAGTAGAGTTGAAGGGCTAAAAGAGTAAATTGGGAAAGAGTGACTCGGCGAGTCCATGTGCGGACTCGGCGAGTAGAGTCGCGACTTGGTCGCGTGTTAAGTGGCCGACTCGGCGAGTCAGTGTAATGGACTCGGCGAGTAGGCGCTGAGTGGAGAAAACACTAATTCTCGGGGTTGAGCCTTATATAAAGATCACTATGTTTTCCTCCCAGCCTCTTTATCACCCCTTGAGCCCAGAAAACCCTAAATCACGGAGAAGCACCATTGTTGAGTGGATTGGAGCTTGGAGAAGTAATGGTTGAAGGAATTTTGGGAAGATTGAAGGCTTGGAGCAAGGGGCTTTGCTTGGATTCCAATTGCATTGCAGTTGGGGCATCACTTAGAGGTAATATCTCATCATTGACCTATTGTTATGTTGTTTCTTCATTTTGGGGTTGTGAGAAATTGTCTATGGATGAAATGGGAAGTTTAGAGGTTAGATCTGAGGTTGCTACCTCAGATCTGGAAGGGAGAAGAATCAGAGAGCATGAAAGTCCCTGTGTTGGAGTGTTTAGTGAAGCTTACATGTCCCAAACCCTAGCCCCAATGTGCAAACGGCTTAGATCTCTTTGGATTCACGTAAAGTTTGCCACTTTACGTGATGGATGAGTGGTAGGAGACTAGATCTATGTTTTGGATCAATTGCATGGCCTGAGATGCTTCTGTATGGATTCAGACCGGTGGTACTCGACGAGTCACATGGGGCGACTCGACGAGTTGCTTGAAGATGGCCTGGAACTCGACGAGTTGGAAGAACAACTCGGCGAGTAGGTTGAAGATAGCCTTGGACTCGACGAGTCCATTTGGACTCGGCGAGTCTTGTCAAAGAGTCCCAAATATTCTCTGGTTGAGTCGAGAATCGGTGAGTCGAGGGATGACTCGGTGAG
The DNA here is from genome assembly GCF_052625555.1 of Lactuca saligna. NCBI lineage: Eukaryota > Viridiplantae > Streptophyta > Magnoliopsida > Asterales > Asteraceae > Lactuca > Lactuca saligna. The sequence goes on from NC_136420.1 coordinate 28,095,256, forward strand.
TCGTGTGCGAGTGGACTCAGAGTTGTTGGACTCGGCGAGTCTCGGGGTGACTCGGCGAGTTAGGTCGCAGATTGAGTGAAGTTCTGATTATGGGAACTCGACGAGTCACAGGGTTGACTCGGTGAGTAGGGTCAGTCAGGGGTTGACTTAGACTGAGGACTTTGATTTTGACCAAGGGTTGGCCGTTGACTTTTAGGGTTTGGTCAACGATGTGGCTTTTGGGCCAAGAGAGAGGTAAAATAGTCTTTTACCCATAAGAGGGTGTTATCAGAGGATTTATTCTACTCTTGAGAGTTATATTCATGAGAGTATTTGCCTTACGTGTTAGGCGGTGGCGAGTTCGAGATTCAAGTGTGGGGATATCTGCTTTCTGCTTGCCAGGTGAGTTTTCTCACTATACTTTAACTTGAGTATGTAACCAGAGTTATGTGATCAGAGTATTTGTATGCTATATGTACGTGATGTGTTGTACTGTGTTATTTCTATGTGATTTATGTTGTGCATGTCTATAGAGTTGGAACCGGAAGGTTCCCAGAGTTAGAACCTGAGGGTTCACAGAGTTTGGGTGCATGGACCCATAGAGTTATAGCCTCGAGTGGCTAATATGTGTTATGTGTGGTATTTTGGGGAACTCACTAAGCTTCGTGCTTACAGTGTTTTGTGTGATGTTTTTCAGGTTTCTTTCAGTATCACGGGACGGCACCGGCTTGATTGTACACACCAGAGAAAGAGTCATATTTTGGAGGATCCTGGTTTTCTATGCAAGTGAAAATGGAGTCATGTTTTGTAAATCGACTATGAATGAGATTTTAAACAAGTGTTTCTAAGAATAAAATGATTATTTTAAATGAAAATTTTGTCTTGAAATTTACGGTGTTACAAGTTGGTATCAGAGCCTTGGTTTGAGGGATTCGGATGCGCCTTCGGGTAAATCTGGACTCAAACTGAGGAAGTAAGAAAAGTTTTAAGGAAACAATTTTCTAAAAATGAATAAAAGTTCAAAGAGAAAGCAAGAAGGAGCAGTGTGTACAATCAGCCAGAGCCCGAACGGTGATTTCCCAAAATACCCTTATTTTTGTGTTATGAGATATGTATGATGCACTTTATGAGATATTATTGCATGCTAGAGACAGGCTAGGTATTTCATATTTTAGGACTAGAGTGGCCTGATTTGTGATGCCTTAGCCTAGGAATCGTTGTTATAGGTGTTATGCTTATGAGTATGTGATGAGTGAGAGTATCCAGTTAGAACCCATGAGGGGTAGAGTTACAGAGTTCGGTGGTACTTTCGAGGATGAGCCGAGAAGGTGGAGTTATCACAGAGAGGGAGTCCTCTGTATTCTTCGATGCTCGAATGCTGCTTGCTTTGTGCTTTGTGGAACTCTCGATGATGGGAGTCAGCTACCAAGTGAATATGACGATATTCAGGAGGTAGATGGTTGGCATCATTAGGAGCTCTTCAGCAGCTGATAGCAAAGAAGTGGGAGGACAACGAAAGAGCCTAGGGAGTAACCCTATCCAGATGAGTGCACTTGTAGAATAGAGAATTTCGCTGGGGAGCGAGCACGCGCGATGGGATTGGTGAAAGAGAAGGTCGAGCAGCTATTTAGAAGCTTTGGGATGGTCCGTGTGGAAAGTATGGGTAGATGTGGCAGGTAGTATGGGTCCGTACTACTGAAAGTAGAGGACCCATACTTGATACAGGGAGATTCTGAAGGTTCTAAGGAGCAGATTGAGGAGTGATGTTATGGTTTGAGTACCATACATCGAAGCGGATCGAGGAGTGATGTTATGGTTTGAGTACCATACATCGAAGCGGATCGAGGAGTGATGTTATGGTTCGGGTACCATACATCAGGGCAGATTGAGGAGTGATGTTATGGTTCAGGTACCATACATCAGAACAAATTGAGGAGTGATGTTATGGTTTGAGTACCCTACATCAGTGCAGATTGAGGAGTGATGTTATGGTTCGGGTACCATACATCAGAACAGATTGAGGAGTGATGTTATGGTTTGAATACCATACATCGGAGCAGATTGAGGAGTGATGTTATGGTTCGGGTACCATACATCAGAACAGATTGAGGAGTGATGTTATGGTTTGAGTACCATACATCGGAGCAGATCGAGGAGTGATGTTATGGTTCGGGTACCATACATCAGGGCAGATTGAGGAGCGATGTTATGGTTCGGGTACCATACATCAGGTCAGATTGAGGAGTGATGTTATGGTTCGGGTACCATACATCAGGGCAGATTGAGGAGTGATGTTATGGTTCGGGTACCATACATCAGAGCAGATTGAGGAGTGATGTTATGGACCGGGTACCGTACATCGGAGCGGATTGGGGAGTGATGTTATGGTTAGGGTACCATACACCGAGGCATATTGAGAAGAGATGTCATGGAATGAGTACCATGGTTCGTAGTGAATGATGTTTGTGGTTCTCCGGTTATTCGGTCACGAGTAAGTTCGAAGAGGCGTCCCTTGAGAGGGAGATCGAGAGCCTCTCAGAGTATCAGATAGCATGTGTGCCGCGAGGCAGTGATCTATCATGAGCAGATAGTCAGCTGAGACTGGGATAGTCGAGGGCCACGCTATACCTAATTGAGTTTAGTCGGGTGTACGGTAGTGGTATCAGCGGGGAGTTCAGTCGAGTTCAGTCGAGTTCAGCGGTGCCGAGATTTTTCTATCCATGGGTTGTTGAATTTGGGAGTGGATTCCTGTTCTTGGGATGATCCCGGTGTTGGAGCGTTGGTTAATGAGTTGAGGTGAGGGGTACGATGACTTTATGGTTCAGTCTATGAGCCAGGGATGTTATCGAGCAGTTGAGTTGTTTGGTACTAAATTGGTACGAGATTTGGAACGACTAGAGGCAGACGTGACGAGAAGTTCTTGAGGAGTTCACCAAAGGTTCAGAGTATATGAGTTCGATTCATTTCCTTAAGGGGGGATTATCGGGCGTTGTGTAGCACTTTCGGGGGCAGGTGCGATTTTGCTGAAGAATATAGTTATGGGTTAGTTGCGTGCTATTTGGTGATGGTTCGAACCCTAAGTGGGGGAGAACCGGGTGCCGTATGTAAGAAAGCAGAGATTTGTCAAGACCAATTATAACTGGAGTATAGAGATATGCGGTAAGAAATCATGAGACCAGAGATGTCGGTGATCGAGGAAAGGGGTCAGAGTGAGTTAATGCGGGAAGTACTTGTTTGAGAAGGATGAATGTCTCCACGACAGGTGTTTATTAGTCAGGAATCTGGTATTGGTCAGTGTTGGGGCAAGTAGATAAAGAATGATTGGGCAGCCAACTCCCGGGTCGGTATACGTATCCTTGTTTGGATTTTGAGTGGCGGTAAAAAGGGTTTCGGAGAATTATCAGCGTATTTCGTAGCGTTAGCGTTTCCTCGTATTGCAATTGAGAAATTGAATACACCGAAGTTACAACTTGGGAAAAATGAAGATCTAGTTATGGGGTTCAGAGGGAATGTATTATTGCATCTATATGGTGCTTGGAGCAGGAGATCTATGGTTGTGGCAGGATCTTGTGATGTTCGGTGGGGGTGTTCCGAGGTATACGGGTATTGATATCTTTATTTCAAATTTATTCGTGAATCTTGAGTTGATACGACTTGTGGTATATCAGGTATCTATGGATCTAGTGAGAGCCTTCGAGTATGGGCATCCAGGGAGATTACTTGGGAGAGTGGATCTTCACAAGGGTGGGCATCTGTTATGACGATTGCCTCCAGAGTCTGTGATGAATATTCAAGACGAGTATGGGTAGCCGCCTATGATAGTTTGTGGAGCACGAACTAGTGGAGTCAGAGGGTGTTGTGATACTGCGGGGAGCTGTAGTACTCACTAGTCAGAAGGTGTTGTGATACTGCGGGGAGCCGTAGTACTCACTAGTCAGAGGGTGTTGTGATACTGCGGAGAGCCGTAGTACTCACTAGTCAGAGGGTGCTATGACACCGCGGGGAGCCGTAGTGCTCACTAGATGGCAAGAGAGTGTGATGATGGAATGTTCTCCGATCAGTGTATGATGTGGAAGAGTTTTGGGCTTGAGTAGCTCTAGTATTGAGTTTTTGGAGCCTGGATGTTGGACCGGGGGGCGAGACTGGGGTCCCCGTCTCTGTCGGCGAATGTGGTGAGATGCGCAAGGGATATGCGCAGCAGAAACCAGAGATCAGAGTGGAGACGATCCTCGGTTGGATTGTACTTTCTTGCATAAGGAAAAGAGAATTTCGTGACTTGCGTGTCACGGGGCCGGGATAATGGTCACGTGGAGGAAGTTAGTGGGATATTTGGATCATGATTTGGGTGACCTTTGGAGGCTCAGCTGTGGAGTCAAAAGCTGACCTGGTGACCAGTCTCGAAGAGGGATATGTGATGAGCTAGAGCCTATCATGTTGATGTCTGAGGACACCTCAGAGGGAGTGAACGATTCAGACGCTCAAAGACATGCTTCGGGCATGTGTATTAGATTTCGGAGGGTGTTGCGGCACATATTTATCCTTGGTTGAGTTATCCTATTTCAACAGCCATCATTAGTGCATTGGTATGCCACCCTTGGTGCTGTTGTATGGGAGGAAGTGTCGGACCCTCATTTGCTAAGGAAAGTGTCGATTCGCGGAAGTGGAAGTTGTAGTGAGAATGGATGATTTGGAGTAGGATGGTCGAACATTGTGTCTGTGACAGTGGTATGGAATGACATCATGATGGGATGTTTGCTGAGGATGCGGAAGGGATTCCGCGGGTGTAGAGCCAAGAGTCTCAGGATGGATGTAGGGATGGATTCTGGGACTCCCAGCTTGATTCTGATCAAGGGCCGTGTGCGTAGTGGTGGTGTCTCCTGGGGATGTTAGAGATGTCATCAGTGCGACGGGTTCTCGTAACCCGAGAGAGCGAAGGTTGGTGCGGCTTGGGTGCTTGATTGCAAGAAGAGGACTCATGAGAGTTGCTCTAGGATTGAAGAGTGGGCCTTTCTGTCGTCATGGATTGGATAGAATGGGATTCGGATCGGGGATCCGATGGTTCATGGCTTCTAACCCTTATGGGTCGAGTGATATTTGAGATTTGGGTCAGTGATGTTTCATGGGTAATTCTCGGATCGTTGAGTGTGGTTATCAGAGGGTACATCCGGTGCCCGATTCGAGACAGTGGTCAGGACACTGTAAGGAAAGGAAAAGTGTGTTCGAGTTTCAATGGGTATGCCTTGTGAGATCTGGTCCAATTAAGGCCAGGTGGCACGTTTTGGGAGTATTTCTGGAGTTGAGTTGCTGTAGGCTTCGAGGGCGAAGCCTAATTTAAGTGGGGGAGAATTTTAACATCCCGAAATATCAAGAGTAGAGTTGAAGGGCTAAAAGAGTAAATTAGGAAAGAGTGACTCGGCGAGTAGAGTCGCGACTTGGTCGCGTGTTAAGTGGTCGACTCGGCGAGTCAGTGTAATGGACTCGGCAAGTAGGCGCTGAGTGGAGAAAACCCTAATTCTCGGGGTTGAACCTTATATAAAGATCACTATGTTTTCCTCCCAGCCTCTTTATCACCCCTTGAGCCCCAGAAAACCCTAAATCACGGAGAAGCACCATTGTTGAGTGGATTGGAGCTTGGAGAAGTAATGGTTGAAGGAATCTTGGGAAGATTGAAGGCTTGGAGCAAGGGGCTTTGCTTGGATTCGAATTGCATTGCAATTGGGGCATCATTTAGAGGTAATATCTCGTCATTGACCTGTTGTTATGTTGTTTCTTCATTTTGGGGTTGTGAGAAATTGTCTATGGATGATATGGGAAGTTTAGAGGTTAGATCTGAGGTTGCTATGTCAGATCTGGAAGGGAGAAGAATTAGAGAGCATGAAAGTCCCTATGTTGGAGTGTTTAGTGAAGCTTACATGTCCCAAACCCTAGCCCCAATGTGCAAACGGCTTAGATCTCTTTAGATTCACGTAAAGTTTTCCACTTTACGTGATGGATGAGTGGTAGGAGACTAGATCTATGTTTTGGATCAATTGCATGGCCTGAGATGCTTCTGTATGGATTCAGACCGGTGGTACTCGACGAGTCACATGGGGCGACTCGACGAGTTGCTTGAAGATGGCCTGGAACTCGACGAGTTGGAAGAACAACTCGGCGAGTAGGTTGAAGATAGCCTTGGACTAGATGAGTCCATTTGGACTCGACGAGTCCATTTGGACTCGGCGAGTCTTGTCAAAGAGTCCCAAATATTCTCTGGTTGAGTCGAGAATCGGTGAGTCGAGGGATGACTCGGTGAGTCGTGTGCGAGTGGACTCAGAGTTGTTGGACTCGTCGAGTCTCGGGGTGACTCGGTGAGCTAGGTCGCAGATTGAGTGAAGTTCTGATTATGGGAACTCGACGAGTCACAGGGTTGACTCGGCGAGTAGGGTCAGTCAGGGGTTGACTTAGACTGAGGACTTTGATTTCGACCAAGGGTTGGCCGTTGACTTTTAGTGTTTGGTCAGCGATGTGGCCTTTGGGCCAAGAGAGAGGTAAAATAGTCTTTTACCCATAAGAGGGTGTTATCAGAGGATTTATTCTAGTCTCGAGAGTTATATTCATGAGAGTATTTTCCTTACGTGTTAGGCGGTGGCGAGTTCGAGATTCAAGTGTGGGGATATGTGCTTTCTGCTTGCCAGGTGAGTCTTCTCACTATACTTTACCTTGAGTAGGTAACCAGAGTTATGTGATTAGAGTATTTGTATGCTATATGTACGTGATGTGTTGTACTGTGTTATTTCTATGTAATTTATGTTGTGCATGTTTATAGAGTTGGAACCGGAAGGTTCCCAGAGTTAGAACCTGAGGGTTCACAGAGTTTGGGTGCATGGACCCATAGAGTTATAGCCTCGAGTGGCTAATATGTGTTATGTGTGGTATTTTGGGGAACTCACTAAGCTTCGTGCTTACAGTGTTTTGTGTGATGTTTTTCAGGTTTCTTTCAGTATCACGGGACGGCACCGGCTTGATTGTACACACCAGAGAAAGAGTCATATTTTGGAGGATCCTGGTTTTCTATGCAAGTGAAAATGGAGTCATGTTTTGTAAATCGACTATGAATGAGATTTTAAACAAGTGTTTCTAAGAATAAAATGATTATTTTAAATGAAAATTTTGTCTTGAAATTTACGGTGTTACAAGTTGGGGTTAGATCTGATCCCACATCGGCTGGGAAGGAGAACTAAGCATTCCTTATAAGGGGTGTGGATACCTTCCCTATCACAACGCGTTTTAAAGTCGTGAGGGCAGCAGATCCCATAAGAACTCTACAGTTAAGCGTGCTCGGGCGGGAGTAGTACCGGGATGGGTGACCCCCTGGGAAGTCCTTGTGTCGAGTGGCCCAAAGTGGACAATATTGTGATACGTGCCAGAGGGGGGTGTTACAAATGGTATCAGAGCTAGGGCACGGGTCGATGTGTTTGACAGGGACGTTGAACCCTATAATGGGGGGTGAAAGTGGGTTAGATCTGATCCCACATCGGCTGGGAAGGAGAACTAAGCAGTCCTTATAAGGGGTGTGGATACCTTCCTTATCACAACGCGTTTTAAAGTCGTAAGGGCAGCAGATCCCATAAGAACTCTGCAGTTATGCGTGCTCGGGCGGGAGTAGTACCGGGATGGGTGACCCCATGGGAAGTCCTCGTGCCGAGTGGCCCAAAGCGGACAATATTGTAATACGTGCCAGAGGGGGTGTTACACTATAACTCTGTGGGTCCGTGCACCCAAACTCTGTGAACCCTCATTTCTAACTCTGTAAACATGCACAGCATAAATCACATAGAAATAATGCAGTACAACGCATAACATACATAGCACACAAATACTCTATCACATAACTCTGGTTACCTACTCAAGGTAAAGTATAGTGAGAAGACTCACCTGGCAAGCAGAAAGCAGATATCCCCACACTTAAATCTCGAACTCGCCACCGCCTAATACGTAAGGCAAATACTCTCATGAATATAACTCTCGAGACTAGAATCAATCCTCTCATGGCACCCTCTTAAGGGTAAAAGACTATTTTACCCCTCCCTTGGCCCAAAGGCCACATCGTTGACCAAACTCTAAAAGTCAACGGCCAACCCTTGGTCAAAATCAAAGTCCTCAGTCAAAGTCAACCCCTAACTGACCCTACTCGACGAGTCAACCCTGTGACTCATCGAGTTTCCATAATAAGAACTTCACTCAATCCGCGACCTAACTCGCCGAGTCACCCCGAGACTCGCCGAGTCCAACAACTCTGAGTCCACTCGCACACAACTCACCGAGTCATCCCTCGACTCACCGATTCTCGACTCAACCAGAGAATATCGAGAAATTTCGACAAGACTCACCGATTCCAAGAACAGACTCGTCGAGTCTAAGGCTATCATCAACCTACTTGCCGAGTTGTTCATACAACTCGCCGCATTCCAGGCCGTCTTCATCCAACTCGCCGAGTTGTTCTTCCAACTCGCCGAGTCCTAGCTCATCTTCAAGCAACTCGTCGAGTACACCCATGTGACTCGCCGAGTACCACCGGTCTGAATCCATTCAGAAGCATTCCAGGCCATGCAACTGCTTCAAAACATAGATCTAGCCTCCTACCACTCATCCATCACGTAAAGTGGCAAACTTTACGTGAATCCAAAGACATCTAGGCCGTTTGCTCATTGGGCTAGGGTTTGGGACATGTAAGCTTCACTAAACACTCCAACACAGGGACTTTCATGCTCTCTGATTCTTCCCCCTTCCAGATCTGAGGTAGCAACCTCAGATCTAACCTCTAGACTTCCCATTACATCCATAGACATATTCCCACAAACCCCAAAATGAAGAAACAGCATAACAACAGTCCAATAACGAGATATTACCTCTAAGAGATGCCCCAACTGCAATGTAATTCGAATCCAAGCAAAGCCCCTTGCTCCAAGCCTTCAATCTCCCAAAATTCCTTCAACAATTACTTCTCCAAGCTCCAATCCACTCAACAATGGTGCTTCTCCGTGATTTATGGTTTTCTGGGGCTCAAGGGGTGATAAAGAGGTTGGGAGGAAAACATAATGATCTTTATATAAGGCTCAACTCCTAGAATTAGGGTTTTCTCCACTCAGTGCCTACTCGCCGAGTCCATTACACTGACTCGCCGAGTCAGCCACTTATCACGCGACCAAGTCGCGACTCTACTCGCCGAGTCCGCACATGGACTCGCCGAGTCACTCTTTCCCAATTTACTCTTTTAGCCCTTCAACTCTACTCTTGATATTTCGGGATGTTACAATTCTCCCCCACTTAAATTAGGCTTCATCCTCGAAGCCTACAGCAACTCAACTCCATAAATACTCCCACAACGTGCCACCTGGCCTTAATCGGACCAGGTCTCACAAGGCATACCCATCGAAACTCGAACACACTTTCCCTTTCCTTACGGTGTCCTGACCGCTGTCTCGAACCGGGCACCGGATGTACCCTCTGATAACCACACTCAACGATCCGAGAATTACCCATGAAGCATCACTGCCCCAAATCTCAACAATCACTCGACCCATAAGGGTTAGAAGCCATGAACCATCGGATCCCCGATCCGAATCCTATTCTATCCAATCCGTGACGACGGAAAGTCCCACTCTTCAATCCCAAGGTAACTCCCATGAGTCCTCTTCTTGCAATCACACACCCATGCCGCACCAACCTTCACACTCTCGGGTTAGGAAAACCCGTCACACTGACGACATCTCTAACATCCACAGGAGAAACCACCACTACGCACACAGCCCTTGATCAGAATCAAGATGGGAGTCCCAAACTCCATCCCTGCATCCATCTTGAGACTCTTGGCTCTACACCCGCGGAATCCCTTCCGCGTCCTCAGCAGACATCCCATCATGATGTCATTACATACCACTGTCACAGAGATAGTGTTCGACCACCATACTCCAAATCATCCATTCTCACTACAACTCCCACTTCCGCGAATCAACACTTTCCCCAGCAAATGAAGGTCCGACACTTCCGCCCATACAACAGCTCAAAGGGTGGCATACCAATGCACTAATGATGGCTGTTGATATAGGATAACTCAACCAAGGATAAATAGGTGTCGCAACTCCCTCCGAAATCTAATACATATGCCCGAAGCATGTCTTTGAGTGTCTGAATCGTTCACTCCCTCTGAGGTGTCCTCAGACATCATCATGATAAGCTCTAGCTCATTTCTCATATCCCTCTTCGAGACTGAGCACCAGGTCATCTTTTGACTCCACAACTGAGCCTCCAAAGGTCACCCATATCATGATCCAAATATCCCACTAACTTCCTCCCCGTTACCACTATCCCGGCCCCGTGACACGCAAGTCACGAAATTCTCTTTTCCTTATGCGAGAAAATACAATCCAACTGAGGATCGTCTCAACTCTGATCTCTGGTTTCTGCTGCGCATATCCCTTGCGCATCTCACCACATTTCCCGACAGAGACGGGGACCCCAGAAATAGATCGACATTTTTTTTCCACATTGCAACTTTGGTGCATACAATTTCTCAATTGGAATATGAGAAAACGCTAACGCTACAAAATACGCTGATAATTCTCCGAAACCCCTTTTTTTCCCGCCGCTCAAAATCCAAACAAGGATACGCATACCGACCTGGGAGTTGGCTGCCCAATCATTCTCTATCTACTTGCCCCAACACTGACCAATACCAGATTTCTGACCAATAAACACCTGTCGTGGAGACATTCATCCTTCTCAAACAAGTACTTCCCGCATTAACTCACTCTGACCCCTTTCCTCGATCACCGACATCTCTGGTCTCATGATTTCTTACCGCATATCTCTATACTCCACTTATAACTGCACTTGACAAATCTCTGCTTTCTTACATACAGCACCCGGTTCTCCCCCACTTAGGGTTCGAACCATCACCAAATAGCACACAACCAACCCATAACTATTTTCTCCAGCAAAATCGCACCTGCCCCCAGAAAGTGCTACACAACGCCCGATAATCCCCCTTAAGGAAATGAATCGACCTCATATACTCTGAACCTCTGATAAACTCCTCAAGAACTTCTCGTCACGTCTGCCTCTAGTCGTTCCAAATCTCGTACCAATCTAGTACCAAACAACTCAACTGCTCAATAACATCCCTGGCTCATAGACTGAACCATAAAATCATCGTACCCCTCACCTCAACTCATCAACCAACGCTCCAACACCGGGATCATCCTAAGAACAGGGACCCACTCCCATATTCAACACCCCATAGATAGAAAACTCTCTGCACCGCTAAACTCGACTGAACTCCCCACTGATACCAATACAATACATCCTACTATACTCAAATAGGTGTAGTGTGGTCCTCGACTATCTCAGTCCCAACTGACTATCTGCTCATGATAAATCACTGCCTCGCGGCACACATGCTACCTGATACTCTGGTGGGAAATCATCATCAATGACGACCTGCAGGGTTTACCCCTAAACCCAAAACTAAAACATCATGCTTCTCATATTTTTCACACGAACATAATCAGTACCTCCCAGATCATAAGAGGTGACAACCCCTTTATCGACTGATTGCTCAACTCAGATCGAAATTCTCCCTTCTCACTGACTCCTTACTAAAATACTCTGAGGGGCTCTCGATCTCCCTCTCAAGGGACGCCTCTTCGAACTTACTCATGACCGGATAACCAGAGAACCACAACATCATTCACTACGAACCATGGTACTCATTCCATGACATCTCTTCTCAATATGCCCCGGTGTATGGTACCCTAACCATAACATCACTCCCCAATCCGCTCCGATGTATGGTACCCGGACCATAATATCACTCCTCAATCCACTCTGATGTATGGTACTCGAACCATAACATCACTCCTTAATCCGCTTCGATGTATGGTACTCGAACCATAACATCACTCCTCAATCCGCTCTGATGTATGGTACTCGAACCATAACATCACTCCTCAATCCGCTCTGATGTATGGTACTCGAACCATAACATCACTCCTCACTCCGTTCCGATGTATGGTACTTGAACCATAACATTACTCCTCAATCCGCTCCGATGTATGGTACTCGAACCATAACATCACTCCTCACTCCGCTCCGATGTATGGTACTTGAACCATAACATTACTCCTCAATTCGCTCCGATGTATGGTACTCGAACCATAACATCACTCCTCACTCCGCTCCGATGTATGGTACTTGAACCATAACATCACTCCTCAATCCGCTCCGATGTATGGTACTCGAACCATAACATCACTCCTCAATCCGCTCTGATGTATGGTACTCGAACCATAACATCACTCCTCAATCCGCTCCTTAGAACCTTCTATATACTCCCTGTATCAAGTATGGGTCCTCTGCTTTCAGTAGTACGGGCCCATACTACCTGCCACATCTACCCATACTTTCCACACGGACCATCCCAGAGCTTCTAAGTAGCTTCTCGACCTGCTCTTTCACCAATCCCATCGCGCGTGCTCGCTCCCCAGCGAAATTCTCTACTCTACAAGCGCACTCATCTGGCTAGGGTTACTCCCTAGGCTCTTCCGTTGTCCTCCCACTTCTTTGCTATCAGCTGCTGAAGAGCTCCTAATGATGCCAGCCATCTACCTCCTGAATATCATCATATTCACTTGGTAGCTGACTCCCATCATCGAGAGTTCCACAAAGCACAAAGCAAGCAACATTCGAGCATCGAAGAATACATAGGACTCCCTCTCTGTGATAACTCCACTTTCCCGGCTCATCCTCGAAAGTACCACCGAACTCTGTAACTCTACCCATCATGGGTTCTAACTGGATACTCTTACTCATCACATACTCAAAAGCATGACACATATAACAACGAGTCCTAGGCTAAGGCATCACAAATCAAGCCACTCTAGTCCTAACATATGAAATACCTAGCCTGTCTCTAGCATGCAATAATATCTCATAAAGTGCATCATAAATATCTCATAACACAAAAGTAAGGGTATTTTGGGAAATCACCGTTCGGGCACTGGCTGATTGTACACACTGCTCTTTCTTGCTTTCTCTTTGAACTCTTATTCACTTTTAGAAAATTATTTCTTTAAAAACTTTTCTTACTTCCTCAGTTTAAGTCCAGATTTACCCGAAGGCGCATCCGAATCCCTCAAACCAAGGCTCTGATACCAACTTGTAACACCATAAATTTCAAGACAAAATTTTCATTTAAAAGAATCATTTTATTCTTAGAAACACTTGTTTAAAATCTCATTCATAGTCGATTTACAAAACATAACTCCATTTTCACTTGCATAGAAAACCAGGATCCTCCAAAATATGACTCTTTCTCTGGTCTGTACAATCAAGCCGGTGTCGTCCCGTGATACTAAAAGAAACCTGAAAAACATCACACAAAACACTGTAAGCACGAAGCTTAGTGAGTCCCCAAGAATACCACATATAACACATATTAGCCACTCGAGGCTATAACTCTGTGGGTCCGTGCACCCAAACTTTGTGAACCCTCGGGTTCTAACTCTGTAAACATGCACAGCATAAATCACATAGAAATAATGCAGTACAACACATAACATACATAGCACACAAATACTCTATCACATAACTCTGGTTACCTACTCAAGGTAAAGTATAGTGAGAAGACTCACCTGGCAAGCAGAAAGCAGATATCCCCACACTTAAATCTCGAACTCGCCACCGCCTTATACATAAGGCAAATACTCTCATGAATATAACTCTTGAGACTAGAATAAATCCTCTCATGGCACCCTCTTAAGGGTAAAAGACTATTTTACCCCTCTCTTGGCCCAAAGGCCACATCGCTGACAAAACCCTAAAAGTCAACGGCCAACCCTTGGTCAAAATCAAAGTCCTCAGTCAAAGTCAACCCCTGACTGACCCTACTCGCCGATTCAGCCCTGTGACTCGTCGAGTTCCCATAATCAGAACTTCACTCAATCCGCGACCTAACTCGCCGTGTAACAACGCAAATTTTCAAATAAATTTTTCATTTAAAATAAAGTAGTTTCATTCAACCAATAATATTTATTTCATGTTTCATATCAAATACATATATAAAATCCCCAAGATCTCAAATAGCAGCAGTGTGTATGCATCATGCCGGCGCCTTCCCACGGTCCTCGCTAGTACCTGAAACACATACATAACAACTTGTAAGCATAAATTCTTAGTAAGTTCCCCAGTATACCACTACACATATACGCCTTTCCAGGCCCGAACCTTACGGTCCACAGTACAACGCCTTCCGGCCCATGAGATAATCGCCTTCCAGCCCATAATATTTTGCCTTCCGGCCCATAACATATTGCCTTCCAGCCTGTAACATATTGCCTTCCGGCCCGTAACATATTGCCTTCCGGCCCGTAACATATTGCCTTCCGGCCCATAAACATATGCCACACATAGTACAATTACTTAAACACATATAGCACATATATCATATATCATACCTGACCTTTCTGTCACATAATACTTTGCCTTCCGGCCCATAGAACATACATAGCATGCATAGCAACTACCTTTTCAATTATAGCATATATATATAACACATAACATATTCGACCTTCCGGTCACACATAAATACCCTTCCGGGTACAGTATAGTGAGAAGACTCACCTCGTGGTAATGTAAGCTATCAACTCTTGAAACTACTCGCACTCGATCCGACGATCTGCAGACTTTCTATAATAACATATACCCTTATTAATACTCTTATCATTCAAGACAACTGACCCTAAGAATTTACTTGCAGGTCAACTCTGGTCAACGGTCAACTTGACCGGACTCGTCGAGTGCAAAGGCGACTCGGCGAGTCTAGACGTCCTCCCCAATTTTCCCTGTTGTTCCCCTTTCTACTCGTCGAGTATCCCTCTTGACTCGACGAGGTCCTCGTGGAAGAATCGCGGGGCCACCCCGACTCCACTCGCCGAGTCTGAAGAACAACTCGGCGAGTCCCAGTGAATCTTCAAGCTACTCGCCGAGTCTGCTCATCCGACTCGGCGAGTCCATGCCATGCAGTCGATCAACTGCTTCCTGAAACACGTATGGTCCCGAAATACACACTCATGGGACTATCTGGACCTCTAAACATCCTATTACTGGGGTATAAACACTTGGGTGACAACATAATAATCCATCTAATCATCAAATGGGTTCTATAAACCCTAACTTCATATACACATCAATCACAGAAGAACGAAATCCGAGATATTACCTGATTGATGCACTTTCTGTGTCCCTAATCCTCAGAACGTGATTCTCTTGCTGTTCCTTTAGTTAAACCTTCCTCTTCCTTGCACACAACTCTTCCAAACCCAACAATGGTCTTCAATCCTTGCTCCAGATGCACACAATCGTTCTAGGGTTCTTCTCAGTAAGCAAAAACGAACAATGACGGCCTAAGAGGCGTTATATACGATCCAAACCAGACGGCTAGGGTTTCTGCTGAACTGCGTCGACTTGCCGAGTCCATATCTGGACTCACCGAGTCCAGTCGCGAACCCGTGACCAAGCCTGTGGTCCTACTCGGCGAGTCAGGCACCAACTCGCCGAGTCCCTTCCTAAAATGTCCCAAAAATAGTTTTAAAACAATACCTGAAATTCCGGGCTGTTACAACTCTCCCCCACTAGAACTAGACTTCTCCCTCAAAGTCTCACTCTGCGAATAACTCCGGATGTTGCTCCCGCATTTCACGCTCCGGCTCCCAAGTCATCTTCGATCCCTTCCGGTGTTGCCACTGAACCAACACCAGAGGTACCTCCTTGTTCCGCAGAACCTTGATCTTCCGATCCCTGATAGCTACTGGTCTCTCGGCGTAATTCAGGCTCGCATCCACCTGAATATCCTCTAACGGAACCACCGCCGATTCATCGGCTATACACTTCCTCAACTGTGATACGTGAAAGGTATTGTGAATCTGTCCCAACTCTGCTGGCAACTCCAACCGATAAGCTACCCGACCTACCCTTGCAATTACACGAAATGGACCTATGAACCGGGGCCCCAACTTGCCCCTTTTTCTGAACCGGATCACTCCCTTCCAAGGAGAAACCTTCAGGAGAACGAAGTCGCCAACCTGGAATTCTAGCTCGGACCGGCGTCTGTCCGCATAACTCTTCTGTCGGCTCTGGGCGGTTAATAACCTCTGCCTAACCTGCTGAATCTGCTCTGTTGTCTGGAGTACGATCTCGGTACAGCCCATCACTCTCTGTCCCACCTCTCCCCAGCAAATGGGAGTCCGACACCTCCTACCATACAACAACTCAAAAGGTGGCATACCAATGCTCGAATGATGGCTGTTGTTGTAGGAAAATTCAGCCAAGGGTAAATGCGCATCCCAGCTACCCCCGAAGTCTAGTACACATGCTCTAAGAATGTCTTCCAATGTCTGAATCGTCCGCTCGCTCTGACCGTCTGTCTGGGGATGGTATGCGGTACTAAAATGCAGTTTAGTACCCAGCTCCTCATGGAATTTCTTCCAGAACCTGGAAGTGAAGCGTACATCACGGTCTGAAACAATCGAGATCAGCACTCCATGCCGAGATACTACCTCTCTCACGTATAACTCCGCCAACTTCTCCGCTGATGAACTCTCGCTAATGGCAAGGAAGTGTGCACTCTTCGTCAATCTATCCACGATCACCCAAATTGCATCGACTCCCCTAGCAGTTCTTGGCAATTTGGTGATGAAATCCATAGTAATCTGCTCCCACTTCCACTCAGGAACCTCCAAGGGCTGCAACTTTCCATGCGGTCTCTGGTGCTCGGCTTTAACCCTACGGCAAGTCAAACACCTCTCAACGAACCATGCGACGTCTCTCTTCATACAAGGCCACCAATATTCCTTCCTCAAGTCCAAATACATCTTCGTAGCACCGGGATGGATCGAGAATTTCGATCTATGAGCCTCCTCCATCAAAATAGTACGCGTACCGCCCACGAATGGTACCCAAATCCGACCCTGAAACGTCAGAAGTCCTCGTCCATCCTTAACGAACTGTGAAATTAACCCAACGACTCTCTCTTTCTTCTGCATCTCGGATCTCACAACCTCGGCCTGCGCCCCACGAATAGCATCCAATACCGGGGTCATCACCGTCAGTCTCAGACATACATCTCGCAATGGAATGCTCTTCCCCCTACGACTCAATGCATCTGCTACCACATTAGCCTTGCCTGGGTGGTATAGGATCTCACAGTCATAATCCTTAACCACGTCCAACCATCTCCTCTGACGCATATTTAGGTTGGGTTGATCCATCAAATACTTCAAACTCTTATGGTCCGTGTATATAGTACAACGAACCCCATACAGGTAGTGATGCCAAATCTTGAGAGCAAACACTACTGCCCCCAACTCTAAGTCATGCGTGGGATATCTCACCTCGTGAGGCTTTAGCTGCCTCGATGCATAAGCTATCACATGGCCCCTCTGCATCAACACTGCACCCAGTCCCGAAATCGATGCGTCGCAATATACGACAAAGTCCTCCATCCCTTCCGGGAGAGCTAATACCGGGGCTTCGCACAGTCTCTGACGAAGTGTCTCGAAGGAAGTCTGCTGCTCGGGTCCCCATGAGAATGTAACACCCTTCCGGGTCAATCTGGTGAGCGGTACCGTGATCTTGGAGAAGTCCCTAATAAACCTCCGATAGTACCCCGCCAACCCAAGGAAACTCCTGATCTCGGAAGGTGACTTCGGTGCCTCCCAACTCATCACTGCTTCCACCTTGGCCGGATCGACCAATATCCCTGCCTGATTAACAACATGTCCAAGAAATTGGACCTCCCGCAACCAGAAGTCACAGTTGGAGAATTTTGCATATAGCTTCTCCGACCTTAGTACCTCAAGGACCTCCCTCAAATGTCCCTCATGCTGCTCTCTAATTCGCGAATATACTAGGATGTCGTCGATAAATACAATCACAGACCGATCCAGCATCGGCCTGCATACCCTGTTCATGAGGTCCATGAACATTGTCGGGGCATTGGTGAGCCCGAAAGGCATCACCACGAACTCGTAATGCCCATACCGCATCCTGAATGCTGTCTTCTGGACGTCCTCATCCCGCACTCTTACCTGATGATACCCTGATCTCATATCGATCTTGGAAAACCAAGATGCCCCTTGCAACTGATCGAATAGATCATCGATCCTCGGTAACGGATAGCGGTTCTTGACCGTCACCTTGTTCAACTCCCGGTAATCAATACACATCCGGTGTGAACCGTCCTTCTTCTTGACGAATAGAATCGGTGCTCCCCACGGCGAGCTACTCGGCCGAATAAATCCCTTCCCCAGCAACTCCTGGAGTTGCGAGGACAACTCTTGCATCTCTGGAGGTGCAAGACGATAAGGCACCTTCGCAATAGGCGTAGCCCCCGGAATCAGATCGATACCAAACTCCACTTGCCTCGCAGGAGGTACTCCCGGCAACTCCTCGGGAAAGACATCTGGAAACTCACGCACCACTGGAACCTCCTCCACTGTCCTCGGTCTCTCAGAAGCCTCTCGCATATCCATCACATACGCCACAAAACCTTTACATCCCTGCTGTAGGCATTGCCTCGCCCTAGCGGCCGAAAAAAAAAGCTGATCCCGAACGGGTACCCTCGTCGTATACCGTAAGAACTCCCCCACTAGGGTCTCGTATAGTCACCAGCTGACGCTCACAGTCGATGATGGCGCTGAATCGGCTCAACCAGTCCATGCCCACGATGACACAGACATCCCCCATCGCAATAGGAACTAGGTCAATCAGAAACGCAACCCCGAAAATCTCTAGCACGCATCCCCGAAGAACCTCCGTGGCACAAACCACCCTCTCGGCCGCAATAGAAACGCTCAGAGGCCGACTTAACGGCTCACGACTAATGCTGATATGCTGACTAAAAGCTAACGATACAAAGGATCTACTCGCACCAGAATCAAATAACACTAGAGCAGGCATAGAGTTCACAAGAAAAGTACCTACACATACATTAACATAAGCATGACATTTCAACTTTAAATAAATACGCGAATTACAGTATACCTGCCACAACATCGGGTGCAGCGCGAACCTCCTCCGCAGTCAGCTAAAAGGCTCTCCCGCGAGCCCTCGGGGCCTCGACCTTCGCCAGTCGTGTCTCGGTAGTCCTGGTAGTAGGTGTAGATCCCTGACGAAGCTGCGGGCACTCGGCCTTCCGATGGCCTGTCTGGTTGCAATGAAAGCAAACCATAAACCCCTTAGGGCAATCCCTGGCAATGTGTCCTTCCTTGCCACACTTGTAGCAACCCCCCGCTCGACACGCCCCCTCATGACTCTTGCCGCACTTTCCGCAAGTGCGGCCCTTCGAACCTCCCATCCTCGAATCAGCGGACTTGGTCCGCTTGGCTGCCGGCTGAAACTGAGCCGGTCGCCGGTCCGCCCGCCGAGACTCGGCCTCCTCCCTGTCCTGGGTCTCCAACTCGATCTCGCGCTTCCTGGCGTTCGCCTGAAGCTCAGAAAAAGTACGATAGGTGGAGTTTGACACAAACTCCCGGATATCCCTCCTCAACACGCCCAAGTACCGGCTCATCCGTGACTGCTCTATCGACACCAGCTCGGGGCAGAACATCGCCCTCTCGTGAAACTTCCGTGTGACCACCGCAACGGAATCAGTACCCTGCTTAAGGGTCAAGAACTTCTGAATCAATCGTTCCCTCTCCACTGGGGGAACGTACTCATCCCTGAACATCTCAGTAAACCTCTCCCATGTCACCGCTGAAATCTCCGCCAGAGTGAAGTTCGCCGTTACGAACTTCCACCAATCCTTCGCTCCCAGACGGAGCTGGTTCAAGACGAACCGTACCCTCAGGTGCTCCGGGCATGAGCAAGTATAGAAGCACCCCTCAATGTCGGCGATCCACCTCATCGCCGCAATCGGATCCTGCGTCCCATCGAACTCAGGGGGTTTCGTGTTGCTGAATTCCCGGAATAGCAACGAATCACCCCCTTGCGGCCTAGTAGCGGCCACAACTGCGGTAGCGGCAGCGACTGCAGCTTCAGTCAGTGCGGCGTACCGCTCCTCAAACTCCTCCATCAGGGTGGTCTTAATGGACCCAAACATCTCCGGGATCTCAGCCCGAACCGCCGCAGCTACCTCCTCTTGAATCATCTGACGAATCTCCTCGTCACTCATACTGCTCGAACTCGCTCCATGGCGTGTCGTAACCATGATGTCTCTGAAATATAACATAAGATTATCAGAGACTCCATCAAGTACTGTTGCACTCGATAACGCAACCCTACTCAGTCTCCGACATCCAGGGATTCTTACTTGGGTCGCCCACCGACCCGGTGTCTTCGGTAGTACGGGCCCAATACTACCGACCACACTGTATCAGCATTCGTCCCAAATCTTCCTCCCCGAACCCCGAATAGTGAGTACTCTACTTCTAATATGCACTACCTACCTGCACGCTACCGAATATCTCATATAAGCAATCTCCCTAGACTAAGGCATCACAAAACAGGCCATTCTAGTCCTATCATGTATACCTAGTCTTCTAGCAAGCATAACAATTCATAATTCAGTGCATAACATAACATTGTAAGGTATTCTGGGGATCTTTACCGTTCGGGCGCTGGCTGATCGTACACACTGCTTCTTTCTTGTTTACTACTTTACCATTTATAAAAGTTTATGTATTTATTATTTTTAAAAAGATTTTTCCTCAAATCCTCGGTTTGAGTTCAGTTACACCCGAAGGTACACCCGAATCCCTCAAACCAAGGCTCTGATACCAATTGTAACAACGCAAATTTTCAAATAAAATTTTCATTTAAAATAGAGTAGTTTCATTCAACCAATAATATTTATTTCATGTTTCATATCAAATACATATATAAAATCCCCAAGATCTCAAATAGCAGCAGTGTGTATGCATCATGCCGGCGCCTTCCCACGGTCCTCGCTAGTACCTGAAACACATACATAACAACTTGTAAGCATAAATGCTTAGTGAGTTCCCCAGTATACCACTACACATATACGCCTTTCCAGGCCCGAACCTTACGGTCCACAGTACAACGCCTTCCGGCCCATAATATTTTGCCTTCCGGCCCATAACATATTGCCTTCCGGCCTGTAACATATTGCCTTCCGGCCCGTAACATATTGCCTTCCGGCCCGTAACATATTGCCTTCCGGCCCGTAACATATTGCCTTCCGGCCCATAAACATATGCCACACATAGTACAATTACTTAAACACATATAGCACATATATCATATATCATACCTGACCTTTCTGTCACATAATACTTTGCCTTCCGGCCCATAGAACATGCATAGCATGCATAGCAACTACCTTTTCAATTATAGCATATATATATAACACATAACATATTCGACCTTCCGGTCACACATAGATACCCTTCCGGGTACAGTATAGTGAGAAGACTCACCTCGTGGTAATGTAAGCTATCAACTCTTGAAACTACTCGCACTCGATCCGACGATCTGCAGACTTTCTATAATAACATATACCCTTATTAATACTCTTATCATTCAAGACAACTGAACCTAAGAATTTACATGCAGGTCAACTCTGGTCAACGGTCAACTTGACCGGACTCGTCGAGTGCAAAGGCGACTCGGCGAGTCTAGACGTCCTCCCCAATTTTCCCTGTTGTTCCCCTTTCTACTCGTCGAGTATCCCTCTTGACTCGACGAGGTCCTCGTGGAAGAATCGCGGGGCCACCCCGACTCCACTCGCCGAGTCTGAAGAACAACTCGGCGAGTCCCAGTGAATCTTCAAGCTACTCGCCGAGTCTGCTCATCCGACTCGGCGAGTCCATGCCATGCAGTCGATCAACTGCTTCCTGAAACACGTATGGTCCCGAAATACACACTCATGGGACTATCTGGACCTCTAAACATCCTATTACTGGGGTATAAACACTTGGGTGACAACATAATAATCCATCTAATCATCAAATGGGTTCTATAAACCCTAACTTCATATACACATCAATCACAGAAGAACGAAATCCGAGATATTACCTGATTGATGCACTTTCTGTGTCCCTAATCCTCAGAACGTGATTCTCTTGCTGTTCCTTTAGTTAAACCTTCCTCTTCCTTGCACACAACTCTTCCAAACCCAACAATGGTCTTCAATCCTTGCTCCAGATGCACACAATCGTTCTAGGGTTCTTCTCAGTAAGCAAAAACGAACAATGACGGCCTAAGAGGCGTTATATACGATCCAAACCAGACGGCTAGGGTTTCTGCTGAACTGCGTCGACTCGCCGAGTCCATATCTGGACTCGTCGAGTCCAGTCGTGAACCCGTGACCAAGCCTGTGGTCCTACTCGGCGATTCAGGCACCAACTCGCCGAGTCCCTTCCTAAAATGTCCCAAAAATAGTTTTAAAACAATACCTGAAATTCCGGGCTGTTACACGCCGAGTCACCCCGAGACTCGCCGAGTCCAACAACTCTGAGTCCACTCGCACACAACTCACCGAGTCATCCCTCGGCTCACCAATTCTCGACTCAACCAGAGAATATCGGGACCCTTCGACAAGACTCACCGAGTCCAAGAACAGACTCGCCGAGTCTAAGGCTATCATCAACCTACTCACCGAGTTGTTCATACAACTCGCCGCGTTCCAGGCCATCTTCATCCAACTATCCGAGTTGTTCTTCCAACTCGCCGAGTCCTAGCTCATCTTCAAGCAACTCCTCGAGTACACCCATGTGACTCGCCGAGTACCACCGGTCTGAATCCATTCAGAAGCATTCCAGGCCATGCAACTGCTCCAAAACATAGATCTAGCCTCCTACCACTCATCCATCACGTAAAGTGGCAAACTTTACGTGAATCCAAAGAGATCTAGGCCGTTTGCTCATTGGGATAGGGTTTGGGACATGTAAGCTTCACTAAACACTCCAACACAGGGACTTTCATGCTCTCTGATTCTTCCCCCTTCCAGATCTGAGGTAGCAACCTCAGATCTAACCTCTAGACTTCCCATTACATCCATAGACAAATTCCCACAAACCCCAAAATGAAGAAACAACATAACAACAGTCCAATAACGAGGTATTGCCTCTAAGAGATGTCCAAACTACAATGTAATTCGAATCCAAGCAAAGCCCCTTGCTCCAAGCCTTCAATCTCCCAAAATTCCTTCAACAATTACTTCTCCAAGCTCCAATCCACTCAACAATAGTGCTTCTCCGCGATTTAGGGTTTTATGGGGTTCAAGGGGTGATAAAGAGGCTGGGAGGAAAACATAATGATCTTTATATAAGGCTCAACCCCGAGAATTAGGGTTTTCTCCACTCAGCGCCTACTCGCCGAGTCCATTACACTGACTCGCCAAGTCGGCCACTTAACACGCGACCAAGTCGCGACTCTACTCGCCGAGTCCGCACATGGACTCGCCGAGTCACTCTTTCCCAATTTACTCTTTTAGCCCTTCAACTCTATTCTTGATATTTCGGGATGTTACACTGTATGAAGAGGGACGTCGCATGGTTTGTCGAGAGGTGTTTGACCTGCTGAAGGGTTAAGGCCGAGCACCAGAGACCGCATGGCAAGTTGCAGCCATTGGAAGTTCCTGAGTGGAAGTGGGAACAGAGCACTATGGATTTCATCACCAAATTGCCAAGGACTGCCAGAGGAGTTGATGCAATTTGGGTTATTGTGGATAGGTTGACTAAGAGCGCTCACTTCCTTGCCATCAGTGAGAGTTCTTCGGCGGAGAAGTTGGCGGAGGTTTATGTGAGAGAAGTGGTATCTCAGCATGGGGTGCCGATCTCGATTGTTTCGGACCATGATGTGCGTTTCACTTCCAAATTCTGGAAGAAATTTCATGAGGATTTGGGTACTAGATTGCATTTTAGTACCGCATATCATCCCCAGACAGACGGCCAGAGTGAGCGGACGATTCAGACGCTTGAAGACATGCTTCGAGCATGTGTGTTGGATTTCGGGGGTAGCTGGGATGCATATTTACCCTTGGCAGAGTTTTCCTACAATAACAGCCATCATTTGAGCATTGGTATGCCGCCCTTTGAGCTGTCGTATGGTAGGAGGTGTCGGACCCCCATTTGTTGGGGAGAGGTTGGACAGAGAGTGATGGGCAGTACAGAGATCGTGATTCAGATGACAGAGCAGATACAGCAGGTCAGACAGAGGTTATTGACCGCCAGGAGCCGACAAAAGAGTTATGCAGACAGACGTTGGTCTGAGCTTGAGTTTCAGGTCGGCGACTTCGTTCTCCTGAAGGTTTCTCCTTGGAAAGGAGTGATTCGATTCAGGAAGAGGGGCAAGTTGAGGCCCCGGTATATTGGACCATTTCGTGTGATTGCGAGGGTAGGTTGGGTAGCCTATCATTTGGAGTTGCCAGCAGAGTTGGGGCAGATCCACAACACTTTTCATGTGTCGCAGTTGAGAAAGTGTATAGTTGATGAATCGACAGTGGTTCCATTAGAGGATATTCAGGTGGATGCAAGCCTGAATTATATCGAGACACTAGTGGCCATCAGAGATCGGAAGATCAAGGTTCAGAGGAATAAGGAGGTACCTCTGGTGTTGGTTCAGTGGCAACACCGGAGGGGATCGGAGATGACCTGGGAGCCAGAGCGTATGATGCAGGAGCAGCATCTGGAGCTATTTCCAGAGCGAGACTTCGAGGGCGAAGTCTAGTCCTAATGGGGGAGAGTTGTAACAGCCGGATTTCCAGGTATCTTTTATGTTTATCATTTTGGTGTTCTGAGAGGGGACTCGGCGAGTTGGAGCTCAGACTCGCCGAGTAGGATCGCGGATCTGGTCGCAGGATCGCGCCTGGACTCGGCGAGTCCGTGCTGTGTAATGAAACCCTAATTTCTCGGGTTTGGGACCTATTTAAAGGGCCTTATGGCCGTCATTTGTGCTCATCAGTCCCTTGAGTGAAACCCTAATCGAGTGTGAGCATTTGGAGCAAAGTAGGAGGCCATTATTGATCTTGGAGGTGTCATTTTTTCAAGGAAAGGGAGAACCAGCTAAGGGAAAGCAAGTGGAGCCATTTTCTGAGAGTTTGGAGTCCAGAGCATCACTATTGTGGTAACAATTTCGAGCTATCTTTTTTCCATGATGATGTTTATTTTGATTTAGGGTTGTTGAACCCTCTTATGGCTAGATCTAGTGCTCCCTTGGTCCCTTAAGTGATTTAAACCATAGATCTGGACCCTTGGAGGTCCAGAGTGTCCCTTTGCCCAAGCTTTTTGGGAATCAATGGAGGTTTTGGATTGGAATCCTTATGCCTTAGGTCAAAATGTTATTTATGAGCCATGGGGTGTGTTATGGACACCAAGCTAGGGGCTTTACATGATGAATCAGTCTAGGAAGGCCAGATCTATAAATTGTGGAAGCAGATCTGACCTTAGAAGCAAGTTGGAGTCGTTGCATGGCATGGACTCGCCGGGTCCAATGAACAGACTCGGCGAGTAGTTTGAAGATTGCCTTGAGTTCGCTCAGTGAGTGGTCCAGTCGAGTCATAGGTTGACTCAGTGAGTCAGGGTGAGTTAGAGAGGGTCGACAGGTAGACTGAGTCGAACTGGGACTCGCCGAGTTGTTCTTGAGACTCGGCGAGTTGAGTCGGGGTGGCCCCGCGATTCTTCCAGGTGGAACTCATCGAGTCAGGAGGAGTACGCGATGTGTAGGAAGGGAATTCTAGAGAGTTGGTGAAAACGTCTAGACTCGCCGAGTCTCCATAGCGCACTCGCCGAGTCCGGTCAAAGTTGACCATTGACCGTTGACCGTTGTGTAACGACCGAAAATACAACCAATTTAAATTTTTCAAAAACAACCCGATTTCATTAAATTGTTTACAAAAAGGTTTTCAATACAAATCGTTTAGAGTATTCCCAGAATCACATTGCTACAAAATCATGAGGAGCGGTACGATCACGGCTTCTCCCTGCCACAGTCTCCTGAAGAACCTGAAAAACATTAAACCACAACTGTAAGCCTGAAAGCTTAGTGAGATACCCCCAAAACACCAACCACATATACGCCCTTCTAGGCTACGACCTTCTGGTCCAAAACATATTGCCTTCCGGTCCATAACATATAAAACATACATAACATAACAGAATATAGAACAGCCATGTATTTCAGGTCTACTGTGTGAATGGTCCGCCGTTTCGGGCCTTCAGTCCACCGGATCCATCCTCCAGGTCTAGTCATGTCCTTCGAGTCTACAGTGTGGTTGGTCCGCCCGCACTAGGCCTTCAACTCACCTGGTCCACTCTTTGAGTCTACAGTATGACTGGTCCACCCGCATCGGGCCTTCAGTCGGCCTGGTCCACTCTCCGAGCCTCGGCACGTCTGGTCCGCCCGCGTGGGGCCTACAGCATATCCGGACCGCTCGCTGGGCCTTCGGAACAACCGGTCCGCCCTGAGTATCGTGGCCTACAGCACAAAGCAGGATCGCCTCAACCCATCTCCAGTCCAAACAACCATGTACACATAAACATATAATCATATAACAGTTCACATTCAAATAAGCCGATCTAGCAGATCACATAGCATAACATACTCTAAGCAGGATACCGACCTAACAAGTCATAGCATCTCCTTATCTCTCAGGATACCGATCTTAATCAGGTCTCTAACATATACCGTCCTAACTTTCAGGATGCATGCATATCACAACAACAAAATAATAACAACTACCCGGATCTCAATCCGATAAGGGCCGGCCTTGGTGCCTTAGACCCTGTTGATATAGTGAGGATAACTCACCTCGAAACTGTCGGCTGAAAGGATAAGATCCCGCTGCTCCAACCCTGACACGAACTCCTCCACTGAACACCGAAACATTCAATTCAATAAATACCCTTAATTACCAAAATACCCCTAGAAGACAACTGGTCAACCTTGGACAAGTCAAAGTCAACCCCTGACTGACCCTACTCGCCGAGTCAACCCGATGACTCGCTGAGTCCCTATGCTCAGAACATCCCTTAATCAGTGACCCAACTCGCCGAGTCACCCCAAGACTCGTCGAGTCCAACAACTCTGAGTCCACTCACACCCAACCCACCGAGTCATCCCTTGACTCACCGATTCTCGACTCAACCAGGAAATATTGGGACTCTTCGACAAGACTCGCCGAGTCCAAGAACAGACTCGCCGAGTCTAAGGCTATCTTCAACCTACTCGCCGAGTTGTTCTTCCAACTCGCCGAGCTTCAGGCCATCTTCAAGCAACTCGTCGAGTCCACCCATGTGACTCGCCGAGTCAACCCGATCTAAATCAATTCAGAAGCACTCCAGGCCATGCAATTGATCCAAAACATAGATCCAACCTGCTACAATCCATCCATCACGTAAAGTGGCAAACTTTACGTGAATCTAAAGAGATCTAGGCCTTATTCACCTTAGAACTAAGGTTTGGGACATGATAGCTGCATTAACAACACAAGAACAGGGGCTTTAATGCTCTTAAGGTCTTCTCCACTCCAGATCTGAGGTAGCAACCTCATATCCATCCTTCAAACTCAAGATGTCACACAACTAAGCTTCCCACACAACCCCAAAATGAAAATCTAGGAAAACACAGCCCAAGAACAAAAGTATTACCTCCAAAGAATGCCTCAACAACAATGAAACTCGAATCCAAGCCTATTCTCCTTCAAGATTTCTTCAACCCACACCTCTCCAAGCTCCAATTTGCTCAACAATGGGGTTCCTCCACAGAATTAGGGTTTCTGGGACTCAAGGGGGATCAAGGAGGCTGTGGAGGATCATAATGATCTTTATATAGGGCTCATTCCCTGGATTTAAGGTTTTTTTCTTAGCCCAGCACCTACTCGCCGAGTCCATCTTTGGACTCGCCGAGTAGGCCATTTGGCACGCAACCAAAGTCGCGACCTGACTCGCCGAGTCCATCCATGTGACTCGCCGAGTCGCCCTCCAAAACATACACTTTTAACCCTTCAACTCTACTCTTGTGATTTCGGGATGTTACAATTCTCCCCCACTTAAATTAGGCTTCGTCCTCGAAGCCTACGGCATCTCAACTTCAAAATACTTCCCACGACGCGCCACCTGACCTTGACCGGACCAAGTCCCTCAAGGCACAACCATAGAAACCAGAAGCTCACTTTCTCCTTTCATACGCGCCACCTGACCTTGACCGGACCAAGTCCCTCAACACGCCAGTTGTACCCTCCGATAGCCGCACTCAACAACCGAGAATTACCCATGATGCCTTATTGCTCCAATTCTCATCTTTCACTTGACTCATATGGCTAGAAAACCATGAACCATCGGATCCCCGATCCGAATCCCACTCTATCCATTCCATGATGACAGAAAGACCCATTCTTCAATTCCGGAGCAACTCCCCCGAGTTCTCCTCTCGCAATCACACACACATGCTGATCTAGCTCTAGCACCCTCAAGTTTGGAAAACCTGATACACTGATGATATCCTCAAACATCCTTCCCGGATGAACCGCTAATACATACCCAAAACCCTGATCAGAATCTCACTGAGAGTCCAAGACTCTCTCCCTGCATCCCTTCCGAACCCCTCTCCCTGGCTCTACGCCTGCGGAATTCCCTCCGCGCCCTGAGCAGACATCTCAAGTCGAATGAGCTTTTATTCTACTGCCGCAAACACGCTACTCCAAAAACCATCGACAGACCACTCCAATCATAACTCTACACTGCCGCTTTCACTTCCGTGAATTCGCACTCCCTTTCGGAATTTCAATCCTCCCTCTTTCCTTACCAAGGAAACCACTCGTCCGCCCTGTCACCATGACAGGTACTATAGTGCTCACCCCACGCTACACTACCTCTTAAAACGTACCCGACATCCATACATCACCACTACTCTGACTCTCATCGCAGGGACTCTCAAGCCCATGCACTACCTTCACTGCTCAAGATCGCTACCCAGGGCCAGACCTCCCAATGTAATCACACTGCAACATACGCAATACATGTCCTCAAACCGATCCAACAATACTCGCAGAGTCTTCAGCATGACTGGACCGCCTCCCCAGGCCTTCAGCCAATCTGGACCACTCTCAGAACCTTCAGCCAATCTGACTGGACCGTCCTCCGAGCCTTCGGCCTGACTGGTACGCCTACCGGCCTTCAGTCTATCCGGACCGCTCAACAAGCATTCATCATTCCGAGCTATCTCTTCGGGAAATCTTCCCATGCATATCGTTCTAGCCCTCTAGGGGTTCCGAACTCTATCTCCATCTTACATGCTCGATCCCGGCTTGCTCCCAGGCCCTCCACAATCAAATGCCCTAGGTCTGTATTCCGCCCTGCATGCCTGTTACTCACTCATACGAGCCTGCTCTCGGCTGAAAGAAATACCGCTGAATTCCCAAAGCAGCTAAGCAACCTCTCAAGCCTAACGACCATCCGGAGAATTTCCAATTCTCCCCCACTTAAGACACTGACAATTAATCACCGATCGCCATCACCGATCTCCCAAAGCAACCTTGCAGAAGACCAACACTTACACGCAAAATGTTTCTCCCCGGTGCTAACAACTTCCATAAAAATCATGTTTCCACACTGAGCAACCTGCTCGAAAGGAACCCAATCTTCAAATATCCACCCCTCAGACTGCAAAGGCTACCTGACATTCAAACCAACGCCGCATCCGCCACTAATCCTCACAGAGATAATCCACAATAGCTCGAAGTACTAATCCATAACCATATTGATCCTTCAGGGAACAAAGGATACCAAAACGAAATCTTGAACACAACTCGTCAAACCCTCAAGGAACAACGGATACCACACGAAAACCCGAAACGCAATTCCATAACCATCCAACGAGACTAGCAGATAACGATACTCCATAATAATCATAAATAATCAAAACAACATAAAGAAACATACCCGTAGCAGCAAGCTGAAAAGCACGACCCTAAGCCCTTGGGGGCTCCGCTCCACCCAGACCTCCACCTGTGATCCTCAACGTAGCCGGTGCTGGAGCCTGCACCGGTCCTGCAGCAAGCCGTGGACAGTTGACCCTCAAATTTCCAACCTGATGACACTGATAGCATATCCTCAAATCCCGAACCGGCACTGACTGCCGACAATCCCTCGCATAGTGTCCCTCCTTTCCGTACTTGCGGCATGCTCCACCGGACCGACAAACTCCAGCATGACCCCTTCCACACTTTCCATAGACGTGGCTACCCTGATCTCCCATCCTGGAATCAATGGTCTTAGACCGTTTCGTCGCCGGCTGCGACTGAACCGGAGCTTGCCTCAGCTCATGCATCTGCAACTCAATCTCTAACTCACGCCGCCTGGTGGCCTCCTGCAACTCCAGCAAGGTCTCGCACCTCTGCGCCGACACAAACTGCCTGATGTCTCTCTTTAGCATACTCAGATATCGGGACATCTGAGCCTGCTCCGAAGCGAACTCAGGGCAAAACATCGCCCTCTTAGTAAACATCCTGGTGATTTCCGTCACCGACTCCGAATCCTGTTTCAGCTCCAAGAACTCCTAAGCCAACCTCTCCCTCTCGACCTGCGGAACATAACGAGTGTTGAACATCTCTCTGAACTGATCCCATGAAATCGCAGCCCTCTGCGCATCTGAGTACGACCCCGTGGTCAATCTCCACCAATCCATTGCCCCGAGCCTTAACAGGTTCAGAGCGCACCTCACCCTCTGATCAGCAGGGCATGAACACGTGAAGAAACATCCCTCCACATTTGATAACCATCTCATAGCAACGATCGGATCCTGAACTCCATCAAAAGTGGGAGGCTTCGTATTATCGAAGTCCCGATACTGAAAACCTCTACTAGCTCCTCCCCCTGCCGCTGCTACAGCTGCTGTAGCCGCCGCGGCAGCCGTCTCCGTGAGAGCCGCATAGCGCTCATCAAAATAATCCACCATGGTAGTCTTGATCGACCCAAACAACTCCGGCAGCTCAGCCCGAAACAATGCAGCAACCTCATCATGCAGGATCTCACGAATCCTCGCATCCAACTCGTGCGTACTCATTTGACTGACAACCTCGGGCTGTACAAACCCACCCGGAACTCCCTCTCCTACTCCTGATCCTGACCCGGATCCACTCCCAGCGTGCCCTGAAATCTCCATACTGAAAATAAAACACCAAAATCTCAGACATTTCCCACTATCCTGGGAACCAGCTCTCATCCCAACCCTAGAGGTCATGGTTTCCCTGATACGCGTATGGGTCCGTGCTTTCAGTAGTACGGGCCCATACTACCTTCCACACCTACCCATATTTGTATGAAGTACTTCCACAACACCCTAGAGACACACATAACAACGCTCTATCCTCACAACTAGAGGAACACTAGAAATCTCTCACAAGAAAATCCTAGGCTAGCAGGCATCATAAATCAGGCAACACATCGAGAAATCCTGAAGATCGCTAGCCTAACTCTAGCATGTTGTTCTATCAAAGCTCAATAAAACAAATATCATGTATGGTATTTTAGGTTCTTTCTGGCTCCGACTGATCGTACCTCCGCGTCCTCCTTTACTTATTTTGAAAACCATTTTAAAATCTCTTTTGAAAACCCTCCTCGATTTGAGACTGGAGTCACACAAGTGTTCCTCCAATTCACTCAAACCAAGGCTCTGATACCAACTTGTAACGACTGAAAATACAACCAATTTAAATTTTTCAAAAACAACTCAATTTCATTAAATTGTTTACAAAAAGGTTTTCAATACAAATTGTTTAGAGTATTCCCAGAATCACATTGCTACAAAATCATGAGGAGCGGTACGATCATGCCTTCGCCTTGCCACAGTCTCCTGAAGAACCTGAAAAACATTAAACCACAACTGTAAGCCCGAAAGCTTAGTGAGATACCCCCAAAACACCAACCACATATACGCCCTTCCAAGCTACGACCTTCCGGTCCAAAACATATTGCCTTCCGGCCCATAACATATAAAACATACACAACATAACAGAATATAGAACAACCATGCATTTCGGGTCTACTGTGTGACTGGTCCGCCGTTTCAGGCCTTCAGTCCACCGGATCCATCCTCCAGGTCTAGTCATGTCCTTCGAGTCTACAGTGTGGTTGGTCCGCCTGCACGGGGTCTTCAACTCACCTGGTCCACTCTCTGAGTCTACAGTATGACTGGTCCGCCAGCATCGGGCCTTCATTCGGCCTGGTCCACTCTCCGAGCCTCGGCACGTCTGGTCTGCCCGCGTGGGGCCTACAGCATATCCGGACCGCTCGTTGGGCCTTCGGAACAACCGGTCCGCCCTGAGTATCTTGGCCTACAGCACAAAGCAGGACCGCCTCAACCCATCTCCAGTCCAAACAACCATGTACACATAAACATATAATCATATAACAGTTCACATTCAAATAAGCCGATCTAGCAGATCACATAGCATAACATACTCTAAGTAGGATACCGACCTAACAAGTCATAGCATCTCCCTATCTCTCAGGATACCGATCTTAATCAGGTCTCTAACATATACCGTCCTAACTTTCAGGATGCAGGCATATCACAACAACAAAATAATAACAACTACCCGGATCTCAATCCGATAAGGGCCGGCCTTGGTGCCTTAGACCCTGTTGATATAGTGAGGATAACTTACCTCGAAACTGCTGGCTGAAAGGATAAGATCCCGCTGCTCCAACCCTGACCCGAACTCCTCCACTGAACACCGAAACATTCAATTCAATAAATACCCTTAATTACCAAAATACCCCTGGAAGACAACTGGTCAACCTTGGACAAGTCAAAGTCAACCCCTGACTGACCCTACTCGCCGAGTCAACCCGATGACTCGCTGAGTCCCTATGCTCAGAACATCCCTCAATCAGTGACCCAACTCGCCGAGTCACCCCAAGACTCGTCGAGTCCAACAACTCTGAGTCCACTCGCACCAAACCCACCGAGTCGTCCCTTGACTCACCGATTCTCGACTCAACCAGGAAATATTGGGACTCTTCGACAAGACTCGCCGAGTCCAAGAACAGACTCGCCGAGTCTAAGGCTATCTTCAACCTACTCGCCGAGTTGTTCTTCCAACTCGCCGAGCTTCAGGCCATCTTCAAGCAACTCGTCGAGTCCACCCATGTGACTCGCCGAGTCAACCCGATCTGAATCAATTCAGAAGCACTCCAGGCCATGCAATTGATCCAAAACATAGATCCAACCTCCTACAATCCATCCATCACGTAAAGTGGCAAACTTTACGTGAATCTAAAGAGATCTAGGCCTTATTCACCTTAGAACTAAGGTTTGGGACATGATAGCTCCATTAACAACACAAGAACAAGGGCTTTAATGCTCTTAAGGTCTTCTCCACTCCAGATCTGAGGTAGCAACCTCAGATCCATCCTTCAAACTCAAGATGTCACAAAACTAAGCTTCCCACACAACCCCAAAATGAGAATCTAGGAAAACACAGCCCAAGAACGAAAGTATTACCTCCAAAGAATGCCTCAACAACAATGAAACTTGAATCCAAGCAAAGCCCTTTGATCCAAGCCTCTTCTCCTTCAAGATTTCTTCAACCCACACCTCTCCAAGCTCCAATTTGCTCAACAATGGGGTTCCTCCATGGAATTAGGGTTTCTGGGACTCAAGGGGGATCAAGGAGGTTGTGGAGGATCATAATGACCTTTATATAGGGCTCATTCCCCGGATTTAGGGTTTTTTTTCTTCGCCCAGCACCTACTCGCCGAGTCCATCTTTGGACTCGCCGAGTAGGCCATTTGGCACACGACCAAAGTCGCGACCTGACTCGCTGAGTCCATCCATGTGACTCGCCGAGTCGCCCTCCAAAACTTACACTTTTAACCCTTCAACTCTACTCTTGCGATTCCGGGATGTTACACATTGACCGGAGTTGACCTGTGTTGACTTCTTAGGGATAGTCAACCTTAGAGATATAAAGTGTTAATCAGAGACATATGATGTTATATGAGGATTAGAGCTCGGAGGATCGAGCACGATGGATTTCCAGGATTCGTGAGATACCGAGATACGCGAGGTGAGTCTTCTCACTATACTTTACCTTGAGTAGGTAACCAGAGTTATGTGATAGAGTATTTGTATGCTATGTATGTTTTGTGTTGTAATGCATTATTTCTATGTGATTTATGTGTTGCATGTTTATCAGAGTTAGAACCTGAGGGTTCACAGAGTTTGGGTGCACGGACCCACAGAGTTATAGCCTCGAGTGGCTAATATGTGTTATATATGGTATTTTGGGGAACTCACTAAGCTTTGTGCTTACAATGTTTGATGTTATTATTTTCAGGTACTAGTGACGACCGCGGGAAGGCGCCTGCTTGATCCGTACACACACGGAGTTTATACATTTGTGATCTTGGGATTTTGTATTGACTTGAGTTGGATAATTAATATGGTCGTTTTATGAATATTAATTGAATTATGTTTTACGAAAATTTGAAAATTTTGTTTTGAAATTCAGGGTGTTACAGAGGGGCTCAGGGGTATTTGAGAGAGAAAGAACGGTTGTGAGGAAATGAGGTGGTCTACGCCTCTATTTATAGGCTGGGAACTCGGAGTATGCGGGGTGTATTCGGTAGGTTGGGCATACCAAGCCCTACGTTGGGCATACGCGGACACACGTCACTGCTCTGGTGGCACAATATGGAGGAAGTTCAGACCGCATATGTGAGTACGTTGGGCGTAATGTCGACTATGTCGGGCATATTCATGCAACGTGTCACCTCCAGATTTCATCCTAAGATTAATTATCTTCTAAATTCCGTAACTTTCACATACGTGATTTGTTTTTGAAGTTCTTTATACCCACGCGTAAGTAACAATGTGCTCTACAACTTTCGTTTAGACTCCGTCGTCTAATTTCTAATTTATTTTTAAAGTTATATTTTAACAGGCTTAGACATTTAAAGTCTGTTAAAAATTCATTACTTTGTCATCCGAAGTTCGATTTCGTCTGTCTTTATATTGTTGAGCTCCTATTAACGAGATCTTCGGTTCTCGTTTAGATTGTGTCGACTAAAAATCGACCGATCCAAAATTCGATTTCCGAGCTGCATACTGCTATGTCAAATCTTAGAAAAATCTTAACTTTCTTTAACGAAGTCAAATTTGGACATTATTTTTATGTATGTTCTCGATTTAACGTAGACTACGACTTTTGTTTAGATCGCTAAGGTTAAAAAATATGTTATCACAAACTCACTTTTTACGATACACAGCATCGTATCGGTTTTTTCGTAAAACTTTGACGGATCATAACTTCTTTGTTATAAGTCGGGTTCCAGCGTTTTTTATATCTCCAAAATCCTTGTCATGACCACTTCAACTTTCTTCATAGATATTGGGTGTATCTTTTATTTTATTTTTTTGACGCATATTTTTATTATTATTTTATTACATCGTTATAAGCACATATGTAATAAATAAATCACATAATACTGAAATAATTTTTCTTCATTACTTCAAAATATATTACAATTGTTGACCATAATTATTACATCATAATATTAATGCTTAGCCATAAATGAGAGAGAGAGAGAGAGAGAGAGAGAGAGAGAGAGAGAGAGAGAGAGAGAATGACGAAAATGTATTTCATTTAACGGCCAAAAGCTAACGGAGTTAGCAAAATGAACCAAACATCAAAAGTTTTGAAAAAACACATGGACCATCTGTGGTATTTTTAAACAATATGGACTAAACTTCAGATCTGAAAAAACCATAGACCATTTATTATTTATGATCTTTTTTCTTTTTTAAATTCAATGTCATCCAATGATTTCATTTTTTTTTTCTAATAATAGAAAATTCCAAAAACATATTTAAAAATCGCTTATTGCTCATAACTACAACCTAATAAAACAATTCTAATATTACAAATACAAACTATAAAATACTTATAATTGATAGAGCTTGTGTAAATCATTTTTAACTTAGACTATTAGTCCGTAGAAAAAAAAAATTAAGTTAAACGTCTAACTAAGTGGATCTCTAATGGGAGATTTTTTTTTTTTTTGTTATAGCTAATTACCTTTTTTTGTTGATAACTTAATATCATTTGAGTACATAATTTTTTTTGTTTTTTTATATGAACCATATACTTTCATACCTTATATAATTCAATATATTAATTGGTTTATATACATTTATACTTGTATATATAACCCTTTCTATTTTAACCATATTTTATTTTACCTATTTAATTATAATTTAGATATAAATAATTTTTTTTTGCTAATTAATTATTACTATTAAATATCAAATGACATCTGATTTGTAAAATATAAATTTTATGAGGATAATATAATATTTATAATATTTTTATTTTATTTTTGTAACTATAACATACTAATATTTATGCTTTACGTATATAAATAATGAACCAATATATTTGTATTATACATTCACATTAAAATATTATTTATGTTGAAAATCGACTAATTAAATTAGAATGTTTTATAAAACATTTTAGATAAATAGCATAAATTTACTAAATTTATAGAAAAATGTTTTATTAATAATTTATTTAGAAGCGAAATAATAAAATAATGATATGTTAATTTATTTTAAATCATACCATAATATAATCATTATAAATGCTCTAATAGTAGAGTTTTGAATGGTTTAGTTAAAAACAAACATTCTATTATACAATCAAAGAGGAGATCCCATGTCATACGATAACAACATGGAGGCATTATGTTTCGTCCTTTTCTTGTGAGTTTTGTTTGAAAGCGGATTATTAAGGGTATAGTGGCAGACAAAAATGCTCAAAAAAAGTCATATATATATATATATATATATATATATATATATATATATATATATATATATATATATATATATATATATATATATATATATATATATATATATATATATATATATATATATATATATATATATAGGTTTAAATGTAATCGAAAATGTGAGAACAATCCTGAGATACTGGTTATATAATAAAATATTGGGCCTCATTTTTTAATTAGATAGTGATATTTTCATAATAATTCTTTTTATGTTTTGTAAACATCTCAAATTAAACTTTTTACATTTATCTAAATCATCGATTCTTCATCAAACGTTTCACGTATTCATCGAAAATCACAAATTCATCATTAATAAACCTTCAATTTTCATGTAAAAACATTGATATGTAATCCAAAGTTTTCGATCCAGAGAACTAGAAATTGTTGTTTAACATTTTCTAGAAGTCCAGATTCAACGATCTTAAGAACAACTGTTAGAAATCACCTAGATTTATCGATCTCAACATGTTCTAGCTTTCTTCAATTATTGAAATTTATCAATTGAATCTTTATCAACATCACAAAACATTCAATGATAGAAAAACATCAACATAATCAACCTCATTGTTCAAGTAATATAACATGCCAAATCTAGTTTTCTTCGATTTTTTTCATAATTTTTTTATCTCAATCGATAATCTATTGGCTTTTAATCAATTTTGATTGGATTTGTATTTTTTATGTTTATTTTATGTTTTTTCATTGTTAATTACCTTAAGATTTATGCATTACAGTTGTTTAACTAAATGCTTCAAAGAGTTTTTCATATTTTTCTTTTATCTCAATCTTTTGGCTTTTCATAGATTTTGACATGATTTGGTTTAATTTGTATTTTTTGTGTTCAATTCTTCAAGTTTCCCACAGTTTTTTAACTTAAGTTATATGTATATCAACTCTTTGATGAAATGCTCCATAGAATGTTGTAATTTTTGCTATGTATGTTATGTGTTGTACTGCATTATTTCTATGTGATTTATGTTGTGTATGTTTACAGTGTTTGAACCTGAGGGTTCACAGAGTTTGGGTGCACGGATCCTGTAACACCGTAAATTTCAAAAAAAGAAATTTCAATTTTCTTATAAAACATAATTCGATTAATATTCATCAAACAACCATATTAATTATCCAATATAGGTCAATACAAAATCCCAAGATCACAATGTAAAAACTCTGAGTGTGTGTGTACGGATCAAGCCGGCGCCTTCCCGCGGTCGTCACTAGTACCTGAAACAATAACATCAAACACTGTAAGCACAAAGCTTAGTGAGTTCCCCAAAATACCACGTTTAACACAAAATAGCCACTCGAGGCTATAACTCTGTGGGTCCGTGCACCCAAACTCTGTGAACCCTCAGGTTCTAACTCTGATAAACATGCACCACATAAATCACATAGAAATAATGCATTACAACACATAACATACATAGCATACAAATACTCTATCACATAACTCTGGTTACCTGGTAAAGTATAGTGAGAAGACTCACCTCGTGTATCTCGGTATCTCACGAATCCTGGAAATCCCTCGTGCTTGATCCTCCGAGCTCTAATCCTCCTATAACATCATATGTCTCTAATTAACACTTTATATCTCTAAGGTTGACTATCCCTAAGAAGTCAACACAGGTCAACTTTGGTCAACGGTTAACGGTCAACGGTCAACTTTGGCCGGACTCGGCGAGTGCTACGGCGACTCAGCGAGTCTAGACGTTTTCACCAACCCTCTGAAATTCCCTTCCTACACGTCGAGTATTCCCCCCCCCCCCCCCTTACTCGACGAGTTTCACCTGGAAGAATCGCGGGGCCACCCCGACTCAACTCGCCGAGTCTCAAGAACAACTCGGCGAGTCCCAGTTCGACTCAGTCCACTCGTCATCCCTCTCTAGCTCACCCTGACTCACTGAGTCTACCCATGACTCGATTGGACCACTCACTGAGCAATCCCAAGGCAATCTTCAAACTACTCGCCGAGTCTGATGAACAGACTCGGCGAGTCCATGCCATGCAACCACTCCAACTTGCTTCTAAGGTCATATCTGCTTCCACAATCAATAGATCTGGCCTCCCTAGACTGATTCATCACGTAAAGCTTCTATCTTGGTGCCCATAACACACCCCATGGCTCATAAATGGAGTTTTGACCTAAGGCATGAGGATTCCAATCCAAAGCCTCCATTAATTCCCAAAAAGCTTGGGTAAAGGGACACTCTGGACCTCTAAGGGTCCAGATCTATGGTTCAAACCTCATAAGGGACCAAGAGGACACTAGATCTTGTCACAAAAGGGTTCAACAAACCCTAAATCTAGATAAACATCAACAAGGAAGAAGATAACTCGAAATTATTACCACAATAGTGATGCTCTGGACTCCAAACCCTTAGAAGTGGCTCCACTTGCTTTCCCTTGGCTAGTTCTTCTCCTTCCTTGCAACAATGACACCTCCAAGATCAATAATGGCCTCATACTTTGCTCCAAATGCTCACACTCGATTAGGGTTTCACTCAAGGGACTGGTGAGCACAAATGACGGCCATTAGGCCCTTTAAATAGGTCTCAAACCCGAGAAATTAGGGTTTCATTACACAGCGCTGACTCGCCGAGTCCATATCCTGGACTCCCCGAGTCCAGGCGCGATCCCGCGACCAGATCCGCATCCCTACTCGGCGAGTCTGAGCTCCAACTCGCCGAGTCCCCTCTCAAATCACCAAAAACACAAATATACAAGATACCTGAAAAATCCGGCTGTTACAACTCTCCCCCACTAGGACTAGACTTCGCCCTCGAAGTCTCGCTCTAAAAAAAGCTCCGGATGCTGCTCCTGCATCATACGCTCTGGCTCCCAGGGCATCTCTGATCCCCTCAGGTGTTGCCACTGAACCAACACCAGAGGTACCTCCTTATTTCTCAGAACCTTGATCTTCCGATCCCTGATGGCCACTGGTCTCTCGGCATAATTCAGGCTTGCATCCACCTGAATATCCTCTAACGGAACCACTGCCAATTCATCGGCTATACACTTCCTCAACTGCGACACATGAAAAGTGTCGTGAATCTGTCCCAACACTGCTGGCAACTCCAACCGATAGGCTACCCGGCCTACCCTCGCAATCACACGAAATGGACCTATAAACCGGGGCCCCAACTTGCCCCTCTTCCTGAACCGAATCACTCCTTTCCAAGGAGAAACCTTCAGGAGAACGAAGTCGCCGAACTGAAATTCAAGCTCGGACCAGCGCCTGTCCGCATAACTCTTTTGTCGGCTCTGGGCGCTCAATAACCTCTGTCTGACCCGCTGTATCTGCTCTATCGTCTGAATCACGATCTCTGTACTGCCCATCACTCTCTGCCCAACCTCACCCCAACAAATGGGAGTCCGACACCTCCTACCATACAACAGCTCAAAGGGTGGCATACCGATGCTCGAATGATGGCTGTTATTGTAGGAAAACTCCGCCAAGGGTAAATACGTATCCCAGCTACCCCCAACATCCAATACACATGCTCGAAGCATGTCCTCAAGCATCTGAATCGTCCGCTCACTCTGGCCGTCTGTCTGGGGATGATATGCGGTACTAAAATACAGTTTAGTACCCAACTCCTCATGAAATTTATTCCAGAATCAGGAAGTGAAACGCACATCACGGTCCGAAACAATCGAGATCGGCACCCCATGCCGAGATACCACTTCTCTCACGTAAACCTCTGCCAACTTCTCCGTCGAAGAACTCTCACTGATGGCAAGAAAGTGAGCGCTCTTCGTCAACCTATCCACAATCACCCAAATTGCATCAACTCCTCTGGCAGTCCTCGGCAATTTGGTGATGAAATCCATAGTGATCTGTTCCCACTTCCACTCAGGAACCTCCAATGGCTGTAACTTGCCATGCGGTCTCTGGTGCTCGACCTTAACCCTTCGACAGGTCAAACACCTCTCGACAAACCATGCGACGTCCCTCTTCATACAAGGCCACCAATACTCTTTCCTCAAATCCAAATACATTTTCGATCTATGAGCTTCCTCCATCAAAGTAGTACGCGTACCGCCCACAAACGGTACCCAAATCCGGCCCTGAAAAGTCATAAGCCCTCGACTATCCGAAATGAACTCTGAAACCAAACCAACGACCCGTTCTCTCTTCTGCATCTCCGGATGCACAGCCTCGGCCCGTGCCCCACGAATGGCGTCCAGAACTGGAGCTATCACGGTCAATCTCAAACATACATTTCGCAGTGGAGTACTCTCCGCCCTGCGGCTCAACGCGTCAGCTACCACATTAGCCTTGCCCGGGTGGTACAGGATCTCACAATCATAATCCTTGACCACATCTAACCACCTCCTCTGCCGCATATTTAGGTTAGGCTGATCCATCAAGTACTTCAAGCTCTTATGGTCCGTGTATACCGTACAACGAACCCCATACAAGTAGTGACGCCAAATCTTGAGGGCGAACACCACTGCCCCCAACTCTAGATCATGTGTGGGATATCTCGTCTCATGAGGCTTCAACTGCCTCGATGCATATGCTATCACATGTCCCTTCTGCATCAGCACCGCTCCCAGCCCTAAAATCGATGCATCACAAAATACCACAAAATCTTCCATCCCTTCCGGAAGAGCTAATACCAGAGCTTCGCACAAACTTTGGCGAAGCGTCTCAAAGGAGGTCTGCTGCTCGGGACCCCATAAAAATGTAACACCCTTCCGGGTTAATCTGGTGAGTGGCACTGCGATCTTGGAGAAATCCTTGATAAACCTCCGATAGTACCCTGCCAACCCAAGGAAGCTCCAAATCTCAGAGGGTGACTTTGGCACCTCCCAACTCATCACCGCATCAACCTTGGCCGGATCAACCAATATCCCTTTCTGATTAACGAGGTGCCCCAGAAACTGGACCTCTCGCAACCAAAAATCGCACTTGGAAAACTTTGCATAAAGTTTCTCCGATCTTAAAACCCCAAGAACTTCCCTCAAATGCCTCTCATGCTGCTCTCTAGATCTCGAATATACCAGAATATCATCGATGAATACAATCACCGATCGATCCAACATCGGCCTGCATACCCTGTTCATGAGATCCATGAACACAGTCGGGGCATTGGTGAGCCCAAAAGGCATCAACACAAACTTATAATGCCCATAACGCGTCCTGAATGTTGTCTTCTGGACGTCCTCGTCCCGCACTCTCACCTAATGATAGCCCGACCTCAAATCGATCTTGGAGAACCAAGATGCTCCTTGTAACTGATCGAATAAATCGTCGATCCTTGGCAACAGGTAACGGTTCTTGACCGTCAGCTTATTCAATTCTCGGTAATCAATACACATTCGAT
The DNA here is from genome assembly GCF_052625555.1 of Lactuca saligna. Classification (NCBI taxonomy): domain Eukaryota; kingdom Viridiplantae; phylum Streptophyta; class Magnoliopsida; order Asterales; family Asteraceae; genus Lactuca; species Lactuca saligna. The sequence continues at coordinate 28,137,419 of NC_136420.1, forward strand.
GTGAGCCATCTTTCTTCTTCACAAACAGAATAGGTGCTCCCCACGGCGAGCTACTCGGCCGAATAAACCCCTTCCCCAGCAGCTCCTGAAGCTGCGAGGATAACTCTTGCATCTCTGGAGGTGCAAGACGATAAGGCACATTGGCGATAGGCGCGGCTCCCGGAACCAAATCAATACTGAACTCCACTTGCCTAACGGGAGGCACACCCGGTAATTCTTCGGGAAAAACATCTGGAAACTCACGCACCACCGGAACTTCATCCACTGAACTCGGTCTCTCGGAGATCACTCGCGTATCCATCACATACGCCACAAAACCCTTACAGCCCTGCTGTAAACACTGCCTCGCCCTAGCGGCCGAACAAAAGGCTGATCCAGAACGTGTACCCTCGCCGTATACCGAAAGAACTCCCCCACTAGGATCTCGTATGGTCACCAGCTGACGCTCGCAGTCGATAACCGCGCCGAATTGGCTAAACCAGTCCATGCCCACAATGACACAGACATCACCCATCGCAATAGGAACCAGATCAATCGGAAACTCAACCCCAAAAATCTATAACACACATCCCCGGAGGACCTCCGTGGCACAAATCACTCTGTCGGCAGCTATGGAAACCCGCAGAGGCCGACTCAATGCCTCACGACTAACACTGATATGCTGACTAAAGGCCAAAGATACAAAAGACCGACTCGCACCCGAGTCAAATAACACTAAAGCAGGCACAGAGTTCACAAGGAGGGTACCTATGCATAACATAATATAAGCATAATATCTCAACACTAAAAGAAATATATAGAAGGAAACGTACCAGCCACAACGTCGGGTGCAGCGCGGACCTCCTCCGCAGTCAGCTGGAAGGCTCTCCCTCGATCTCTCGGTGCCTCGGCCTTCACGGGCCGACTCTTTGTAGCTCTGATGGCGGCTGGGGCAGATCCCTGAGATGCTCCGCGCAGCAGCGGACACTCCGCCTTCCGGTGTCCGGTCTGGTTGCAGTGAAAACACACTGCAAATCCCTTGGGGCAGTCCTTGGCCATATGCCCCTCCTTGCCACATTTGTAGCAAGATCTTGCTCGACAGACTCCATCATGACCCTTGCCGCACTTCCCGCAAGTGCGGCCCTTCTGGCTCCCGGGTTTGGGATCAGCGGGCTTGGCCCGCTTAGCTGCCGGCTGGGACTGTGCCGGCTGCCGATCCCTCCCCAGAGACTCCACCTCCTCCCTGGCATGTGTCTCAAGCTCAATCTCCCTCTTCCGGGCATTTGCCTGAAGCTCAGCAAATGTCCGATACGAGGAGTTCGCGGCGAACTCCCGAATATCCCGTCTCAAAATGCTCAGGTAGTGGCTCATACGTGCCTGCTCAGTGGACACGTGCTCAGGCCAGAACATCGCCCTCTCATGGAACATCCTCGTGATCGCTGTAACTGACTCAGTACCCTGCTTGAGGGTCAGAAACTCCTGTGCCAAACGCTCCCTCTCCACCTGGGGAATGTACTCATCCCGGAACATGGTAGTGAACCTCTCCCAGGTCAGTGCCGAAAGCTCAGCAGGCATAAAATACACCGTCACAAACTTCCACCAGTCCTTCGCTCCCAAGCGAAGCTGGTTCAGCGCGAACCGAACCTTCAGATTCTCAGGAGATGAGCAAGTGAAGAAGCACCCCTCCATATCAGATATCCACCTCATAGCTGCCACCGGATCCTGTGTCCCATCAAACACTGGTGGTTTGGTGTTGCTGAACTCCCGAAACAACGACGCATCACCTCCCTGGGGTCTCGCCGCAGCGATCGCTGCGGTAGCCGCTGCAACAGCAGCCTCAGAAAGAGCGGCGTAACGCTTGTCAAATGTCTCAATCAGTGCAGTCTTAATAGACCCGAACATCTCTGGTATCTCAGCCCTGATGACCGCAGCCACCTCCTCATGAATGATCTGTCGAATCTCCTCATTACTAGCTCTGGCACCCTCCGGCATATGACGTGTCCTCACCATGATCAACCTCTGAAATACAACATGTGATAAATTAGTACGAGCCCAATACTAATGTCCACACCGTCTCAGTACACACCCCAAATCTTCCTCTTCGGATCCCAAATCCCAAGTACTCTGTGATGCGTAGACCACTCTCTAATAGATCTCTCATAAGCCCCTCGCTGCTACCTACTCACTCTCAAGCATCTCATAGCAGCTCACCCCTCCCTAGGCTAAGGCATCACAAATCAGGCCACTCTAGTCCTATTAGCAATACCTAGCCTACTCTAGCATGCAGATACATCATATCAATATCAATATTACATAATATAAAGGTATTTTGGGAATTCACCGTTCGGGCGCTGACTGATCGTACACACGTTTCTTCCTGGAATTTGTTTCTTTTTCAAGAAAATCTTTTACTCTTAGAAAAGTTAGGTTTTCTTTTGAAAATATCTTTCCAATTCCTCAGTTTGAGTTCAAATACTCCCGAAGGTGTACCCGAATCCCACAAACCAAGGCTCTGAAACCATTTGTAACATCCCCCTCTGGCACGTATCACAATATTGTCCGCTTTGGGCCACTCGGCACGAGGACTTCCCAGGGGGTCACCCATCCTGGTACTACTCCCGCCCGAGCACGCTTAACTGCAGAGTTCTTATGGGATCTGTTGCCCTCACGGCTTTAAAATGCGTTGTGACAAGGAAGGTATCCACACCCCTTATAAGAAGATGTTTTGTTCTCCTTCCAAGCCGATGTAGGATCAGGTGCAACCCACCTTCACCCCCCATTATAGGGTTCGACGTCCCCGTCGAACACATCAACCCGTGCCCTAGATCTGATACCAAATTGTAACACCGTAAATTTCAAAACAAAATTTTCAATTTTCTTATAAAACATAATTCGATTAATATTCATCAAACAACCATATTAATTATCCAATATAGGTCAATACAAAATCCCAAGATCACAATGTAAAAACTCCGAGTGTGTGTGTACGGATCAAGCCGGCGCCTTCCCGCGGTCGTCACTAGTACCTAAAACAATAACATCAAACACTGTAAGCACAAAGCTTAGTGAGTTCCCCAAAATACCACGTTTAACACATAATAGCCACTCGAGGCTATAACTCTGTGGGTCCGTGCACCCAAACTCTGTGAACCCTCAGGTTCTAACTCTGATAAACATGCACCACATAAATCACATAGAAATAATGCAGTACAACACATAACATACATAGCATACAAATACTCTATCACATAACTCTGGTTACCTACTCAAGGTAAAGTATAGTGAGAAGACTCACCTCATGTATCTCGGTATCTCACGAATCCTGGAAATCCCTCATGCTCGATCCTCCGAGCTCTAATCCTCCTATAACATCATATGTCTCTAATTAACACTTTATATCTCTAAGGTTGACTATCCCTAAGAAGTCAACACAAGTCAACTCTGGTCAACGGTTAACGGTCAACGGTCAACTTTGACCGGACTCGGCGAGTGCTACGGCGACTCGGCGAGTCTAGACGTTTTCACCAACCCTCTGAAATTCCCTTCCTACACGTCGAGTATTCTCCCCCTTACTCGACGAGTTTCACCTGGAAGAATCGCGGGGCCACCCCGACTCAACTCGCCGAGTCTCAAGAACAACTCGGCGAGTCCCAGTTCGACTCAGTCCACTCGTCATCCCTCTCTAACTCACCCTGACTCACTGAGTCTACCCATGACTCGATTGGACCACTCACTGAGCAATCCCAAGGAAATCTTCAAACTACTCGCCGAGTCTGATGAACAGACTCGGCGAGTCCATGCCATGCAACCACTCCAACTTGCTTCTAAGGTCAGATCTGCTTCCACAATCAATAGATCTGGCCTCCCTAGACTGATTCATCACATAAAGCTTCTATCTTGGTGCCCATAACACACCCCATGGCTCATAAATGGAGTTTTGACCTAAGGCATGAGGATTCCAATCCAAAGCCTCCATTGATTCCCAAAAAGCTTGGGTAAAGGGACACTCTGGACCTCTAAGGGTCCAGATCTATGGTTCAAACCTCATAAGGGACCAAGAGGACACTAGATCTTGTCACAAAAGGGTTCAACAAACCCTAAATCTAGATAAACATCAACAAGGAAGAAGATAACTCGAAATTATTACCACAATAGTGATGCTCTGGACTCCAAACCCTCAGAAGTGGCTCCACTTGCTTTCCCTTGGCTAGTTCTTCTCCTTCCTTGCAACAATGACACCTCCAAGATCAATAATGGACTCCTACTTTGCTCCAAATGCTCACGCTCGATTAGGTTTTCACTTAAGGGACTGGTGAGCACAAATGACGGCCATTAGGCCCTTTAAATAGGTCTCAAACCCGAGAAATTAGGGTTTCATTACACAGCGCTGACTCGCCGAGTCCATATCCTGGACTCCCCGAGTCCAGGCGCGATCCCGCGACCAGATCCGCATCCCTACTCGGCGAGTCTGAGCTCCAACTCGCCGAGTCCCCTCTCAAATCACCAAAAACACAAATATACAAGATACCTGAAAAATCCGGTTGTTACAGATCCACAGAGTTATAGCCTCGAGTGGCTAATATGTGTTATATGTGGTATTTTGGGGAACTCACTAAGCTTTGTGCTTACAGTGTTTGATGTTATTGTTTCAGGTACTAGTGACGACCGCGGGAAGGCGTCGGCTTGATCCGTACACACACACACGGAGTTTATACATTTGTGATCTTGGGATTTTGTATTTACTTGAATTGGATAATTAAATATGGTTGTTTTATGAATATTAAATGAATTATGTTTTATGAAAATTTTAAAAAAATTGTTTTGAAATTTACGGTGTTACAAGGAGGCTGAGATACGGGAGCATTATCCAGATTTGTTTACCACGGCAGGCTTCAAGGACGAAGCCTAGTCCAAGTGGGGGAGAGTTGTAACATTCTGATTTCCAGGTATAAGATTTATTCTTTAAAAGGAAAGTTTCCATTGGAACTCGGCAAGCTGATAGCCTCAACTCAACATGTTGAAGGCTTTTGGGATGCGTATCTTTTTGGACTAACTCGATGAGTTGGTGAAGAAAACTTGACGAGTTGGTGGCTGGATGAGAAACCCTAAATGTAAGGGTTTTACACCTTATTTAATCTCCTTAAGTTCCTAGGGTTGATTCTTTATCAGCCTCCAAACCCTTTTTGTGGCCCTAGTGAACCCTAACCACCCTCCCCTCTCATTTTCTATTTTAGTGTGGCTCTTTTGAGGCAAAATGAGAAGAAGTTGGAAGATGGAAGCAAGGTTCTAGCAAGCTAAGCTCCCATCTTTAGTAAGACACTCTTTTGGACCATTGTAAGTATTCAAGATCCGAATTTTATCTATCTATGTAGCTAGATCTTGAGTTTTGTCCATTTTTCTCCTTATTCTTGGATGTTGCAATGGATGCACTTCATAAATCTTGCAACTTTATGAATCTACAGGTCAAGGTGACCTTATAGTGGGTTAGATCTGGTCTTTAACCAAGCTTTGATGCCATGCATGAAGTTTAGGTTATATATTCCCTTTTGACCCATTTTGGGTTCAAGAAATGCATTGGACATGCATGTCTATAAATCACCAACCTTTGGGACGTTTTTGAGGCTAGAACCTCTTTTGGACAAGTTGGGTTCCAGATCTCAAAAAATTTTGTGCTTAATGATTAAGCCTTTGAGCTTTCAAGCTTTGTGGAAGGGTTTTTGAGCATTTGGAGTAGCCCTGGAGGATAAAATTGGAAACTTTATCCTTTTAAACACATTTGGAGTTTAGATCGGAACCTTAGAGTCCCTGGAATCGAAGAATCATCTGAATATGTTAAGCAGGGGAAAACTCAACGAGTTTGTGGGTGCACTCGACGAGTTTGGTCAACATGGACTGTTGACCTTGACCATTGCCTTTGACTTTGACCATGGTTGACCAAGTTTGACTTTTTAGGGAATTTTGGGTAATTTGGGGTTTTAATGGAATTGGTCACATGGTGGTTGTAGGCATTTGAGTCCGAAGCTGGGATTCAGAGTTAGATCTTATCAGTTCAGCTACTTGTGAGGTGAGTTTTCCTCATTGTACTTTTGAGTTGAAGGCACCAAGGCCGACCTATTGGTTTGATAACCTGACATTGCTAATATGCTGAGTATGATATAGATACTTATGCTAGTCTAGTAGATCTGTAGGACTACCAATGAAATTGTCTGTTTATCTGTATATGATATTATCTGTTATATATCGACGTATTATGTGGGTGGATTGAGGTAGTATTGCTTTGTGTTGTAGCCAACAAACCCTGGAGTATGCCAAATATGAGTTGAGGGTCAGGGAGGGCATGCAAGACTCATACTGAGGACTCATGAGCATTCTAAATACGAACTGAGGGTCGGTTAGGGTATGTTAAACTCATACTGAGGGATTAGCGCTATTCGGTCTATTGATTGATCAGGCCGGGGAGCAAGCCCGACTTATGTTGTGGGCTTAGGGGTAATCATGTCTGTTAAGCTGTGGACCCAATACATGTTGTTATTATATTTTTGCTATTTTTTAAGTATTGGTATTTTGGGGGAACTAACTAAGTTTTGGGCTTATAATTTTGGATTATGTTTTAGGTACGTTAAAGGATCGTGGGAAGGCGAAGGCGTGATTGTGCAGCTCCTCACATTTTGTTTTACGATTTTGGAATTTCTCTGATTTGAAACTTATTTTGAAAACAGTTTGTAAACAATGATGGTTTAGGGTTTATTTTAAAATTTTAAAATTTTCAAGAGTTTTATGAGTGTTACAACTAAGGTGACTTAAATGGTAGATCATAGTTGATAAGAAGTGTGCCAACTAACTACAATTGTTAGGAGTGAGAGAAGCATGTACCGGGGTTCAAACATGTTGATCAGATCACACCTAATCCTTGTAAGTAGGATTGGAGATGAACATAGTAGCATCGAAAGGGATATGACAAGGTTTTGAGGGGAGGTGAGGCTATACCATCACAAAACTTATAGAGGTCAGAACAAATAAAATTAGGTTGGCCTGATCAAACTAGATCAAATATTTGGTCAAATCAAGTTTATGAGCACTCACAAGATGAATCATACTATTAAAAGTAAGAAAAATGTTTGATATATGAGAGGAGACAATAGATGTTGATGATAAAGTTGTGTTCGACGGAGCACAGGCTAGAGTGAGTTTTGAGAAAAAAAAAACTAATGGTCATCTAATACAATCTGAGGATAATAATTCATATCCTAAAAGGTGGTCGAGGGCGTTATATTATGGAAATATACAGAAAGATAAATATACATAAACTACATAAGATAAGAACCATACTTCCAAACTAGGAAAAGATAATTCTATTTATTTTAAAGGATCGCCACGATCTTCGTAAATACCCTAGGATCTTTTTTGTTCTTTCATCATAGTGACAAAGTTTACACGTTGTAAACCTTCTTAGGATTTGTGAAATCATGATGTTACACTTTATCTTTGTAGTCTTTCTTTACATAGAAGTGTGTTCGCTGTTTTAGTGATTTTAACTTAAAGACTGTTTTAAAAAACTTTGTTCTCGATTATATAATTCAAAGTATTTTTTCTGTAATAAAATTATATTTTGAAAAATATTAATGTGCAACACAAGGACATACACCAACTCTCTAAATCATAGTAGTCAAAATCGTGATCCTGATCGTATGATCGGACGATCCTACGATCCTAGGTATGCAAAACGAGCTGGTTCATAAACAGATCATATTTGGGGTACGATCGGGATCTGATCCGATCCTAACTTCCCTTGATTTATTTATTTACAAATGAATTTTTTACCTCTTTATGTCTTTTACCCTTTTACCAATTAACGTTTATCATTTTGTGTTGTGATGTATGACTAATATTTGAAGTTTTTATAACTTTTGAACGCAAAATTGGATGTTTGAAATATTTTTATAACTTTTGAACGAAAAATTGGATATTTGAAATATTTTTCATGTTTTAAAATTATAAATTAAAATTATGTTTTATTTTGTGGGATCTTAGGATTCCGATCTTGCAACCCAAACACAATCATATATAGGGTCCCGATCTTGATATCAAAGCTTTAAACTATTACAAAAAGAAAGAGTTCCACACAATTCAATTTCAATATCCAGGTTCTTATAAGCACTACCATGTCTACGATTCCCCAACAAACATTAATCACTTCATGTTTTCGATATTCTCTTTGCAGATTCTTCAAGCTTTGAGAATCTTTTTAGGAACAGATGTCTATATTGATTAATGGACAAATAATTCCAAAAGTTTTATTAGTAAAAGACGAGGAGAGTAGGTTACTTTTCCTAACATTCCACTTGCCCTCTTCACTTTTAATAAAGATGAAAGTATCTTAGCTAAACACATTTAAATGGTTGTTTTTGTTCAATTTCCAATCGTTATCTTTAGTAGTTCATTACAAACTATTATGTAAATATATAAATGATACTTTATTTCGTACTTAATTACACAATTTTAATAATTATAAAAATTTAAACACGCGTATTGTTATTATTATTTGTTCAAAACTATTTACCAGTTGCTACAAAATATATTCGAATGTATATTATTTACTTATTTAGTATAAACATTAACAAAATAACAAATACGACAATTTGAGATTTTATCTTCATTTTTGATAAATAATGCTAAATGGTACACTTAAATGAATGTACAAATATAAAGTATTCGTTGTGGTTTAAAGTTTAAACCCTAATATTGGATACCACATCGTTTACGACGAAACTAGCCCAAACTAATCAAATATGAATTTTGAAACTCATTAGACAGTATCCAAAGAAAACAGCTAATCATATGGAATATTTTTGCAATTTTCTTTAGAATTAACAACACAAAGACCGTACAACAAAATGAAAACACAATGATTCCTCATCTCACAAAATGCAAATTTAGACAAAAGTTGCAACTTTTTATAAACATATGGACCATTTTGTAGCTTTATCTAAATATAATGAATTATATATTTGTTTTGACAACTTATAATAAAAATATAATTTTTTTTTTACGAATATTGTATATGCTATATGGAAAAGTCAAAAGTTACAAAAACATAAATACAAGAGTGAAACACGGACTCACCAACTGTTTCATGTCTCCTCGTAAACTCCATAACAGTCACTATGCGCCACATAGAAATTTCACAATCCACTGTAGTAGGGAAATTTGGGATTATAATTTATAGCGTCTTTTATTATTAATGTATTTTTGATAACTTATTTATTGATACATACAAATAAAATAAGTTAAAAACATATATTTAAATAAGTTTCAAATATTTAACAGAGAAAATATTTTTATTATTGCTGACAGAGGTTGAGTTCAATAAATTATATTTTTATTATTGCCGACAAAGGTTGAGTTCAATGAATTAACTATCAAGTCGTGAACGTCGAAAAACAACCAATCGTCAAATAAAAGGTCATATACTTCTTATTTTAACCTGCATGTGTCAAATCATAACAAAAAGATTTATTTTATTTTTAATTTTTTTAATTTTAGTTCGTGTTTTTAATTTTTTAATAATAATAATAATAACAATAATAATAATAATAATAATAATAAAATTCATGGTTTTTATCCACTTTCATTAAATATCTGTATTAATATAAAACAAGAAGTTAAAAACCATTTTGTGTTTTTGTTTTTTTATAGATAACCTTTATTTTTTATTAGAAAAATAAATAAATATTTTAAAGTTCATAATTTTTGATACTTTTTGAGATAAACAATCATATCTGAATCTATAAAAAAATATTTTTTTTCTTTTTCAAAATCTATGTTCAAATTTACATATTAATATGAATTTTTGTAGAAAAATATACGTGTGAATGTTTATTATACTCGATTTTTCCTACAAATCTTTATCATTTACACGAGTTAAATTCACAAGCGAATGTGGATTTTGTTCGAATTCACATGTAAATTTGATATATCTAAATTAACGATCATTCGCGTAGATATTATTAATTCATATTCATCATCAAGATGAGAATATGGACTAAGAAATTGATAGATTTTAACAATTTTCGTACAAATAATCATTCACATACAATATTAACCATAAAAAAATATTACATGTTAACAAGTAATTATTGAATTACCCAATCACTGTGGAAAATCATGTACAATAATTATTTATATATGATTTATCTTTGATAACAAATTATACAATTCAGATTCAAATGTTAATATGAATGTACAAATTAATAAAAAAAATAAAAAAAAATTCATTTTTTATTTATTGATATAGATCTCTGTTAGGGGTGTCAAACCCAACAAATTTTAGGGGTACAATGGACTCCAAATACATTGTTTTAATGCATTAAAAAGTAGTACAAGGCAAGCAGGATTGAACCACACAGACATCAGATAAAAGTCTATACCTCTTTGTGGAAGGTACTTTGATCACAAAAGAGGAGCTTTGTTTGCAAAAGTAAAATAATAAAATAATAGTCTACTTTAAAAAATATAGAAAATGAAATAAACTTGTAAACAATTTAATTGAACGGTTCTAGTTCTAGTTCTAGTTCTCAATGTTGTTGTTTAACTTGATTATGACTTGATGTAATTCATGATAACTATTCTAAGTTGGTACATAAAGATATTAACACACTCTAATACCTCTCGCTTACCAAATTATCGAACCAAAACACGCTCTTTGACTAGACATAACTTTATTAATTAAACCTAAACACACTCTAAAATTGTATTGAAAAACTGCATTAAGTTTTGTACAGTCTTTTCAACAATGTTCGTTTCTTCTCATACGTTCGGAAGTGTGAAAACATGTGTTATATGTTTTACAATAAGAAAATTATTGTTTGTTGTCAATTATTAACTTAATAGAACAATTAAGTGCCCTAAAAGTTAATTAAGTACACAAAAATTCAATTCATGAAAGTGGCCAATCAAACACAAATCAAATTCAAAGATTCTAGTTTAAAGAAAAACATAATCACTAGAATAGAATAACAAATCAAACATCATATCATATGCTTCAAGTCAAGCAATCAACATGTTTTGAACAACAACTAGACATTAGGGTTTCTTAGCCACACATGGCTATAAACAAATCAATCGAAAAGAAAGATGGAATTGGAGATGTTTAATGCTTACAAAATGAAATCAAAAGTGTTTGCAATGATTTGGTCTTCTGAAAAGCTCCAAGAAATCTCCCAAAATTGCGCAAGATCGCCTAAAATTGCTACAAAAACTGTCTTTGTGTAAAAAATGACGTCCTCCCCTCTTTTAGTAACCGCTCACGTGCTTGCCATAAGATCATGTGTTTTTAGCGTGGTCATGCCTTTTGCCCATGTGTTTTTGGCATGGCCATGTGTCTTGACCATGTGATTTTGGCATGGCCCATGCTTTTTTCTAAAAGTCCAATAAGTCTTCAGCGTTGGTTCCATCTTTACTCTAGCTTCACCACGACTCATGTTGCTCAAATATAAAATGAGAAAGAACAAACACGACTCGTGTCAGTGTAACATGAACCTTGTTTCAAATGCAGTCCTTTGCTATGATGCTAATGCAACAATGACTTGAGTTATGTATTCATGTTTTCTTCCGTGGCATGACTAGTACATCTTCTTTTCATGCTCCAAAGCTCCATGCTCCATGCTCCATGCATCCAATCTCCAAGCTCCACTCTCCATAATGCCTGCAAAATAAATCAAAAATAGTGAAGTACCATACATTCTTAATGAAATATGCAATTTCCCAATAATTAACTAAATGCAAGAATTATGAAGTAGAATGCTATGAAAGGAAGGAAATAAAAATGTAAAATAAGTGCATAAAATGAACCTATCAACCCCCCCCCCCCCCCCCCCCCAATCCTTAGACCTTTCTTGTCCTCAAGAAAGAAGAAAATTAAGAATCACCTTAGAGAAGACGATAAGTGACTAAAAAAAAAAAAGATGAAAAGAACAGAAGGAACGGAAATTACTTAAAGGGAATTAAGAGTGAATGAATGCAAGAAAAGAAAAACTAATGAAAATAACATATATACAAAAAGATGCTTAAGAAAAATGAACCGAAGAAAAATTCAAAAAACACAATTTTATTTATTTATTTATTTATTTTTTATTTTATTATATGATCAAACTTACATCGATAGGGCTCCAATCATTAATACTTAGGCGACCATCCTGCTACATTTCATGTATCACAGACTCCCAAGTGAGGAAGACCACGATACAGTGTAACAAAATAATAAACCATAGTTTTGTTTAAACTTTATACCTTAATTAGCTTTTTGAGCGAAAATAACATAGTTTGGGATCTCATGTCCTTAAGACTAGTGTAACGCCTGTGGATCAGAGCTAGTCAATTTAAAGACAATGAGCATCAAAAATCACTTTTTGATGGGAGATTATTTAGAACGAGTAATCTTAACTAAGTTGTATTATATGTCACAAGGTTTCCGTGCGTATAAAGAATGCCGAAATCCGAGTTATAACGAAGAAGTTATGACCTGTCGAAGTTTCGCGACAAAACCGACACGACACAGCGCGACGTAAATAATGAATTTACGTTTGAGCGATATTTGGCCTTAGAAATCTAAATGAGAATCGAAGATCTCATCCATAGTAGTCCAACTGTAAAAAGACAGACGAAAACGAATGTCGGATGAAGAAATTATGAATTTCTAATGGAATTTTCGTGTCTCGGCCTACTAAAAATAATATAAAAGTAATATATTTATAATATAGTAAAAATAAAGTCAAAATTAGCCAATGGAGTCTAAACGATAGTTGTAGAGAATAATATCACCTACACGTCAATATAAAAACGTCGAAAACGGAGTTCGTATGCGAAAGTTATGAATTTCTGATGTACGGGGCGCGAACCCCAAAGCTATGTCACTGGCCACGATGTGGAAACAGTGCCCACGACGTGGCATGTTTTCTAACGCCTCCTGGAGTCTACCAAAACCAAATTGCGATGACGCATGCAGTGACGACCAAGCCCACGACGTGGAAACAGTGCGCACGACGTGAAAAATGAGAAATTTGCCCTATAAATAGATTTGAAGGGGCAGCCGACCAAAGTTGCTAATACACCCATTTATCACCCATATTACCTCGATTTACATGCAAAGAAGTACCCCTAAAGCCCCGGTATCATCCCAAGACCCGAAGCAAGTCCCGAAGCCCAAAGATCCCGGAAGAAAAGGGTTTCTGAGCCGAAGCTCTGCCCGCGAGAAGTCCGGTGTGTGAAGTGATCCCGGTTTCACCGAAGAATACTACTCTTAGAGCCGTAGTGCTTTTTGATCATCTTCTGATCAAGTGAGTTGTGTAGTTACTTTCTTCTTACACATAAACATTAAGTATTTTCTATGAGATCATGTTATGTGTTTATATATTGTTGTTTATATGTGTGAGTGTATAGTCCTTTTAACAAAAACGATTTTAATACAAGTATTGTTTGAATGTATTAAGTATATGTTTTGTGTGAGTGTATAGTTACTTTCTTCTAACGCATAAATATAAAGTATTAACTATGAAATACGTGCTATGTGTTATATGTTATTTGTCTATTTGAGATGGGCTTGGAATTGATGTTTTTATATGGGTGTTAAATAATTTAAATTGTGTTTGTATTTATATCTACAAAAATGTTAGGTAGAACATGGGTAGATGGAATAGTTGGTGACGATGCGACTTCGTGCCTATTGAGTAAACCCTGATGACTATGCGACTTAATGCCTATTGAGTAAACCCTGGAGACTATGTGACTTAGTGCCTATTAAGTAAACCCTGGCGACTATGCGACTTAGTGCCTATGGAGTAAACCGTGGTGACTATGCGACTTAGTGGCTATCGAGTAAACCCTGGCAACTATGCGACTTAGTGCCTATTGTATAAACCTTGGTGACTATGGAGTTAGTGCCTATTGTATAAACCTTGGTGACTATGGAGTTAGCGCCTATTGTATAAACCTTGGTGACTATGGAGTTAGCGCCTATTGTATAAACCTTGGTGACTGTGGAGTTAGTTGTGACATCCCCAAATTTCGTGGCCAGAAAAGACCGATTTGTTTATACTTTGTTTTTAAAAATCAGAGTAATCTTTTACAGAAAACAGTTGCGGAATTTGTTCCCAAAATAAAATATGATAAAATAAAATTTATCAAAGCATTTCTTAAAGAGACTGTAGTTTTCATTAATTATAAAACATCGGGATGTCATGTTCCGATACAGACCAAAAGCATAAACAATATTAAATAGACCTTACAGCAGTTATTTATAACTACTGATCTATAATCCAAAATCTCTCGTCAAGTCCACCAACTTATACCTTTGTGCCATTACATGTAATGCAAAGAAAACTGAGTGGGTCAGGCTTGGGAGCCTGGTGAGCATATAGGGTTTTCAACCCACAATAATATAATTATTATATTCAATCATCAAACAATCAACCCAATTACCCATCCCCATTATCTTCGTTTATTCTTAAGTACCTTCCCTAAGGAATTATCCTAAGGGTCATCTCCTACATCGTATTTACCTCTCATCTTCTTACATCGCATTTCCTTTATATATATTCGTTCCTAAAGCATGAATACGCAATCACAACATCGCCTGGACTCGTAACTCATAGTAAGGGTTAGGCTATCATCGCATGAATACGTAGTCACAACATCTCCTGGACTCGTAATTCATTGTAAGGGTTAGAGTATCATCGCATGAATACGTAGTTACAACATCACCTGAACTCGTAATTCATCACCTATAGGTTATGAGCCTGTTGGTGTTTCCACGAGGTCATATACAAGAGTCAGTGGTTGCCATCTATACTCTGGTAGATGACTACATCGCCAAATTGCCACATCGTCGGTCAAGGTTATGGTATCTCCTCTCATCTCACATCACCTATTCAACATCACCTATCTATCATCACCTAATTATCATCACCTTTCTATCATCAGCTATCTCTCATCACCTAATTATCTTCACCTAATTATCATCACCTATTTCTCATCACCTAATTATCATCACACATCATCTAATTCATCTACCCATGTTCTACCCAACATATTTGTAGATAAAAAATACATATACAGATTAACTCCTTTAACACATATATAAAACATCCATTCCACACTCATCTCAAATAAACAACAATATATAAACACATAGCACGTATTTCATAGCAAATACTTAATATATATATATATATATATATATATATATATATATATATATATATATGTTAGAAGAAAGTGATCACATAATCACCAAAAACATATACTTAATACATTCAAACAATACTAGTATTAAAATCGTATTATGAAAGGGACTATACACTCTCTTGATCAGAAGATGATCGGACAGCACTACGGCTATTCAAATAGTATTCTTTGGTGAAACCGGAATATCTTCGCACACCGGGTTTCTCGTGGACAGAGCTTCGGCTCTGAAACTCTTTTCTTCTCGGGACCTTCGGGCTTCGGGACTTGCTTCAGGTCTCAGGATGTTATCGGGGCTTCGGAGGTTAAAATAGGGCTTAGAGGGTGTATCGGGAGTGGGAGAGAAGAGATGGAGCAACCCTAAACGGCTGGCCCTTCAAATCTATTTATAGGGAAAAAATTTCATTTTCCACGTCGTGGGCACTGTTTCCACGTCGTGGGCTTGATCGTCACTGCATGCGTCATTGCAAGTTGCGTCTGGGGTATCTGACAATTTTGGGGTTTCGCGCCCCGAACTTCAGAAATTCATAACTTTCGCATACAAACTCCGTTTTCAACGTTCTTTATACCGACGCGTAGGTAAAAACAATATCTACAACTTTCATTTAGACTCTGTCGGCTAATTTTGACTTTATTTTTATTATATTATTTTTAGTAGGCCGGGACAGGAAAACTCCATTATAAACTCATAACTCCTTTGTCTGACGTCCGTTTTCATCTGTCTTTCTGTCGTTGCACTATTATCGATAAGATCTTCAATTCTAATTTAGATTGTTTTGGCTAAATATGTCACACCCCAAAACCGGAAAGGGAGAAACGTTCTAAGGTAGATGACATCATGTCAACTATCACAACATATGCAGTATAGTAATCAAAGTACAACAACCGTTGCATTAATAGTAATAGTTTTACATAGGTTACATTTCATAGCAACATCAAAGTAATACAAGAAATAATATAGATGCAGCTCGGTACTAGGTTGTCTCCGCAACTGCTCCCGGGATGTACCTATCTATCGATGACCTGAGAATACAAGTTATTTTGAAAGCGAGTATCAGCATTTTTATAATGCTGGTGAGTTCATAAGTATTTAGTGTCTTTTGTATAAATACACATTTTTATTCAGAATAACTTTATGAAAGATAGTAGTTTAGAATCCATGGTGTATTAGCGTCCTTTCCAGAAAATCCTATATTTTCTAAATTAAAGAAGTCTTCTACCAAGACCCGACGGATTTACGTTTTAAGGAGTAATTTTCCCTAAAAATACTATCATTACCAAAATACAGTATTGGCTTTAAAAGAATAATGAGAAACTCACAAATAAAAATACCATGGGAAAATAATATATACCTCAACAGTAATACTGCTGACTAAAACAAAAGAAAAACATAGACTCCAGGCAGTATGAAATGAACGATACAGCTAGACAAGTCTAAAACAATGGATGAATGTGAACTAGTATGTAACCATGCTAATCGATGATAGAGTATCCGAGGACCCACAAGGTCACGCGTAGAGGTAGTGGCATTATGTCACCCATGGGCCTTACAGGCGCGGACTGTAGCTAGTAGTTTAGGTGTGGGAGTGTCAGTCCCATATATATATATATATATATATATATATATATATATATATATATATACACACACACACATGATGTTCTCTCTCCTTCCTGAAGACTCTGGTTACACGGCGTTAACGCAATGAATCATCGTAGAGGGAAATAGTGTGTCACATTCTAAAGCAAGAGAGAGAGAGAGAGAGAGAGAGAGAGAAAGAGTGAGAGATAGAGATAGAGAGAGATAGGGATAGAGATAGAGATAGAGATACAAATAGAGATAGAGATAGAGATAGAGTCTCCTAACTATTCCTATAATAGTTACCAGGGTTCCAGAAACATGAATAATAGAAGAATGTTTGTACTACTCAAGGCAATGAATCGACTGTGAGAGAGAGAGAAAGAGAGAGAGAGAGAGAGCTTTTATGTCCATACATGTATACATTATATATATTTAATGTTTAAACAACCTTCGGACGAATATCCGATACCCACCATACCACATCCCGACGAGGAAAAGGAAATAGGGCGAACTAGCCTTCCTAAGTACTTTAAACATTATTTATATAACTATACAAATATAGGCATGCAATTAAGAAATAAAAGCATAGAAGAAAACTTTGGTAAAACATAATACTAAAGAAATTTAGGACTTGATGTCATTTTGTAAAACAAGTTTTGAAAAGGGTTTTTTATAAAACAGTTTTAGTGAAGAAAACCTTTAATGTCATTACAACTGGATGTCTCATTAGCAAACGCACTTTGGAAAACTTTGGATAACCTTTAATGATCTAAAAAGAAATATTCATACTTTAACAAGATTTGAAAACATGATTTGAAAATCTTAATTTGATTAAAACAGTTAACATGCAAAAGTCTAGTTTGTTGTACAGTTATTAATCATATGCGATTTATCTAATAACTGTACAATTCAACTTGTATTCCCCCTATAAAAGTAGTTAAAATCATTTAAAAGGTTAATTCAGGGGTATGAACTCACATGTGGCAAATGGATCTGATGGAAGTGTCGGTCGAGTACTCGGTGTCAAGTGAAGACTTGAACACACTTAATGACCTAGTAACATATGATGACATATGTTTACATACAATTAGTAATTGTAATACTATTTAAACACGTATAAGCATCCTAATGAGCGGAAAACACTTTGGTCGAGTGCTAGGAGGCTATTGGGTTGCAATAAGGGAGTGTATGGCCTAGTTAGGGAGTTTACCCTTCAAGAGTAAACTCTTTATGGAGATTTTGGCCCTAAGACCATATCCCCATGAGTGTATGGCCGTAAACGCATGGGTGGTGTGTTATTGGGTGTTTTAAGGTCTTATATCACTCGTAGAATTAGGCTAGGTTCACATTTAGGGCATATGAAGGGGTTAAGGCTCCAAATGAACCATTTAAGGGAGTTCATGGCTGTAAACATAGAGTTTACAGCCGTAAACTCTCACTTGTTCCTTTAACTCATGATTTAAGGCCTTAAATGAAAGAGTATAAGGTTCTATGCATTTTTCCAAGACAAAGGGGGAGGTTAGGGCATCATTTGGCCCATGGACGAATTGGGGGGTTTACGGCCATAAACTCCTAGGTCCATAGTTTCTTTGATGTTTAATGCCCCTACTTCATTTGTGGTTGATAATAGACATTTACCTAAGCCTTAGGAGGTGTTTAAGGGCAAATTTAACACCCTAATTGGTGTTCACGGCCCAAGAAGAGGGGTTTACAGTCCAAGAGTGTTCTTGGGCCATAAAATCTTGTTTACTCCTCAATATACAAGGTTTTGGTGTTCTAAGATCCTACATGCAAGTCCACAAGTCTTATCTAAGCCCTAAGAGTGATTTGGAAGGGTTTAAGGGCTTCAAAACCCCATTTATGAGTTTTTGCGGTCCAAGAGGATTCTTGGGCTGTAAACACATGTTTATGAGGGTTTTGGGTGATTTAAACACTAATTTGCAGATATATCAAGCTAAACAATAAGGTAGGATAGATTACTTACGATTTTGGAGCTCAAAATGGGTGTTTTTGGATCGAAGGCAACTTGTAGAGAGAGAGAGAGAGTGAGTAGAGAGAGAGTGAAAAAGGTGTAAATGAGGTTCACTCACCCTTATATACGGTTTTGAGTTTGTGGCTCGTTGGAAATCTACCCGATACTGACGTTGAACGGGGCTTTTGGTCATACCCGATTGAATGGTTGTAACTCAACGGGGTCGTGAATTCAAAATTCTTAAAAAGTGTATCGAGGGCTTTTCACATGTTTCTACTGCATTTTGAACACTCATGAAGCTATAGTAAAAGTCCCAATTTAATTAACCGAATCTGAAAAGGTTAACGGAACAGTTTAATAAAACAAGTTTTATTAGCGAAATAAGGGTTTACCGTGAGAAAATAAATTTCGGGTTGTCACATCATCCCCCCATTAGAGGGAATTTTGTCCCGAAATTAAGGTTTAGGCAGAGAGGTAGGCATGAAAAATCGGGTAGAGAGATGAGGGTACTTCCTATTCAGTTGGTCTTTGCGCTCCCAAGTGAACTCTGGCCTTTACCTGGCGTTCTAACAAATCTTCACGTACGGGATGCGGATTCCGTTTCGTTCACTTGATCGCTCGGATCACGATTCCTACAGGTTCCTATATGAAGTTAGAGTCCCCAATGATTTCTATTACGCTGGGCAAACACTTTTCAAGTCCAAGACGTGGGTTGATTTAGGGCGAAACTGAAGGAATTCTGAAAGTAGTCGTGGTCTTACGAGGGTTGGACCAATTTTTGTAAAGAACCTCGGATGGTCCTAGGCTCTTGGAAAGATAGAGCTTTTCAGTACTTAGAGCATAGTGTACTGCTATGGCGAGATCATCACTGGCGTGATCGCCATTCTGAAGTTCCAAACGTTCTCTCATACTGCGGGTGTAGTCCTTCAGGTTGGTTCTTAGAAAAGCTCGGGTTATCCTTGGATTCGTATTTCCTGTTGATTGGCTTTCATAGGTTTTCTGGATCATCGGATGAATTGGATGTCCATGGGTATCTGTTTGCTGCAGGGCGTCTATCTCAACCTAGTGCAAAAATGAACCTGCACTTCTGGTTCTTGAGATGTTCCTAACAGAGCTATTAGGGTTGGGGAGATGGGGTTTTACCAGACGGCTATTTAGAAAGTTTCTAAGCTTTACATCATCGTCTAGTTGACGCTCTCACAATATGATTCCTAATAGAAAAGAACTACGCTCTTACTTGCCTTATTGCTTCATGATTAGCAATCTCTGTTCAGGGCTAACTTAGTTCTTAGAGATTTTCTGCAGTGTTGGACTATCTCGGGAGGTGGTTCTGCTATTTCCGTGTGAGATAGTATTCTTGGAACACCTGTTAGTCCAATGAATCTCTAAGACATGCCCTATTCTCTAAGGTGTCAGTTTATTCCAGTTGCAGAAGGCACATGCTCTTGGCTACGGAGGTTATCCTGTGGTTCATGACATTCTAGTATTCACTTCGGAGAATGTAGTCTATCGTCTACAGTGCGACGGTGACTTCTTCCACGTCGGGAGGCGGAGTGTCCTAGGCACTACCTATCAGTAGCGGGGTGGACGAAGTTCCTAAGTAGTGCAAGTATCTTTTGCAACTACTCTTCTGGTGTTCCGGAGCTTTCTCGATCTAGATCAAATCTAGAGAGTATAGGGTTCTGTTACCCGGAACTTCTAATTTCCTCATCCACTCTTCTCAGCATTTAACTTATCGCAGCTTCTAGGTTTCTGGGATATCTACTGAGATGCTTGATTCGTGGGATTAAGTGTGAATGGATGGTCATAGTCAATGTCCTTGACTCTTACGACTTGAGTTACTTTTCCAATTGAGGGTGTTAGATACTATATTGGCTTAACCGTGATGACAACAATTTCGGATTTGTGGTCATTTTAGTAGCTCAACCCGCAGTGGTCCTCTTGACTCTAGTTCCTATTCTATGGGATAGGATGAAGGGTTTTTACTATGAGGTTCGTGGTAGGGCTCATACTTGGCTTAACCACTAATACTTGGTGTATGCCAGCCGTACATAATTGAGATTGACGGGATGTTCAATTGTGCGACTCCACCCCAGACCCACAACCCAATGAGGAATGGGGAGTAGGGAGGAAACACACATCTTAAATCTTTTTGATCTAAATTATATACCACTCTTATGCATATACTCAGTTAATAGTAGTCAATCCCATGAGTTCTTTCCTCTTGATTCACAAACCTGATTGTGACGTGCTAAGGGTCTGTCTGGGGAATCTACGGAGTGGATTTCGGGTGGTTATCGTCTTCTGGAATGCCTGCAGTGTCTTTTGCTTCGGGTTCTATCTATCTAAGAAGGGGTTGGTTAACAGTGTGCGATACCCTACTCAGGGGTATTAGATAAAAGAGACGACTGACGGATCGCATTAGGTTTTATTATTATTAGGTTCGGAAGAACCTTTATTTGCCGAAATGGCTATGGTGAAAGTTCTTTTTACACAACACTTAGGAATTTACACATGGATGTACTAAGTCGAACCATGATTGATAGAGGCGTCGAAGTTGACATACATCGACATGACATAGAATGAGGGTCGATAGGGCCATGTGCTAAACGGGCACACAAGTTTCTTGGCATCTCGGGTTTTGTCCCGTATCACTGTCGCGGATACTTGGACCGTTAGAGTTGACGCGAAACTATAGAGGGTCCTGAGTGTTTCGGAATAGTGTATCTCTCATGAATGGATTCTCATGAGGCCTTTCTATAATCGCCTAGCATACACTAGTCATGTATAATTAAGGTGGGGAGGACTGTTGACTGAGCGACTCCGCCCTAAATCCACAACCAAATGAGGAATAGGAAATGAGGTGACATCACTCACTCGAGGTCTATCCGTCTTAATTATACATGGCCTTAATGTATATACCGAGAAATCATAGCTTTACCTTGTGAAGTTTTTAGTTTTACAACAGTGCTGCGACTTTTAATAGAGTTACAGTATTAGATTTACTACATGATTAATGTTGTGAACTAGGTGTATTACAAAAGAAAGTATATGCAGTATGAGGGTCCCTATACTGATGGGATCTCGCAAGAGATAAGACTTTGGTCGCACTAGTTCTAAACAGTTTATGATTCTGATACAACGAACGCTTAGAATACTTTAACGAGGGTCTGGAATAGTTTCTCCTGCAGTAGTGATCCTTAGTATCTTCCCGTCTGCGCTGGAGTTCTTTATTATCGGACAATCCTTTTTGAGGTGTCCCTTCTTGCCGCACTGGTGACATGTCTGCTTCGCACTAGTATTGGTGGTGGGGGTAAGGTGCTTAGTCAGAGTTACATGGACACGGGTGCCCTCCTCGTTCCTCTACTTTGAAAATTTCCCTTTAAAGAGTCCGGATTTAACCCCACTTTTGTGTGTAGGGTTGGTCCCGTTGCTAGGGACTTGTGAAATGGGTCGTGCTGGTGCTGAAGGGGTGGGGGCTGCCACTTGCTGCTGTTGCGTGGAAAGTCTTTGGAGTCGTCGGCGTTCCTTTCAAGATTGGCGTTTTCGTTTCCTCTTCTGGGTTTTACAACTTTGCGTGTCCGTGATTGTCGCCATTTGTTGGCTTCTTGGATTGGTACGACGATCAGAATTTTCCATTCCTTTGTCAGTGATTGCATAACTAGTGTTGAGGTTTGCAAGGGCAGCTGGCACGACAGCTGTTACCGCGGCTTGGAAAATGGTAGCGTCGATATAAAGGATAGGGGCTTCGCTGTTTGGCTGACTATCTCCAGATGACGACATGATTCTGTAACACGGAAGACAAGGGGTTTCGTGAGTGACCAAGGTTGGCTCTGGATTATTTGATTTTGGCTAAGAGATGAGTTATTATACATGAGAACTCAGCTTATACACGTTATGATATAATCAAGACTGGGCGGTAGTAAAATGTGCGATTCTATTTTAGTTTCACATCCCAACGAGGAAAAGAAACTAAGTCAGCAACCTCACATTTTACTGTCTACCAGGTCTTTGTTATATATAACTTGGGAATGTATGAGCGGGGAAATCATACTAATAACCTTCTTACTAACCCTTCATAATTGAACTATAATTCCTAGTAAGGGCTATCTTTGGACCTAGATGTATTTCAATCATTTACCAATGGAGTAGGAGTATGTTCTCGAAGGTTTGACCTACATCCCTATGATGCATTCTTGGTATCAAGGTAGGGGTGTGAGTATCAGAAAGCCACAAGATGGGGGTCGTTCCTATTAAGTTATATTTATACTGGAGAGATTCACTCTCCGGCTCTAGAAAGATCTGAGGACAGTTCGGAATGAAGACCGTGGGAAGAAAGGCTCATGAAGACTTATGGCTAAACACTCTCAATCGAGGTTTTGGGATACGATCTAATCGTATTACCTGCGATGGGAAAAGGCGATTTACCTAACACATAGTGTGAGTAGTGTAATCACTAACTCACTAAAGTGTATTATTTTATGGGTGTATTAGTGCGAAAATAACGATGAAAATACACTTCTTGGGTTCCATGTATTGGCTCCCTCCATCTACCTCTTATCCTAGACTGGGACCAGCGTTGGTGTTCTTCGGATAGATACCTAGGGTTCTCTTCCCGTGTAGACATATTGAATTTCTACTTCATATTACTTCCGATTATGACTCTGAGTGTCACCACCTCATGATAGATGACTGGAAATCTCGGAAGTTCAGGCAAATTTCCCACCGATGTCCTAAAAGGTATAGGCACTTGGTGGTTTTAATAGTCTCATCCCAGTTCATTTATTTCAGAACTATAAATATTCTCAATAAACTTCTTCTGGGTTCGGATCAACTCTTCTGTCAAACACTGAAGTGGATAAGGTTTTCCATATGGTTTGTGCGAGAATAGAAATCTTTAAAGAATCCTAAGAGATTATTAAAACATTTCATTGGGTGATCCATATCGAGTCCTGCTACAATTACATAGGGTACACAAATTATACATAACTTAGATCTGATAGGCCTTCGAATATGTGATACTACTCTATATCCACATCCCAACGAGGAAAGGGAAGTAGAGCGAAACCACACATTCTTAGCCTATGGGATCCTTAATATGCAAAATCTTGGAAGTATACCCTCTGTAATCATAGGTATATCAATAAGGGATCTTTTTAGTTTTTCACACAAGGTTATCTATGGATCCTAAAATATCCCTATGGTATTTTAATTACTTGATTGACTCTTTAACTTCTGAATATGATTCTGGGATTAATGTGAGTCTTTTAGTATTCCAAAATACTCCCATAGTATTTTTAAACTTTACGTTTGGCTCTAGAATTCCTGTTTGGTAAGTTTCGGATTCGTTGCAACACCACCATCACTCCCAACCACACGTTGGTTGCATCTAGAATAAATGTAGTTGATCAGGTTACATTTATTCCAGCTTACGATTACATAACTGCCTAGGTTTGTCGGTAGTGGTCAACATCCAAATACTTTTATTTTGTTCTTCTTGTGATACTTTTGTTCGAGTGTTTAGATTCTGGATGTTCTTATACTTTGGTAAAATATGGTTATATTTTAAAGTATAATTCTTGGTCAGAGTGTTTTATCCCAATGTATTTATAGGCTGTATATCTTTTATGAATTGATATACTGAACTCACTATAAACAATGCTTTGATACCAATCTGTCACACCCCAAAACCGGAATGGCGGAAACGTTCTGGGGTGGATGACGTCAAGTCAAGTATCACAACATATGCAGTATAGTAATCAAAGTACAACAACCATTGCATTAATAGTAATAGTTTTACATAGGTTACATTTCATAGCAACATCAAAGTAATACAATAAATAATATAGATGCAACTCGGTACTAGGCTGTCTCCGCAAATGCTCCCGGGATGTACATGTCTATCGATGACCTGAGAATACAAGTTATTTTGAAAGCGAGTATCAACAATTTTATAATGCTGGTGAGTTCATAAGTATTTAGTGTATTTTGTATAAATACACATTTTTATTCAGAATAACTTTATGAAAGATAGTAGTTTAGAATCTATGGTGTATTAGAGTCCTTTCCAGAAAATCCTATATTTTCTAAATAAAAGAAGTCTTCTACCAAGACCCGATGGATTTACGTTTTAAGGAGTAATTTTCCCCAAAAATACCATCAATACCAAAATACAGTATTGACTTTAAAAGAATAATGAGAAACTCACAAATAAAAATACCAAGGGAAAATAATATATACCTCAGCAGTAATACTGCTGACTAAAACAAAAGAAAAACATAGACTCCAAGCAGTATAAAATGAATGATACAGCTAGCAAAGTCTAAAACAATGGATGAATGTGAACTAGTATGTAACCATGTTGATCGACGATAGAGTATCCGATGACCCACCAGGTCACACGTAGAGGTAGTAGCATTATGTCACCCATGGGCCTTACCGGCACGGACTGTAGCTAATAGTCTAGGTGTGGGAGTGTCAGTCCCATATAGATCTATACACATGATGTTCGCTCTCCTTCTCGAAGACTTTGGTTACACGGCATTGACGCAATGAATCATCGTAGAGGGAAATAGTGTGTTACATACTAAAACAAAAGAGAGAGAGAGAGAGAGAGACAGATAGAGAGAAAGATATTGATAGAGATAGAGATAGAGATAGAGATGGAGTCTCCTAACTATTCCTATAATAGTTACTAGGGTTCCAAAAAAATGAATAATAGAAGAATGCCTGTACTACTCAAGGCAATGAATCGACTGAGAGAGAGAGAGAGAGAGAGAGAGAGAAAGAGAAAGAGAGATATTTTATGTCCATACATGTATACATGATATATAATTAATATTTAAACAACCTTCGGACGGATATCCGATACCCACCAGACCACATCCCAACGAGGAAAAGGAAATAGATCGAACTAGCCTTCCTAAGTCCTTTAAACATTATTTATATAACTATACAAATATAGGCATGTAACTAAGAAATAAAAGAATAAAAGAAAACTTTGGTAAAACATAATACGAAAGAAATTTAGGATTTGATGTCATTTTTTAGAACAAGCTTTGAAAAGGGTTTTTATAAAATAGTTTTAGTGAAGAAAACCTTTAATAAGTCATTACAACTGGATGTCTCTTTAGCAAACACAATTTGGAAAACTTTGGATAACCTTTAATGATCTAAAAAGAGATATTCATACTTTAACAAGATTTGAAAATCTTAATTTGATTAAAACAGTTAACATGCAAAAGTCTAGTTTGCTATACAATTATTAATCATATGCGATTTATCTAATAACAGTTCAACTTGTATTCCCCCCCCCCCCCTATAAAAGTAGTTAAAATCATTTAAAAGGTTAATGGATCCGATGGAAGTGTCGGTCGAGTGCTCGGTGTCAAGTGAACACTTGAACACACTTAATGACCTAGTAACATATGATGACATATGTTTACATACAATTAGTAATTGTAATACTATTTAAACACGTATAAGCATCCTAATGAGCGGAAAACACTTTGGTCGAGTGCTAGGAGGCTATTGGGTTGCAATAAGGGAGTGTATGGCCTAGTTAGGGAGTTTACCCTTCAAGAGTAAACTCTTTATGGAGATTTTGGCCCTAAGACCATATCCCCATGAGTGTACGGCCGTAAACTCATGGGTGGTGTGTTCTTGGGTGTTTTAAGGTCTTATTTCACTCATAGAATTAGGCTAGGTTCACATTTACGGCATATAAAGGGGTTAAGGCTCCAAATGAACCATTTAAGGGAGTTCATGGATTTAAACATAGAGTTTATGGCCATAAACTATCACTTGGTCCTTCAACTCATGATTTAAGGTCTTAAATGAAAGAGTATAAGGTTCTATGCATTTTTCCAAGCCAAAGGGGGAGGTTAGGGCATCATTTGGCCTTCTTAAGGGAGTTTACGGCCCATGGACCAATCCTTGGGGGGTTTACAGCCATAAAATCCTAGGTCCATAGTTTCTTTGATGTTTAATGCCCCTACTTCATTTGTGGTAGAATCTTGACATTTACCCAAGCCTTAGGAGGTGTTTAAGGGAAAATTTAACACCCTAATTGGTGTTCACGGCCCAAGAAGAGGGGTTTACGGTCCATGAGTGTTCTTGGGCCGTAAACTCTTGTTTAGTCCTCAATATACATGGTTTTGGTGTTCTAAGCTCCTACATGCAAGTCCACAAGTCTTATCTAAGCCGTAGGAGTGATTTGGAAGGGTTTTGGGGCTTCAAAACCCCATTTATGAGTGTTTGCGGTCCAAGAGGGTTCTTGGGCCGTAAACACATGTTTATGACAGTTTTGGGTGATTTAAACACCAATTTTCAGGTATATCAAGCTAAACAATAAGGTAGGATAGATTACTTACGATTTTGGAGCTCGAAATGGGCGCTTTTGGATCGAAGGCAACTTGTAGAGAGAGAGAGAGAGTAGAGAGAGAGTCAAAAATGTGTAAATGAGGTTCACTCACCCTTA
Source organism: Lactuca saligna (assembly GCF_052625555.1). Lineage (NCBI taxonomy): Eukaryota > Viridiplantae > Streptophyta > Magnoliopsida > Asterales > Asteraceae > Lactuca > Lactuca saligna. The sequence continues at coordinate 28,164,668 of NC_136420.1, forward strand.
TATAGGGTTTTGAGTTTGTGGCTCGGTGGAAATCTACCCGATACTGATGTTGAACAGCGCTTTTGGTCGTACCCGATTGAATGGTTGTAACTCGACGGGGTCGTGAATTAGAAATTCTTAAAATGTGTATCGAGGGCTTTTCACGTGTTTCTACTGCATTTCGAACACTCATGAAGTTATAGTAAAAGTCCCAATTTAATTAACCTAATCCAAAAAGGTTAACGAAACAATTTAATAAAACAAGTTTTATTAGCGAAATAAGGGTTTACCATGACGGAATAAATTTCGGGTTGTCACAAAGTATCGCTCTAACGTAAATTCACTATTTACGTCGCGCTGTGTTGTCTCGGTTCTTCGCAAAACTTCGATAGGTCATAACTTCTTCTAAATAATCTTCCATCAAAAAGTCATTTTTGATGCTTATTGTCTCTAAATTGACTAGCCCAAATCTGCAGGCGTTACATTAGTGCGTGTTAAGCGAACCTTGGTGACTATGGAGTTAGCACCTGATAACTATGGATTTAGTATCTGATAGATAAACTTTGGCAGCAATGGACTTTGTGCCAATCCCTTAGATCAATCCTTAGGAATGAATGGATGAAGGATAGTTGATTCTTAGGGTAAACCCTTAAAAAATAAAGGAGATATGGGGATGGGTGTTTGGGTTGATTGTTTGATGATTGAATATAATAAATGTATTATTGTGGGTTGAAAACCATATATGCTCACCAGGCTCCGAAGCCTGACCCACTCAATTTTCTTTGCATTACAGGTAGTGGCTAAAGGGTATAAATTGGTTGATATGACGAGAGATTTTGGATTATAGGCCAATAGTTACACATACTGTTGCAAGGTCTATTTTGTTCTGTTTATGCTTTTGGTCTGTATCGGAACATGACATCCCAGGATTTTGTTATATAATGAAAATACATTTCTTCAAAGAAATTCTTTGATAAATTCTTATCACATTTTGTTTTGGAAACAAATTCCACAATTGTTTTCTTTAAACGAGTATTCTGATTTTAAAAATAAAGCATAAACAAATCGGTCTTTTCTGGTCGTGAAATTGGGGATGTCACAACCAGATAGTCAAGGGTCAGAATCGATGAATCCTGAAGAACTCGTCACTACAAATCAACTTTCGTTGAAGCAGTGACCCCACTAGAAGGGGCCCTGCTCCTATGCTTTCACTTTTTCAAGAGTCATAAGTATCATATCACACAATTCTTCATTCTCCAGATTTGACTTTGAGATGGCTTCTGATTTGATTAAACTTGGATTTGTATCTTTGTTTTAAGCTTGAGTTCTTCAATCAATTTTTTGAGTTTCTTAAAATTTCTTCGACTGAGTGTTCAGAATTTTGATTTGGGTACTGGTTATTATAGTTATACCCTTTCTTCCTTCTTGACTATATGGATCTGATACTTAAACTCTCTGTTACCGCGAGGGTAACACATGTCAACAAATAGGTCCATGTTCTGTGGGTCCAGAGTTGTCAATCACGATTATTTTTAAACATTCAAAAGCAATTCATCCCAAAGCTATTATTACCGCTCACAAAAACATTCTAGTATGTCATTTTTTTATTATCTAAGGTCAGGGTCTCGAATTACGGTGTTTGGGTCCCTTAATTATGATAGTTGATTCTACACTTTCAGTAACGATCCCGTCGCTTCGAATTTTTTCATTTTCCCACTTCACAGAGCTATCGTATGTAAAGATTGTCCTCATCTCGTGTGTATGTGTATGTGTGTGTGTGTGTGTATATATATATATACGTATATATTATTTTATTTATTTATTTATTCTTTTATTTTACTTTTTTGATGCAAAAAGATAAAAATGCTAAAAACATAAAATCTTTTTGGGATTTTATTTAAAAAAAATGCAAACTAAAAAATAGTTGAAAACAAAATCTTTTTGTAAATTTTTTATTTTTATTTATTTATTTTATGAATTGCTTTGAAATGAATGCATAAAAAATAATGATAATAAAAGTAAAATCTTTTTGGATTTTTTCTTTTAATGAAATGTATATGGAAACTAGAACCTAATGTACAAATACTCATCCCCAAGATTAAGATTAAGCATTGTCCTCGATGCTCAAAGAGAGTAGGGCAACCTACTGACCGCAAGGCCCAACGATGCGTGAACTGCATAGTTTCTTGTACCGTTTATGTCAATTGTTGGACAGAGGAATTGGTTGTTGACAAATCAGCACGAATGTCGACAACAGCTTGATCAAGGTGATCAAAACGCCTCATGTATGTGTCTTGGTACTGAGTCACCTCCCAGGTGTAGAAGTAATGTACAATCTCTATCGGGGTAACAAAAGTTGATTCCCCTACAGTGGGAGGAGTAGAGTGAACAGGAAGAATAGAGAAATTAGTGTCACACCCAAAAACCATTGAACAACAGAAACGTTCTGGGGCGGAGGACGTCATGTACAGTATCACAACAATGAAAAGTAGTAAACAAGCAACAACATCATCCATTGCATTAATAATATAATTTTAATACAAGTGTGCTCTGTCAAGTTTTGATAAACACTAAAGCATAAATCAAAATGAAAGATGAGTCTTGAACAAGCTCCATCTTCCTTTCTACTTGCATCGGTACCTGTGTATGATGACCTGAGGATACAAGTAATTTTGAAAGAGATTATCAACTTTAAAGCTGGTGAGATCATAAGTATTTTAGTGTCTTAATTTGTATGAAAATATTTGTATGTATTTGAAATGTAAGTATTTGTATGTATACGAATTGTAAGTATTGAAAATGTAAATGAACTATAGGTATGAAAATGTTTGTAAAACAACTGTAAACGTTTGACAAGCCCTAGAAATCCCTATGATTCCTATTAGTAACAAAAGGAGTCTTCTACCAAGACTTAACTGATCTCAATGTAGTCTTCTACCAAGACCTAACTGCTCTACATGTAGTCTTCTACCAAGACCTAACTGTTCTGAATGTAGTCTTCTACCAAGACCAAGATGTATTAGTATTACCCTTTGGAACAAGGGCAACTAACAATGTTAACTGAAGACATCCGTAGATGTACATTTACCTCTGTTGCTAACAGTTGGGTATAGGAATAGTCAGTCCCTAAAAGTATACCTGTAATGGTATCCACCATTGACATCCGTGGATGTGCTTTTACCTCTGTAGCTAGCAGAGATTTTAGGAATGGTCAGTCCCGCAATGTATCCTTGGGTACTAGGATATTAAATCCATTCTATCTCGTCGATTACGTGATTGAATCACGAGGTAAAGATAAGAATGAGGGTTATATAACAGAATCTATACATATAAAATGTACTAGTAATTCTTGTAAGTGTACTCATGTACATATGATCATGTGACCATATCTATGTAGTAGTATGGTAATGTACTGTAATGTTCTAGCTAGTATTGTACGTGCTCTCAACCTAGCAAGTATAGTAATGTACTCGTTCTAGTATCGTTGTATATGTTCTCTTTCTAGTATAGTTGTATATGTTCTCTCTCTAGTATAGTTGTATATGTTCACATAGTAGTAAGTATCGACTCATGAATGAACTCACTCATAGTATGATATTGTGTTCTAGTAATAGTTCTAGTATCTTCCTAAACTATCCATATGGTAGTTTACTAGTAATCTATCTGGTACGTATGGACATGGATGTATACCCTTGCTACCCAAGGGCATGGCATGAACTGGAAGGACCTTTATGACTATATATGTATATATGTTATATAACTAATATTTAAATGACCTTCGGACGAGGACCCGATATCCCACCAGACCACATCTCAAGCGCGAAAAGGAAATAGGGTGGATAGCCGTCCTAAGTGTTTTAAACATTTCTTATATAACTATACATATAGAGGTATGCAATTTATAATATAAAAGCATATAATAAGTTTTGTAAAACCTTTGATCATAATTATTATCTAAGAAAAGATCGACTTGATGTCAATTTATAAAACGTTTTGAAGGCATGGGTTTGATAAAACAACTTTAGTATAAGGAAACTTTTGTTTGAATCACAATTGTAAATAAGTTTGAAAAGTAATATACAGAGTATAATGTACAGAGAAATAAGGAGTTTTAAACACATAAAGTGTTTATGAAAGACATTTGAAGGAAACTGTTTAGTAAAACGGCTAATGAGTAGCCAATCATTTGAATGTTGCTTATTAATCACATGCGATTGATATAATATTTAGCATAATTCTACTTGTATCCTCCCCCATAAAACATTTACAACAGTTTAAAACATTGGTTAAGGAGTATGAACTCACCTGTAGTGAGTGGTTCTGATGAAAATGTCGGATCAGTTGCTAAGTATCAAATGGTGACTTGAGTACACACGCGAATCCTATTTAGCATATATTGGCACACATATATGAATATAATTAGTGTGATGAACAACTAATTAATGAATTGGGACCACCTTAGGGACTAGTGAACACTTATATTGAAGTGTTACAACCATAGATGATTGTACGAAGGGTTAAAAGGCTATACAAGAGGGTGTATGGCCAAAACACATAATATATGTGTGTGTGCGGCCAGGTGTGTGGCCTAGTGTGCTGCTAGCACATGTGTGCGGCCCTGTGTGCGGCCATGTGTGCTGCCAGATGGTGTATGTTTCCATGTGTGCGGCCAGATGGTGTTCTTGGTGTTCTTGGTACCTTGTATGAAGATCTTCAAGGAGAATGGATGATACTTGAGAGGATTTCGTGTTCTATGCTTGAAGAAGTGAAGGAAGTGTTCAAAAATAACTAAGTGTGGTATATATAAGTGGAGTGTGCAGTTGGGAAGGGTGTGATGCTGCAAACACATGTGTGTGGCCGCACACTCCATGTGTTGGAGTGTTTGGCCTCTTTTTGATTCCTACACTTTGAGTTAACCCATTTCCATACTCCAACCTTGATTATAACACGTTTAGAATGCTCCAATAGACCCTAAATGGTACTACAAGATTGCAAAACGAGTCTATTATTGATAAGAAATGAAGAATGCAAGCTTGAAATTTTCGGGTTGTCACATCATCCCCCCGTTAAAGGGAATTTCGTCCCGAAATTAGAATTTAGACAAGGAAGTAGGTACGAATGATCAAGTCATGAGGAAGAACCTTTCTAATCGATTGGTTCTAGCGCTCCTAAGTGAAATAGGGTTCTCGGTTGGTATCACAACGAACCTGCACTAATGGGCAGTGGCGATGCTTCGTCTGCTTGACCTGTCGGTCGAGGGTCACTATGGTTCAAATATGAAGGCGTGGATCTCGACGAGTGGACTTACAAGAGTCCTAACGGAAAGGTACGGTTTCACGATCGAGACACGAAGAGTAGAATGTACGCTACTGAGTTCACGAAGTAGGTCTAGTTTGTGCGAGGCACAGGACCGATTCTGATAAGAATCTCGGAGGTCCTAACTATATCGGATTTAGATTTCCACGCGATCAAAAGCGTATTAAGTCATTCCCAGAGTGAGTTCTCCTAAGGAACTTGGTCACTCACTTGGTATTCCAATGGTTTCTTTTTCTTGTTTAACTTCCCAGACAAAGGCTACCCCTTGCTGGGTCAAAGTAGTACGGTTTCCTGTGATTTGTGAGGGTTTCTGGATGAACTACGACAGTAGGTCTGTAAGACCTAGAATTTGGTGAAAGACGGTCGGCATCTCTGGTGTCGTCAAATGCTCAATGGTTTTGACAAATTGAAAAAGTACTCAAAATTTCCCACATTACTATCAGTGTGTCATAGGAATTCGACTCTTCAATTTCAAAACTCGTGCCTAGAGAACTTCGCTAAAAGTTCCTCTGTAGGAAATGTTTCCATGGGTTTCTTCTTACTACGAGGGTAGATAAGTAAGTCGTCACATGGAGAATGACGAACTCATCCAAGTAAGAAAGACGGACCCTACTCGTTTAGCTCATGAAAGTTATGGGCGTATTGGTCCTATCCGAAGGGCATCACTACGAACTCGAAGTGTCCGCTTAGAATTCGGAAGACAGTCTTCCGGAAATCTTTCCTTGACACTCGAACTGGTGATATTCGGATCTCAGATCCATTCCTGGAAGTAATCCTTTCCTTGCGTTTGTTCAACCATTTCATCTATGCGAGGCAGAAATAACGATTTCTATGAAAATCTTGACGGAGTCCTCGATATCCTAGGCACATACGATGCAATCCGTCTATCTCTAGCAGAATATGACCGGGGTTCTCCAGGGTGAGAAGCCTAGTCTTCTAATTCGATTTCTGTGTAGTTCGTTGAGTTTTCCGGGCTGTTCTTGTGTCTCTGTAGGTGTTTAGACTATGGGGCGATCTGTTTACAAGGTCTTACTGGGTTCTAAGTTTGTTCACTTGTCGATGTGATTAATCGTAGACTTAAGTAGTTCTCCGTCCTGAAGTTCATATTAGAATTCATACTTGGTTCACAATCACCATTTCGTGTATACGAGTCATATATAATTAAGGTTGAAAAGGTAGTCGAATAACTGATTCTTCTTTAAGCTCACATCCCATCGGGGAAAAAGAATTTAAAGTGGAATCATCAATTCTAAACTTGTAGAACCTTGATTATATATCACTCTTATGCATACATTCCTCAGTGATAGATCAACCGCATGAATCCCTGGATTAAACTTGACATACTGCACGAGTGGTACTTCGGGGTTTCTTTGGAAAGAAGGGAACTATGAGGTACTCCTGGCATGAGTACTTCGGTGTTCTTGTATGACGGTTTCACTAAAAGGCGTTTACTGATAAGGAGACGTACGTATGAATCTGTTTTTGTGAGGATCAAACTGAATCGATTTGTATGATAATGTCGGAATCATACTGAAACTTAAAGACATTAGATTTGAACATAAGACGTTTACAGACAAAACACAACCGTGCAACCATGAACAGAGTTACGGTACTTCAGATTTACCACTAGACTATTGCTTCGAATAAGATATACTACAAAAGACAAGTATACGCAACACGAGCATCCCTATAAAGACAGGATCTCGCGAAAGGTAAGACTCTAGTTGCACTAGTCCTGGATAGTTTATAGGTCTGTTGCAACAACACTCCTAGATTACATAATGAGGGGTTCCGGAGTAGGCTCTCCTTCAGTTGTGATCCTGAGAATTCTCCCATCTGCGCCAGAGTTCTTTGCTATGGGGCAATCCTTCTTGAAGTGCCCTATCTCCCCGCATTGGTGGCATGACTGGCTAGTACTAGCTTTGGTGATGGAATTTCAGTGTTTAGCCAGTGTTATGTGGACATGAGTGCCTTCCTCGTTACTCCACTTTGAAAATTGATTCTTAAAGCGCTCGACGTTATAACTTATCTTGTGTGTAGGGTTAGTCCCAATGAAAGGGACTTGGGTGATGGGTCGTGCTGGTGCTCCACAGCAACGAGCATGGTGCCCTATGTTTAGGCAATTGCAACATTGCATCTCATGGCAAGTCCCATGATGATGGAAACTACACTTATCACACTTCAGGAGTTTTCCCTCGTATAGCCTGCTCGGTATGGGAACGACAGGGGTTTCCACTTGCTGTTGTTGTATAGCCAGCCTTTGGAATCTCTTGCGTTCTTTTCGGGCTTGACGCTTTCGTTTCTTGTTCTCTGCTCTTCGACTTTGCGAGCCTGTGATTGTTGTTGTTTGGCGACTCCCTGGATGGATACCACGATTGGAAACTTCATTCCCATCAACAGCATTGACTGTGATGATAGCGCTACGGTGCGTAAGGATCGCGGTTACGGCAGCTACCACGGCAGCTATAACTGCTGTTTGGAAGGTAGCAGCGTCCATAGGAAAGGCGGAGGTCTCGCTGTTCGACTGATTGCTTCCGGATGACGACATGATTCTGTAACATGAAAGATAAGGATTTTGTGAGCGATTCAGGTTGACCCTAGGTGTAGTTCGACTGTTACATAAAGAATAGAATTATGTTTTCGAAAATTTGACCTACATCCCTATGATGCAGTCCTAGTACGGAGTAGAGATGTGTTTATGAAGGAGTTGACCTACATCCCTATGATGCAGTCCTAGTAACTGGTGGAAGTAAGTTCGTAGAATGATCTCAAGATGTTTGTCGTTTAAGCCGAGGTATCGTGGGTTGGTGAATAACAAGATCCAACCACTAAAAGAGACTTGTAAATGTCTCCGGAGCTAAATTACTATAGTCCAATGACTTGACTAAAGCATGTCTCAGATAGACTCCAATAAAAGTATGATAAGAGTACTTGAATATAGAATGACACAGAAGTTAGCCGACTGTCAATATCTTTGATATTAATGACGTAAAAGTTCGGAAAAATGACCTTGTAAAGGTCTTACATCATATCCAAAGAAGATAGTTCTTGACAACATAAGGACATAACCTAAAGTACTTACAGTACAAGGTATCTTCATAGAAAATGCCACATTGGGCAAAGACAGAAAATGATTACTTTCTAACAAGGAAAGTAAGGTAAAGAATCTACTACTGACGACGGTCATCCCTCAGGTGAACTCTCAGTTTAGCAAGTTGATGTTCTACAACGAGTAGGTGTCTTTCGTACACCCTCTGTCGTACTCGGAGTTCTATGACTTCGGCTCGGGATTCAGCTAGTGCCTGTAGCAAGGTTTCATGGTTTCTCTTAGATCTCTCACGAGCATCTTCTAGACGAATGGTGCGGAGGGTATTCATTCTCGCATTGGCGACAACTTCAGTGATCTGATGTAGGCCTGTCCTGCCTTGAATCTCATTTCGGGCCACTCTGCGGACCAAGATTGGCAAGCTTCTGTCTGCCGAGCCCCCATTGCTCAGGTCATAAAAGTTTCGATCACCATCAAATGGCATGGGCTGATCTTGTCCTTGGCTCCATGTTTCCAAACATTCCACCCATGGAGGCGTCGGGCCATGAAAAGCTGGACGAGGGTTAGGAATTTGAGCGGGAGCTGCCTGGGGTAGATCTTCAACCTCGGGTTCGGAATTAGCATCATCCGAAAGTTCTTCATCATGGTGATCATTCACAGGGATAGGATGATCATTTTCTGGCTCTTCTTCAAACCATCCAGCAACAACTTCGTTCGGAAGGAACAGGTTGCCATGGGGATGGAGTCCAGCCATATTATCTACACGATAATTGGGGTAAGAAAATAATTATTAGACGAACTATCTAGATAATTATTTAGAAAATCTTCATCAGTTACATCACTATTTGTGAAGTGCATACCAGTTATATGTAATCGAAACAGGATAGGCCTTCAAATAAGTGACCTTAACTCCATATTCACACAGAATAGGGGTAAAGTAAAAATTTTCACAGATTCTAAGTCTATTACATCCTAATTATATATAGCCTTAGTGTATCCACTTAGCAACTATCAACTTAGTAATGAAGAATCTCGTTTTAGTTCTCAAGTATAAAGTACTTATAGTAACGCCAAAAACTCCTATAGTATTTTAAGTTTTAATGTTATGTTCTATTGTTCTCATTGTGGTAGGGTTGGTAAGATTTTAGCATTGTTGCAACCACAAAATTAAACTTAGGCACATGCTAGTCAACCCTCGGATAATATAGGTGATCAGGCTATATCTTCCCAGTTTTGACCATATGTCTCTAAGTCAACTTGAGTTGCCCAACAATCGTAATTCTTTCGTACTATCCTAGTGACACTGATTTTAGTATGAACGCAGCATGTATACTTACTTAACTATTTTATTATTTAAAGTATAAACTCTGGGTCAGAGTATTTTTAATCCCTTATGTATTTATAGTTAGTATATCTTTTATGGGTTGATATACTTAATTCACTATAAACAATGCTCTGATACCAATCTGTCACACCCCAAAACCATTGAACGGCGGAAACATTTTGGGGCGGAGGACGTCATGTACAGTATCACAACAATGAAAAGTAGTAAACAAGCAACAACATCATCCATTGCATTAATAATATAATTTTAATACAAGTGTGCTCTGTCAAGTTTTGATAAACACTAAAGCATAAATCAAAATGAAAGATGAGTCTTGAACAAGCTCCATCTTCCTTTCTACTTGCATCGGTACCTGTCTATGATGACCTGAGGATACAAGTAATTTTGAAAGAGAGTATCAGCTTTAAAGCTGGTGAGATCATAAGTATTTTAGTGTCTTAATTTGTATGAAAATATTTGTATGTATTTGAAATGTAAGTATTTGTATGTATACGAATTGTAAGTATTGAAAATGTAAATGAACTATAGGTATGAAAATGTTTGTAAAACAACTGTAAACGTTTGACAAGCCCTAGAAATCCCTATGATTCCTATTAGTAACAAAAGGAGTCTTCTACCAAGACTTAACTGATCTCAATGTAGTCTTCTACCAAGATCTAACTGCTCTACATGTAGTCGTCTACCAAGACCTAACTGTTCTGAATGTAGTCTTCTACCAAGACCAAGATGTATTAGTATTACCCTTTGGAACAAGGGCAACTAACAATGTTAACCGAAGACATCCGTAGATGTACATTTTCCTCTGTTGCTAACAGCTGGGTATAGGAATAGTCAGTCCCTAAAAGTATACCTGTAATGGTATCAACCGTTGACATCCGTGGATGTGCTTTTACCTCTGTAGCTAGCAGAGATTTTAGGAATGGTCAGTCCCGCAATGTATCCTAGGGTACTAGGATATTAAATCCACTCTATCTCGTCGATTATGGGATTGAATGACAAGGTAAAGATAAGAATGAGGGTTATATAACAGAATCTATACATATAAAATGTACTAGTAATTCTTGTAAGTGTACTCATGTAAATATGATCATGTGACCATATCTATGTAGTAGTATGGTAATGTACTGTAATGTTCTAGCTAGTATTGTACGTGCTCTCTACCTAGAAAGTATAGAAATGTACTCGTTCTAGTATCGTTGTATATGTTCTCTTTCTAGTATAGTTGTATATGTTCTCTCTATAGTATATTTGTATATGTTCACATAGTAGTAAGTATCGACTCATGAATGAACTGACTCATGGTATGATATTGTGTTCTAATAATAGTTCTAGTATCTTCCTAAACTATCCATATGGTAGTTTACTAGTAATCTATCTGGTACGTATGGATATGGATGTATACCCTTGCTACCCAAGGGAATGGGATGAATTGGAAGGACCTTTATGACTATATATGTATATATGTTATATAACTAATATTTAAATGAACTTCGAACGAGGACCCGATATCCCACCAGACCACATCTCAAGCGCGAAAAGGAAATAGGGTGGATAGCTGTCCTAAGTCTTTTAAACATTTCTTATATAACTATACATATAGAGGCATGCAATTTATAATATAAATGCATAGAATAAGTTTTGTAAAACCTTTGATCATAATTATTATCTAAGAAAAGATCGACTTGATGTCAATTTATAAAACGTTTTGAAGGCATGGGTTTGATAAAACAACTTTAGTATAAGGAAACTTTTGTTTGAATCACAATTGTAAATAAGTTTGAAAAGTAATATACAGAGTAAAATGTACAGAGAAATAAGGAGTTTTAAACACATAAAGTGTTTATGAAAGACATTTGAAGGAAACTGTTTAGTAAAACGGCTAATGAGTAGCCAATCATTTGAATGTTGCTTATTAATCACATGCGATTGATATAATATTTAGCATAATTCTACTTGTATCCTCCCCCATAAAACATTTAAAATAGTTTAAAACATTGGTTAAGTAGTATGAACTCACCTGTAGTGAGTGGTTCTGATGAAAATGTCGGATCAGTTGCTAAGTATCAAATGGTGACTTAAGTACACACGCGAATCCTATTTAGCATATATTGGCACACATATATGAATATAATTAGTGTGATGAACAACTAATTAATGAATTGGGACCACCTTAGCGACTAGTGAACACTTATATTGAAGTGTTACAACCATAGATGATTGTACGAAGGGTTAAAAGGCTATACAAGACGGTGTATGGCCAAAACACATACTATATGTGTGTGTGCGGCCAGGTGTGCGGCCTAGTGTGCTGCCAGCACATGTGTGCGGCCCTGTGTGCGGCCATGTGTGCTGCCAGATGGTGTGTGCTGCCATGTGTGCGGCCAGATGGTGTTCTTGGTGTTCTTGGTACCTTGTATGAAGATCTTCTAGGAGAATGGATGATACTTGAGAGGATTTCGTGTTCTATGCTTGAAGAAGTGAAGGAAGTGTTCAAAAATGACTAAGTGTGGTATATATAAGTGGAGTGTGCGGTTGGGAAGGGTGTGAGGCCGCAAACACATGTGGTGGCCGCACACTCAAGTGTGTGGCCGCACACTCCATGTGTTGGAGTGTTTGGCCTCTTTTTGATTCCTACACTTTGAGTTAACCCATTTCCACACTCCAACCCTGATTATAACACGTTTAGAACGCTCCAATAGACCCTAAATGGTACTACAAGATAGAAAAACGAGTCTATTATTGATAAGAAATGAAGAATGCAAGCTAGAAATTTTCGGGTTGTCACAATTAGCATGAGTGTCATCTTCGTGGTTGACATCCAGCCACTCAGGAGCTCTTGGGATGGGCTCGGGGCGCGTGGAATGGAATCTACAAAAATATTCTTTGGTAGACACCATCGAGTCTGAGTGATGTCCTGTTGGATTAGGAGGGAAGTAACATCCCCAGTAGGAACTTGGAAATGAGGGTTACCCTACACCAACCATGTAATACTACCATCACTTTCTCTATAGAAGAAATATGAGGCTACAAGAACATTGGATGTCATGATATTAGAGCCTTGTGTGATTTTCTCTAGATTTCGGTGCTTGCTCTCAAAAAGCTCAGCACAAGTAAGGCGGGTGGCAAGATAAGTGATAATCCCACCACAAGGGATAGGGTCGGGATCACTAGTGGAGACCTTGAGAAGTTTAGAAGCAAGGAAGGTGCTAAAATGTGGTCTCTTCTGGTTAATGACCATGCACCAAATAATTTGTAGCTCCTCTTACCGGCTCTACTAACGTCTTCTTGAGGGAAGACAATATTAGCAATAATTTAGGGAACCACCCTTAAGACTGGATGATGAGAATAAATCTTGAATGATCAACAGATTCAAACAGGTAAATTAATCAAGAACACAACATGAAGATCAAATATATCGAATGATTAATAAATCACATCCTTAGAAGAGTTCGATTAAGAACTGCTACTGTAAATTCATTTAGGGTTTACTAAAGCGATGATTACAAGATACGGTGCATGCATTCACCTTAAATAGTAAAACCCTAATAATAAATAAGCGAGTGGACAGGCCCAAACCGGCTACAAAAAGGACTAAACTAAAAACCCACAATGATGTAATACTTAAGCCCCAACAATCTCCCCCTTTGCGTCAATTGAGGCAGGAGACCTTCACTGTGGAGTTCGCTTCTGCACTTCAAAAAGTTTCGGAATGATGCTGAGCAATGCCTTGGGAACCTGGATATACCACAGGATCATATCGGATAAACTCTTCTTATTCCCTTTATGATTCCCTTTTGCATTTGTCTACAAACTCCAAGATATATTGCGTGCACGAGGTGGTGTAAAGATCTTATCAACGAGATAAAAGCAAACTTTATGAAAATCAGCATCAATTCACTGTTTCGTTTGAAATGCCAAGCACCAGCCATCCTTTCGTATCTACCCTGGCTTCATTTTATCAAATTCTTTAAGAGCTTCTTTGGGGAAAACAGATGGCCTCTTTTGCAGAACGGGTGCTATCTCAACAACCATTTTGCCAATCTCTTGAATGTACGAAATTAATATTTGTTTGAGATGAGCAACAACAGGTTCATACTTCTATTCTTCCTTGAGCAGCATGTTGAACAATAGAATCCAATCATACGAGTTCATGCAGGGTAGATTAGCAACTATGAATTCGCATACATGACTTGTAGAACCTTTAGCAACCTTAAAGCGAGCATTCAGGAAGCTATCAGTTTCGATTGGACCTAAAACCTTCAGAACATTTATCTTCTTTGCACTCTAGGTTTCATATTGTGGCTTCATGTGCTTAAAGTAGAACGAGAAGAAAAAATGGTCTGCACCGCTGTCTGTTAGAGGAATGTTTGCAACTTTAACAAAGCTACAAAACTTAAAGGCTTTCGATGTTATTGGTAGATCAAGGTGTGAATCATGTGTGTTCTACAAATTGAAGGAAACAACAGGATCTAACCAATATACAGCCTCGCTCATGATTCGCTCCATATTCCACAATGGAAATAAAAGCTTTCGGCTTTCCAATGTGACTTGAGTGTAACAGCCCGGAATTTCAGGTATTGCTTTAAAACTATTTTTGGGGCATTTTAGGAGGGGACTCGGCGAGTTGGTTCCTGACTCGCCGAGTAGGACCACAGGCTTGGTCGCGGGTTCGCGACTGGACTCGACGAGTCCAGATATGGACTCGGCGAGTCGACGCTGTTCAGCAGAAACCCTAGCCGTCTGGTTTGGATCATATATAACGCCTCTTAGGCCGTCATTGTCCGTTTTTGCTTACTAAGAAGAACCCTAGAACGATTGTGTGCATCTGGAGCAAGGATTGAAGACCATTGTTGGGTTTGGAAGAGTTGTGTGCAAGGAAGAGGAAGGTTAAGCTAAAGGAACAGCAAGAGAATCACGTTCTGAGGATTGGGGACACAGAAAGTGCATCAATCAGGTAATATCTCGGATTTCGTTCTTCTGTGATTGATGTGTATATGAAGTTAGGGTTTATAGAACCCATTTGATTATTAGATGGATTATTATGTTGTTACCCAAGTGTTTATACCCCAGTAATAGGATGTTTAGAGGTCCAGATAGTCCCATGAGTGTGTATTTCGGGACCATACGTGTTTTAGGAAGCAGTTGATCGACTGCATGGCATTGACTCGCCGAGTCGGATGAGCAGACTCGGCGAGTAGCTTGAAGATTCACTGGGACTCGCCGAGTTGTTCTTCAGACTCGGTGAGTGGAGTCGGGGTGGCCCCGCGATTCTTCCACGAGGACCTCGTCGAGTCAAGAGGGATACTCGACGAGTAGAAAGGGGAACAACAGGGAAAATTGGGGAGGACGTCTAGACTCGCCGAGTCACCTTTGCACTCGACGAGTCCGGTCAAGTTGACCGTTGACCAGAGTTGACCTGCATGTAAATTCTTAGGGTCAGTTGTCTTGAATGATAAGAGTATTAATAAGGGTATATGGTATTATAGAAAGTCTGCAGATCGGCGGATCGAGTGCGAGTAGTTTCAAGAGTTGATAGCTTACATTACCACGAGGTGAGTCTTCTCACTATACTGTACCCGGAAGGGTATCTATGTGTGACTGGAAGGTCGAATATGTTATGTGTTATATATATGCTATAATTGAAAAGGTAGTTGCTATGCATGCTATGTATGTTCTATGGGCCGGAAGGCAAAGTATTATGTGACAGAAGGTCAGGTATGATATATGATATATGTGCTATATGTGTTTAAGTAATTGTACTATGTGTTGCATATGTTTATGGGCCGGAAGGCAATATGTTACGGGCCGGAAGGCAATATGTTACAGGCCGGAAGGCAATATATTATGGGCCGGAAGGCGATTATCTCATGGGCCGGAAGGCGTTGTACTCTGGACCGTAAGGTTCGGGCCTGGAAAGGCGTATATGTGTAGTGGTATACTGGGGAACTCACTAAGCATTTATGCTTACAAGTTGTTATGTATGTGTTTCAGGTACTAGCGAGGACCGTGGGAAGGCGCCGGCATGATGCATACACACTGCTGCTAATTGAGATCTTGGAGATTTTATATATGTATTTGATATGAAACATGAAATAAATACTATTGGTTGAATGAAATCACTTTGTTTTAAATGAAAATTTTATTTGAAAATTTGCGTTGTTACAATTGGTATCAGAGCCTTGGTTTGAGGGATTCGGGTGTACCTTCGGGTGTAACTGAACTCAAACCGAGGATTTGAGGAAAAAAATCTTTTTAAAAATAATAAATACATAAACTTTTATAAATGGTAAAGTGGTAAACAAGAAAGAAGCAGTGTGTACGATCAGCCAGCGCCCGAACGGTAAAGATCCCCAGAATACCTTACAATGTTATGTTATGCACTGAATTATGAATTGTTATGCATGCTAGAAGACTAGGTATACATGATAGGACTAGAATGGCCTGTTTTGTGATGCCTTAGTCTAGGAAGATTGCTTATATGAGATATTCGGTAGCGTGCAGGTAGGTAGTGCATATTAGAAGTAGAATACTCACTATTCGGGGTTCGGGGAGGAAGATTTGGGACGAATGCTAATACGGTGTGGTTGGTAGTATTGGGCCCGTACTACCGAAGACACCGGGTCGGTGGGCGACCCAAGTAAGAATCCCTGGATGTCGGAGACTGAGTAGGGTTGCGTTATCGAGTGCAACAGTACTTGATGGAGTCTCTGATAATCTTATGTTATATTTCAGAGACATCATGGTTACGACACGCCATGGAGCGAGTTCGAGCAGTATGAGTGACGAGGAGATTCGTCAGATGATTCAAGAGGAGGTAGCTGCGGCGGTTCGGGCTGAGATCCCGGAGATGTTTGGGTCCATTAAGACCACCCTGATGGAGGAGTTTGAGGAGCGGTACGCCGCACTGACTGAAGCTGCAGTCGCTGCCGCTACCGCAGCTGTGGCCGCTGCTAGACCGCAAGGGGGTGATTCGTTGCTATTCCGGGAATTCAGCAACACAAAACCCCCTGAGTTCGATGGGACGCAGGATCCGATTGCGGCGATGAGGTGGATCGCCGACATTGAGGGGTGCTTCTATACTTACTCATGCCCGGAGCACCTGAGGGTACGGTTCGCCTTGAACCAGCTCCGTCTGGGAGCGAAGGATTGGTGGAAGTTCGTAACGGCGAACTTCACTCTGGTGGAGATTTCAGCGGTGACATGGGAGAGGTTTAATGAGATGTTCAGGGATGAGTATGTTCCCCCAGTGGAGAGGGAATGATTGATTCAGGAGTTCTTGACCCTTAAGCAGGGTACTGATTCCGTTGCGGTGGTCACACGGAAGTTTCACGAGAGGGCGATGTTCTGCCCCGAGCTGGTGTCTACAGAGCAGTCACGGATGAGCCGGTACTTGGGCGTGTTGAGGAGGGATATCCGGGAGTTTGTGTCAAACTCCACCTATCGTACTTTTACTGAGCTTCAGGTGAACGCCAGGAAGCGCGAGATCGAGTTAGAGACCCAGGCCAGGGAGGAGGCCGAGTCTCGGCGGGCGGACCGGCGACCGGCTTAATTTCAGCCGGCAGCCAAGCGAACCAAGTCCGCTGATTCTAGGATGGGAGGTTCGAAGGGCCGCACTTGCGGAAAGTGCGGCAAGAGTCATGAGGGGGCGTGTCGAGCGGGGGGTTGCTACAAGTGTGGCAAGGAAGGACACATTACCAGGGATTGCCCTAAGGGGTTTATGGTTTGCTTTCATTGCAACCAGACAGGCCATCGGAAGGCCGAGTGCCCGCAGCTTCGTCAGGGATCTACACCTACTACCAGGACTACCGAGAGACGACCGGCGAAGGTCGAGGCCCCGAGGGCTCGCGGGAGAGCTTTTCAGCTGACTGCGGAGGAGGTCCGCGCTGCACCCGATGTTGTGGCAGGTATACTGTAATTCGCGTATTTATTTAAAGTTGAAATGTTATGCTTATGTTAATATATGTGTAGGTACTTTTCTTGTGAACTCTATGCCTGCGCTTGTGTTATTTGATTCGGGTGCGAGTAGATCCTTTGTATCTTTAGCTTTTAGTCAGCATATCAGCATTAGTCGTGAGTCGTTAAGTTGGCCTCTGAGCGTTTCTATAGCGGCCGAGAGGGTGGTTTGTGCTACGGAGGTTCTTCGGGGATGCGTACTAGAGATTTTTGGGGTTGCGTTTCCGATTGACCTACTTCCTATTGCGATGGGTGATGTCTGTGTCATCGTGGGCATGGACTGGTTGAGCCGATTCAGCACCGTCATCGACTGTGAGCGCCAGCTGG
The DNA here is from genome assembly GCF_052625555.1 of Lactuca saligna. Lineage (NCBI taxonomy): Eukaryota > Viridiplantae > Streptophyta > Magnoliopsida > Asterales > Asteraceae > Lactuca > Lactuca saligna. Next base: position 28,182,634 of record NC_136420.1, read on the forward strand.
TGACTATACGAGACCCTAGTGGGGGAGTTCTTACGGTGTACGGCGAGGGTACCCGTTCGGGATCAGCTTTTTGTTCGGCCGCTAGGGCGAGGCAATGCCTACAGCAGGGATGTAGAGGTTTTGTGGCGTATGTGATGGATACGCGGGAGGCTTCCGAGAGACCGAGGACAGTGGAGGAGGTTCCAGTGGTGCGCGAGTTTTCAGATGTTTTTCCTGAGGAGTTGCCGGGAATACCTCCTGCGAGGCAAGTAGAGTTTGGTATCGATCTGATTCCGGGGGCTGCGCCTATTGCGAAGGTGCCTTATCGTCTTGCACCTCCAGAGATGCAAGAGTTGTCCTCGCAACTCCAGGAGTTGCTGGGGAAGGGATTTATTCGGCCGAGTAGCTCGCCGTAGGGAGCACCGATTCTATTCGTCAAGAAGAAGGATGGTTCACACCGGATGTGTATTGATTACCGGGAGTTGAACAAGGTGACAGTCAAGAACCGCTATCCGTTACCGAGGATCGATGATCTATTCGATCAGTTGCAAGGGGCATCTTGGTTTTCCAAGATCGATCTGAGATCAGGGTACCATCAGGTAAGAGTGCGGGATGAGGACGTCCAGAAGACAACATTCAGGACGCGGTATGGGCATTACGAGTTCGTGGTGATGCCTTTCGGGCTCACCAATGCCCCGGCAGTGTTCATGGACCTCATGAACAGGGTATGCAGGCCGATGCTGGATTGGTCTGTGATTGTATTTATCGACGACATCCTAGTATATTCGCGAACTAGAGAGTAGCATGAGGGACATTTGAGGGAGGTCCTTGAGGTACTGAGTTTGGAGAAGCTATATGCAAAATTCTCCAAATGTGACTTCTGGTTGCGGGAGGTCCAATTTCTTGGACATGTTGTTAATCAGGCAGGGATATTGGTCGATCCGGCCAAGGTGGAAGCAGTGATGAGTTGGGAGGCACTGAAGTCACCTTCCGAGATCAGGAGTTTCCTTGGGTTGGCGGGGTACTATCGGAGGTTTATTAGGGACTTCTCCAAGATCGCGGTACCGCTCACCAGATTGACCCGGAAGGGTGTTACATTCTCATGGGGACCCGAGCAGCAGACTTCCTTCGAGACACTTCGTCAGAGACTGTGCGAAGCCCCGATATTAGCTCTCCCGGAAGGGATGGAGGACTTTGTCGTATATTGCGACGCATCGATTTCGGGACTGGGTGCAGTGTTGATGCAGAGGGGCCATGTGATAGCTTATGCATCGAGGCAGCTAAAGCCTCACGAGGCGAGATATCCCACGCATGACTTAGAGTTGGGGGCAGTAGTGTTCGCTCTCAAGATTTGGCGTCACTACCTATACGGGGTTCGTTGTACTATATACACGGACCATAAGAGTTTGAAGTATTTGATGGATCAACCCAACCTAAATATGCGTCAGAGGAGATGGTTGGACGTGGTTAAGGATTATGACTGTGAGATCCTATACCACCCAGGCAAGGCTAATGTGGTAGCAGATGCATTGAGTCGTAGGGGGAAGAGCATTCCATTGCGAGATGTATGTCTGAGACTGACGGTGATGATCCCGGTATCGGATGCTATTCGTGGGGCGCAGGCCGAGGTTGTGAGATCCGAGATGCAGAAGAAAGAGAGAGAGTCGTTGGGTTAATTTCAGAGTTCGTTAAGGATGGACGAGGACTTCTGACGTTTCAGGGTCGGATTTGGGTACCATTCGTGGGCGGTACGCGTACTATTTTGATGGAGGAGGCTCATAGATCAAAATTCTCGATCCATCCCGGTGCTACGAAGATGTATTTGGACTTGAGGAAGGAATATTGGTGGCCTTGTATGAAGAGAGACGTCGCATGGTTCGTTGAGAGGTGTTTGACTTGCCGTAGGGTTAAAGCCGAGCACCAGAGACCGCATGGTAAGTTGCAGCCCTTGGAGATTCCTGAGTGGAAGTGGGAGCATATTACTATGGATTTCATCACCAAATTGCCAAGAACTACTAGGGGAGTCGATGCAATTTGGGTGATCGTGGATAGATTGACGAAGAGTGCACACTTCCTTGCCATTAGCGATAGTTCATCAGCGGAGAAGTTGGCGGAGTTATACGTGAGAGAGGTAGTATCTCGGCATGGAGTGCCGATCTCGATTGTTTCAGACCCTGATGTACGCTTCACTTCCAGGTTCTGGAAGAAATTCCATGAGGAGCTGGGTACTAAACTGCATTTTAGTACCGCATACCATCCCCAGACAGACGGTCAGAGCGAGCGGACGATTCAGACATTGGAAGACATGCTTAGAGCGTGTGTACTAGACTTCGGGGGTAGCTGGGATGCACATTTACCCTTGGCTGAATTTTCCTACAACAACAGCCATCATTCGAGCATTGGTATGCCACCTTTTGAGTTGTTGTATGGTAGGAGGTGTCGGACTCCCATTTGCTGGGGAGAGGTGGGACAGAGAGTGATGGGCAGTACCGAGATCGTACTCCAGACGACAGAGCAGATTCAGCAGGTTAGGCAGAGGTTATTGACCGCCCAGAGCCGACAGAAGAGTTATGCGGACAGACGCCGGTTTGAGCTAGAATTCCAGGTTGGCGACTTCGTTCTCCTGAAGGTTTCTCCTTGGAAGGGAGTGATCCAGTTCAGAAAGAGGGGCAAGTTGGGGCCCCGGTTCATAGGTCCATTTCGTGTAATTGCAAGGGTAGGTCGGGTAGCTTATCGGTTGGAGTTGCCAGCAGAGTTGGGACAGATTCACAATACCTTTCACGTATCACAGTTGAGGAAGTGTATAGCCGATGAATCGGCGGTGGTTCCGTTAAAGGATATTCAGGTGGATGCGAGCCTGAATTACGCCGAGAGACCAGTAGCTATCAGGGATCGGAAGATCAAGGTTCTGCGGAACAAGGAGGTACCTCTGGTGTTGGTTCAGTGGCAACACCGGAAGGGATCGGAGATGACTTGGGAGCCGGAGCGTGAAATGCGGGAGCAACATCCGGAGTTATTCGCAGAGTGAGACTTCGAGGGCGAAGTCTAGTTCTAGTGGGGGAGAGTTGTAACAGCCCGGAATTTCAGGTATTGCTTTAAAACTATTTTTGGGGCATTTTAGGAGGGGACTCGGCGAGTTGGTGCCTGACTCGCCGAGTAGGACCACAGGCTTGGTCGCGGGTTCGCGACTGGACTCGACAAGTCCAGATATGGACTCGGTGAGTCGACGCTGTTCAGCAGAAACCCTAGCCGTCTGGTTTGGATCGTATATAACGCCTCCTATGCCGTCATTGTTCGTTTTTGCTTACTGAGAAGAACCCTAGAACGATTGTGTGCATCTGGAGCAAGGATTGAAGACCATTGTTGGGTTTGGAAGAGTTGTGTGCAAGGAAGAGGAAGGTTTAGCTAAAGGAACAGCAAAAGAATCACGTTCTGAGGATTGGGGACACAGAAAGTGCATCAATCAGGTAATATCTCGGATTTCGTTCTTCTGTGATTGATGTGTATATGAAGTTAGGGTTTATAGAACCCATTTGATGATTAGATGGATTATTATGTTGTTACCCAAGTGTTTATACCCCAGTAATAGGATGTTTAGAGGTCCAGATAGTCCCATGAGTGTGTATTTCGGGACCATACGTGTTTCAGGAAGCAGTTGATCGACTGCATGGCATTGACTCGCCGAGTCGGATGAGCAGACTCGGCGAGTAGCTTGAAGATTCACTGGGACTCGCCGAGTTGTTCTTCAGACTCGGTGAGTGGAGTCGGGGTGGCCCCGCGATTCTTCCACGAGGACCTCGTCGAGTCAAGAGGGATACTCGACGAGTAGAAAGGGGAACAACAGGGAAAATTGGGGAGGACGTCTAGACTCGCCGAGTCACCTTTGCACTCGACGAGTCCGGTCAAGTTGACCGTTGACCAGAGTTGACCTGCATGTAAATTCTTAGGGTCAGTTGTCTTGAATGATAAGAGTATTAATAAGGGTATATGGTATTATAGAAAGTCTGCAGATCGGCGGATCGAGTGCGAGTAGTTTCAAGAGTTGATAGCTTACATTACCACGAGGTGAGTCTTCTCACTATACTGTACCCGGAAGGGTATCTATGTGTGACCGGAAGGTCGAATATGTTATGTGTTATATATATGCTATAATTGAAAAGGTAGTTGCTATGCATGCTATGTATGTTCTATGGGCCGGAAGGCAAAGTATTATGTGACAGAAGGTCAGGTATGATATATGATATATGTGCTATATGTGTTTAAGTAATTGTACTATGTGTTGCATATGTTTATGGGCCGGAAGGCAATATGTTACGGGCCGGAAGGCAATATGTTACAGGCCGGAAGGCAATATATTATGGGCCGGAAGGCAAAATATTATGGGCCGGAAGGCGATTATCTCATGGGCCGGAAGGCGTTGTACTCTGGACCGTAAGGTTCGGGCCTGGAAAGGCGTATATGTGTAGTGGTATACTGGGGAACTCACTAAGAATTTATGCTTACAAGTTGTTATGTATGTGTTTCAGGTACTAGCGAGGACCGTGGGAAGGCGCCGGCATGATGCATACACACTGCTGCTAATTGAGATCTTGGAGATTTTATATATGTATTTGATATGAAACATGAAATAAATACTATTGGTTGAATGAAATCACTTTGTTTTAAATGAAAATTTTATTTGAAAATTTGCGTTGTTACATTGAGCTTCGCATTCAACCTTATCTTTTTTCTTCAGCCTCTCTCACAATTTGATTGTGCTCATCGAGCTGAGCTTCATGAGCCTTCCTTCATTTTAGCTCATGCTCATTAGGCTCTTCTTGTTCATTGTCGTCAATGATTCTTTCATCAGAGAGCTTTTCTTTGCCTTTTGAATCCGAAGCTACATTATCCTTCAGCTCATTTTCAGACTTTGGCTTCACATGTGGCTTTTCAGTTGGTTCCAGGGTTTCTTTCTTTTATGGCTTCATAGTTTCTCCCTTTGTTTCAGAAGCCAGCTTAACTCCGAAACACCCTCAAGTCGGTTCAGCATTGTGAATATTGGCCTAAACATCTCATCCAGATGCTTCTTAACTGTGATTGTGATCAGAGAGTCACGAGTCTTGATAATGTCAAAGAGTAAAGTGTTCACATCTGCAATGCAACTCTTCATTACAACTTTTTCAAATAAGAGCTCATTGATCTTCTTCTCAGCATGCTCCAGCTTTAACAGTTAGAACCTTCACTTTTTCCATTTTCACTACGAGCTTATACATGATCTTTTTCTCCATAGCCATGTCTCCATGAAATTTATCGATTTTTTAAGAGATGGAGGAGTTGAACTCTAAGTTTTCTGATTTGAGGCCAATACGAACTTCTTCAAGTTTTTCCTTCTATATTCAAAGTGAAGTACTCATACTTGTTATGGCTTCATTCGCTTTCATAGTATTCGATTCGAATGTCCTCTAGAAAATGCTCATGAATGATCAAGCATCAGTAATTAGTTTATTGACTTTTTCGGTCATTTCCTTAGACACAGAAGCTAATGCATGAATTGCTTGATTGTTCTTGTAAAGGTTCGTAGAAATGTTCCTTTGTTATAGTTTCAAAGAACGCCTTGACAGTTTCTTGCGAGTAATCACCACGAGAAGAGGTCTTGGTGAATTCAATCAAGGAATCCAACTTTTTAGATAGAGCCTTTAACTGCCCTTGGGTGACTAGAGCTTCGTTATCACTCTCAGTCCTAATGTGGAATGGGCTATAAGTGTAACCTCCAAAATCTTCTTCATCATCACCATAAATTGTATCAGGATCACCCTGGCGAAGAGGTGAGATGGGTGGTGTAGAATGACCAAAAGTGAAACCTGAAGCACCTGCCTCCGCATCAGATGCATTGACAGATAGTGGAGGTTCACTAGTGGTAGTGGTTATAGTTACTGTTGAATCTGTAAACAATGGGGTTGATTGTGCGAGAGTAGTTTGCTGTTGTGAAACTCCCATAGATACAAGTGGGCAATGGGAAATGTTGATTGGGGTAGAGAGAGTAGAGGTACGTGAAGGAATAGAAAAATCCTGAAAAAATCATCTCTAATAGGAACAGAGGTAGGAATTTCAAAAGTTACCTCAGGATTAGAAGAGATTGGCTGTGAGACCTGGGGTTGAGACATTGCAGCATTATCGTCATATTCGTTGTGAACTTCATCATGAATAGGAATCTTCGAAACCGTGTTGGACTGCGAATCGACGTGGTCTCTTGGCGTAGGAGTTTGTGGCCTGCAAGCAACTTTCTTTACCTTATTCCTTTTCGGATCTTGAGGAGATTCAAATGGACCAACTTTCGTACCTCTTTTCTTTCCTCCTTTCTTCGGTTTGTCTGCCTTGTCAAGGACCTTTTGTACTTCCTCGGTCATTAGGCGAAAACCAGAGACTGGAAGACTAAGATAGGTTAGCAGTACTTCACTTGTAGCTGGAACATCGCGAAGCATAGATTCCAGAATTGAGCCAATAAAGGTGAAGTTGGAATTATTTGCAAGAATGATGTTAATGTTGTGGAAAATCTGAATAGCAACCATACAGGAATCTTTAAGGACTGGGATGTTAAGCTTATAAATAACCCATTGAACCACAACAGTCCAGAAACAAGAACAAGAAATCTCATTGTGTCGTGTAATTGAATGGGTACTTTGGACCAATTGAGCCCCAAGCACTGAGCCATAGTCCAAATTGATTCTGGAATAGATACCATACATGATTTGTCATGAAAAGTTTGTTGCATAGTCGGAGCTGGGAACCCTCTCCGAAAAACTCTTGAAGATGAGGGTGAACAGTTTGTTCCACATCGACGGTAGGTTTGGCTTCATAAACTTTGAGATGGCGGTCAAAGTTTCCTTGTACCCTATCTTGTAAAACATCACCAAGATGGCAGAGTTGGAGATGGTCTCAGGGTAAATCAGGTCACAACCTTGAGGAAGCCCTAGCAGGCTACAAAATCAATATTTGGTGATGTTGGTTTTCTTTTTGAAGATTTCGAACGTAATCATCTCCTCACCCCTTTGATAACTTGCTGTAGAGTACGCCTTAGACAGATGAACCAAGGGAACTATCTCCGATTTTGTTAAAGCAATGACCAGTGGAGACTATCTTATGCACTCGATGATTTAATGAAGAAAACAGTCATAGTTGTTCGGATCAAGGTCAAAAATAAGATTCTGGTTTGCCTTAAGGTTGAGAATGGACGATTTCACCATTTGTTCTGCAACAGAGGGAGTTTTTGATGAAGCAGCCATGGAAGCTTGTTGAAGAAGATGAACAATAAAGAGAGAAATAGCTAGAAGTACTTTGAGTTCTTTGAGAGTGGTAATGAACAATGAATCACCAAAAACCTTTTATACTGTATGCCAGGAGAGAGAAAAGTGGCGTATGGAACTCCAATTCCCTAAAAAAGGCGCCTGGAAAAGCGCAAACAAGCTGGCGTACGTCAGGAATGCGTCAGGCCGCGTAACTACTGGCGTGATGTTAGGAACAGTTTCAAATTCCACACGCCTAAATTAAAATCTTATCCCTTAGAAACTTCCTTTCTGTTCCTGACTTTCGCAATCCATTTATAGTACTCTGAACCTAAAAGTAACCATTAGGACAACATACCAAATGTTTGAAAATTATAAAGATCTTTGTACAAGAGTGTGCCAAAGATAAAGAAATAAAGCAAGTTTTCTTAGGGCGACTAGTGATGTCATTGAAGACATAAAGCAGATGCATCCCGGGCAACGATCTCTTCCTTCGCAATCAAGAGAGACTTTGAAGCGCTTGTGTTGTGTCCCGTTAAATTACGATCATCTGTTTGTGGAGAAACAGTGGAAGGTTTCTTTTAATAAGGCGAAAGTGGTGGCTTATTCTTCAACTATTTTTGAAACTCAACATAAGTCCGAACATTCATATGAAGTACTTCTCTGACCAATGTAGTCATAAGAACAAGTAAGCTTTGGAATTATTTTAAGTGACTGGGATAAGTATAGAAATCTCAAGAAAAATTAAAAACTGGATCTATTGGGAAGAAACGTCTTAGGACTAGAACATTTCATTAAGATTGCATAAAAAGAAAAAGAGATTTCAGGGTACAAACCACGAAGGTGGTCATTAGTTAATTTCTAATAAGCTAGAACATTTAGATTGTTAACCGTCAACTTGTAAGTATGTGTTGAATTTTGGGTTTCACTCAATTCGTGGTAATAACGAATTGATCATAAACATAGAAGTTGTGTAACCATAAACCTCAATGGTAATTTTTGAGAGTTTCAAGGGTTACATTTATGAATGCGAAAGTGATGGAGAAGTAGTAGGAGGTGGTTCTGAAGAAATAATGTACCTTTGCTATGCGAAAGTGACCAAGCAGTTACTCTTAACTCAATGCGAGAAGAGTAAGGTAGCTCATGAATTATGTGAATAAATAGCCTAATTGGGAAAAAACGATTGGTGTTATCAATTCATTAAGGCTTCAACATAGAGTCTTTGAGGCTTCGGACTACATGCAGCAGCATGCTTCTTGGGACACTTAACTAGTGCATAGATTAGGAAATTTATACCTGCCCCATCATTCGTAAATGAGATCACCAAGATATATGTGTTCAAACCTGCTCAGTTATCTAATATTTTTTGTATTTTTGATTATTTTCCAAAAAGAAATAAATGATGAAAATAAAGAAAATATTTTTGTATTTTTGTTTTTATGAAAAAGAAATAAAAATAGAAAGAAATAAAATATTTTTGGATTTTTGATTTTCTGAAAAAGAAATAAAAACATAATTAAAATAGCAATAAGGAAAATGTTTAAAGGATACATGAAGTTCTGAACCATGAATGAACAGTAGACTGTGAGTCACTACGAACTTTTGCATCGATTCGCAGTATGAATAGTGGACCATTAGTCACTGCAAGCGTTCACACTAATTCGCAGTGTGAACAGTTGACTGCAAGTCATTGCGAGCGTTCACACCAATTCACAGTGCAACCAAAACTTTATGAGAGCGAAGGTGGATTCGGAACAGATTCAACCTCTATCATTCCTAAGCCTTGAAGAATGCGATTAAAGGTTTGCTCAGGCACGGCTTTCGTGAAGATGTCGACTAGCTGATCAGCAGATCTAACAACGTATATCTTGACATTTCCATCTTCTATATGATCTTTAATGAAGTGATACATCAGTGCAATGTGTTTAGTCTTGGAATGTTGCACTTGGTTGTGACATATACGAATGGTGCTCTTAGAGTTGTTATACAAATGGATTCGTTTCATATTTATGCCATAGTCACGAAGCTGACTTTGAATCTAGATGACTTGTGAAGTACAAGAGGCAGTGGCAATGTACTCTGCTTCGGTAATGGATAGGGAGATGCAAGTTTTCTTTTTATATTGCTAACTTACGAGTTTGCCATCAAGAAATTGACATTCTCCCATTGTATTTTTTCGATCCAAACCGCAACCTTAGAGATTAGCATCCGAAAACGCTTACACAAAGAAACCTGAACTTGAAGGGTACCATATTCCAAGTGAGGATGTTCGTTTGAGATACTTGAATATGTTCTTGACAGCAGTCATGTTGGGTTCACGAGGATTCGCATGAAACCTAGCACAATAGCAGACAGAAAGCATGATATGTGGACAAATAGCAGTCAGATACATCAATGAACCTATCATTTGACGATAGAGTGTCGTATCAGCAGTTGGCTTGTCTAGAGATGGTGTTAGTTTCGTTAAAATGCCATTGGAACCTTCACTTTTGAATAACCTACCATTCCAAACATAGAAAGTACGGTCTTCGTGTAAGCCTCCTGGTTGATAAAGATACCTTCCTGGCCCTGTCTTATATTTAAAGCAAGAAAAAGTTAATCGGACCCATGGAGCTCATCTCATACTTAGTTTCCATCAACTTTAGGAACTCAACAGTTAAGCTGGGGTTAGTTGATCCGAAGATGATTTCATCAACATAAATTTAGACGGTCATCAAGTGGTCACCATATTTCTTGTGAAAGAAGGTTGCGTTGACTGATCTCTGTTTAAATTTAGCTTGTTTTAAAAAGCGAGTAAGAGTTTTGTACCAGGTCTTAGAGCTTGCTTCAGACCATAAACCGCTTTGTCCAGAATCTAATAATGATTGAGATAATTTTGTTAACGAAACCTAGAGGTTGTTCCACATACATCGTTTCTTCTAGTTCCCAGTTCAGAAAGGCACACTTAACATCCATCTGATATACATCAAAGTTCTTATGTGCAGCGTGTGCCAATAAAATGCGAACTGATTCTAGCCTTGCAGATGGAGTGAAGATTTCTTCATAATCTATACCTTCTTCTTGGCAATACCCCTTAACAACTAGTCATGCCTTGTTTCGTATCACATTTCCCTCTTTTCCGGTTTGTTGCGAAATACATATTTTAGACGTACGACAGATGCGTCCTTCGGAGTAGGAATCAGTCTCCAGACCTTGTTTTGTTTGATCTCATTGAGCTCCTCCTGCATTGCTTGCACCCAATTAGAATGCTCAAGAGCAATTTGAACATTTTTAGGTTCAATTTTGGAGATAAACGAATTGAACATGCAATAGTCAACTTTAGAGAATAATGTTGTATGTTTAGCCTTTTGTTGTGCTCTCGTAAGAACTCCTGAAGACGACTCTCCTATAACTTGAGTTTTTGGATGATCTCTGGTCCATTTGGTCAAAGGAGGGTAATTTGGACCATAAGTTGGATCCAGTTCAGCGTTTACATCCTCAAATTCTAATTGTACATCCAAATCATCATCCGTACTATCATTCTCCCCCTCAAATGATGGATGTTCTTATTCATTCGGAGTTGAACCCTCCCCCTGTAGTGTTGGTTCTTGAGTTACCTGAGGAGAGGAATGCTCCCCCTGAAGAGGTGTAGTAAGCGTGGAGGTTAAAGTAGAGCCCTCCCCATGTGGTGTAGCATTCGCACTTTCTGATGGAATTTCATAGTGTTTCGGAGTGGGATGTTTGTGCTCCATATCTTTCGCAACATCATCAATGATTTTCTTCAATTTTTCTTCCTTATTGTCTACTGCTTTGGATTCGGAGGAGATTGCCATTTTTGGCTCATTGAATATGTTCATGAACTCCTCATAAAGCCTAGAAAGTGGAATTATCGTTAGAATTTTCACGGGAAAGATTTCCTCTGATTGTGAATCGACCATTTGATACTTCTTAAGATAAGTGTCATGAAAGGTGAAATAGTAGGTCTCTTCAGTTCATTTTTATATTTCATTTAGAATCCAATATGCCTTCGACGTTAAAGACTACCCCAAGATAATACCTTCATCAGCTTTCACATCGAATTTGTTCCTTTGTTCCTTAGAGTTAAAGATGAAGCACCTGGAACCAAAGACATGGAAAAATTAACATTAGGTTTTTTCTTGTTAAGAATTTCATAAGGGGTAATAGAAAATCTTTTATTTAGGAAAGAACGGTTTTGCGTGAAACAAGTTGTGCTGATAGCTTCTGCCCAGAAGTAGAGTGACAGATTCGCGAATGATAGCATGGTTCTCGTATCTTCGCACAAAGATCGGTTTCGTCTTTCAACGACCCCATTCTGTTAAGGAGTATAGGGAGCCGAAAAGTTGTGAGTTACTCCTTTCGCAGTTATAAATTCTTCAAACACTTGGTTTTTGAATTCCAACCCGTTGTCACTGTGAATGTTGCGAACTAGCTTTCGCAGTTGTAGCTTAATCTGCTTTATAAAATCCTTGAGTTTGGGAGTGGCATCAGATTTCTATTTAAGAAAATTCACCCAAGTGAATATGGAAAAATCATCTATAATTACGAGTATATATCTGTTACCACTAATACTTTCAGTTGCAGAGGGATCACAAAGGTCTATATTCAAGAGTTCAAGTGGTTCTATGACTTTTGTATTCACAATTGTTGGATGACTCTTCCTGCTCTGCTTCCCCATTTCGCAGACTGCACAAAGATGTTATTTATCAAACTTTAAGAGAGGAAGCATGTTGATACATAAAGTGACCCTCTTAAACTTGGCGAACTGCAGCCACTTCTCCTACCGCAATCTGCTCAGTCTACCATATCTCTCTTTTGCTATCGCAACCGTAGTATGACGAAGTCTTCCGCAACTACCATCCGCAATGAAGATTTCAGTTACATTATTTGATTTTTCTTATATGCATTGTTTAACCAATGAACCTTGCATGGTCATGTTAAGTCAGAAGTTTAATACTCTTTTATTTCCAATGTAACTTTTTGAGACTCTATAAATACAGTCTTCATCTTAATGTAATTTATACCTTTGAATACACATCTCTTTATCTCTACTTCTTATACCTTAAACTGATCACACATACTAACTTGTGTTTCATTGCAAATTGTTATGAACCAGTTTGGTGTATACTTGATATTAGGGCTGTGCAGAAAACCGCACAAACCACACCAAACTGCACCGCATAATGCGGTTTAGAATTTCGTGGTGCGGTTTGCGGTTCATCATTTTATCAAACCGCACTGTGCGGTGTGGTTTGCGGTTTGTAATTGTAAAACTACGGTTCAAACAGCACCGCACCGCATGTTATATATATACTTTTTTTTTCTTTACTTTGTTATAACTTCAAATCACGATTTACAAATGATGTATATAAATATATTTCTTATAATAACCAAATATCTATAACGTAACATTAAATGACTATTAGATCAAGATCCCATGGTTTACAAGAATATAGCAACTATAACAACAATATAAAGCAATAACAATGATACTTACAAAACTATACTAGCATGAGTCACAATTTATTAAAAACGATTTAACTCGAAAATTGTATTTGTTTTTATAAAATGAAAGCATCAATTTTTTTAACATGGTCGAGTTTTTGGTTTTTTGATAGATTTAATGTTGAAGAACCGCACAAACCGCAACTAACCACACAAACCACCCGCATCAAATCGCACCGCATCACGCGGTTTTGAACATCTTTGGTGCGGTTTGCGGTTTCTAAAATATTCAAACCACATATGCGGTGCGGTTTGCGGTTTTGATTCGAAACCGCACCAAACCACACCGCGCACACCCCTACTTGATATAACTTGTTGTCATTTACATTTCCTTTACTTTTCAGCTCTTTTAATTCCGCAACTGACTATCTAACAATCTAACTTCTTATTATTGTTGAGCTTTTACGATCCTTTGAGATTAACTTATTCCGCAACTATAATATTATACAACGTTTGTTTAAGTTTTTCTCACAAAGTTTTTCTCTCAACAATTGGTATCAGAGCCAAAGTGATTGATTTTTAAACAAAACTCTAATTATGAAAAGCCATCTATACCACTGAATCTCATCTTTTCTTTAAAAAAACAAAAAAAAACAAATAAATAAATATGGCACAAGCTTTATCACTAAATTTTTCCAATAGTGTTGGAGGTTCAATCAGAGCTCCAATACTGGTGACAAATGAATATCATCAATGGTCACAAAGGATGGAGATGTATCTTAAAAGACTGGGAAGAGATGTATGGAGACTTGTGGCAGAAGGACCTCATGTCCCTATTCTTACTCCAGTTCAAGCTGATGGTGCTCAAGTTCGACTTGGTGGTGGTCAAGGTGCAATAAATCGACCAATCAAAGATGATCTAGACAAAATGGAAAATGATGCCATCGCTTTCTATGAAATTTCCTGCGGTGTTGCTCCTAACAACTTCGACATTATCATCAACTGCAAATCAGCAAAAGAAATCTGGGATGTGCTGAAAAATCTCTATCAAGGTTTAGAATAGGCACAAGATAAGAAAATCACCACTACCCTAAATGAGTTTAACAACTTTAAATCTCTTCTTGGAGAAATCCTTGATGATTCATTCAAATGTTTTAATCTCATCATCACTAAATTGTCAAATGGTGGTACAGTCCGAAGTAACCATGAAACAAACCCTCTATTTCTTAATGGTTTGGGAAGATAATGGTCTACTGCAAAGATAATTGTGCAAGGAGATAGGAAGATTCATACTTTTCTATGTTCAAGTTATATGGAGAACTTCAGGCACAAGAATCAACAGTTATGAAAGATTGTGCAGACTTCGGAGGACCTCTTGCCCTAGTTGATCAACACCCATATGCCAAAATCCTTATTCCTACCCCACTGAAACATCTTACCAACTTCCTTTTGACAACCCACCGCAGTCATATGAAATAGATGCAAAAGACGATGATGAAGAAGGATTTCAAAACTCCATTGCCTTGGTTAGCCAAAAATTTAACCGGCTACCACCATCTTCATTTCAGAAGAATCAGGAGTTTACAAAACCACCCTTAAACCGTAACTTCAACCCTTAAAACAACCACACAAGATACCCCAGAAATCCACACCATCCACCGCAACCACAGAATGCACACCACACAAAAGAAGTACCTCAGTCCAGCAAACCATCAGACTCCGGTACCGCAATCGAAGAAATGACTGAAGTTATCATTTTTCACAAATGCAACAAGGAGAATCACTTTGCCAAAGATTGTAAGGAAAAAGTAGTCAATGACGAGGAATTCTATCTTAGAATGTCCCAAGAAATGGAGGAAAAAGAAAAGGGAAGGGCGTATATTGCCCAAGTGAAGAGAGACCATCAAGTGTGGTCATCCGGAGATGAAGATGAAGAAGCTGACAACAAGATGAAAGGAAAAAAATGCATGGTCGCAACTGTAGATGAAGACAGATCAACAAAAATGGGAAGAAACTATTGCTACATGGCTAAAGATGGCACTCTCAGCATCATCGAACAGGTAAAAATCATGATCCATTGTAATAATTTCAACATGCATGTTTGTGAACCATACTTAGAAAAACTTAATGACACATGTGATGCCATCCTTTCAGACTATAACAAAGCATTAGATAGAAAGAATATAACGACCCAAGAGCTGAATCACTTGAGAGGAAGACTTGAGGATAGGAGACTTAAGGTTGCTAGGCTAGAAAAGGATCTATTGTTAGAAAAGGATGCTAAATTGTTTTATGAAACTCAGTTGGACATTTCCTTAAATCAAAGGGACTGGGCCTAGAGAGAAAATGTATGTTTGAATCAATTAATAGAAAAGCTTTTTAGTGAAAATAAAGCAATTGAAAACTTGGTCAATAATGGATCCGTAGACAACACCTATTATTAGGGATGGTCAAATGGGTACTCTACCGCAGAGAACTCTACTCCCCGATTCAATGCTGAACGACCTTATGTCCCTCTGGATCGTGAATTTCATTACCCAGTCAATAACAAAACATTCCCAGAAGACATTAGATGTCGTTTCGGTACACTTCATGACTTGATTAACAATTGTGTTATTGAGAAAAAATTTCCTGAAACCTCTAATCAATTACCTGTCATTAACACAAATTATCCTGATACTCAATCATCTTCGGATTCAAATGATTGTTATGGAAGGACCAGACTCAGTAGTTAATTGTTCACCATTGCCCTCCATAAAATATCCCAATAATGAACCTCCATTGACTTACTCTGCAGTAGTACAATCATCCTTACCGCAGACCGCAGTCAAAAGCACAGTGGCCATCCAACCGATTTTCATGAATTACCAATCGAAAATTCCGAATATGGTCAATGTTCACAAAATCCTGAATCTTCAATTTCAGATGAATCAAGTCCTCATTTTCCAAAACAATCAAAGTTTTCTAGGAAACCACAATTGAAATTTTCTGATTGTGGTTCCCCAAAAACTCAAGCAAAATTGGCTTTTAATGAGGAACTCAAGTCCCGAGGTAAAAAGCGGGATACTAACTTCGAAAACAAAACTTTCAAACAAGCCAAAAATTCAAATCAAAAGAGTTTTGAAAAACCCGTTGCTGCAAAAACTATTTCAAAAAACAATGCAGTTAAGGGATCAGAGAAAATGGATAACAAAAACTTTTCAAAACACTTCTAAGAATTCCCAAAAGAAAGTAAAGTATTTTCAAAGTTATTCCTTGGACAATCCAAAATGGAAAGGGATTTTGCCAACTCTTACCTCTTTAAAATCACATCAATCTTTTGAAAGGTCTTAACCTAGGAGTAAGTCACGTGCCCAAACTTTTTCAAATTCCAAGGGCACTGCAATCAGAACCGTTCCACAAACCGGTCACAAGACTCTCTATGTACCCTCCTGACCATTGACCAAGTACGGTTTCTGGATTAGTGAGAAAAATATTTCCTTTGGATTTTATTATCTAAAAGAGTCATGTCTAGTCGAACCTCATAAATTTCCAAAAGCTCTCAAACACCCAAGACTAGGTCTCAAGATTGGCACGAAACATGTTCCTACAACCCACATGCTTGCATCTAGTAATAAAGCTCCACATGTGACTCCGGGCTCCAAAATTTTTTGGGTGCCCAAACTAATTGTTTAATTTTTCAAAAAATATGCAAGGAGGAACAATAAGAGGAGTGGTTAATTGATAGTGCATGCTCCTTGCACATGGTCGGAAGGTTAGAATACGTTCGGGACTTCAGGCCTATCTATAACGATAGACACGTCACTTTTGGCAACAATGCAAATGGAATCATCAGGGGTTACGGTATGTTAACAACATGAAATTTCTCAATTCAAAAGGTTGCTTACGTAGAAGGTCTTAAGCATAATCTTATCAGTGTGGGTCAACTTTGCAAAGCAAGTCATTAGGTTGAATTTGATAGTGAATACTGCTACATCATGACAAGTGATAGAAGCACCTGCTTGATCAAATCGATGTCCGAAGGAACAATGTATCCTTTGGATATTTCATTGATCATTGGAAAACCTCAGTTGTGCTTTCTGTCCAAAGCAGTATCCGAAGTTAGCTGGTTGTGACACCACAAGCTAGCTCATGTGAACTTTCGGTATATCAACCTGGTCATTGAAGAACTCGTCTGTGGTCTCCCAATTTTGAAGTACATTAATGATATGTTCTGCCCAACTTGTGAGTGTGGAAAAGAAACCAAGGGAAGTCATCCTATGATAATTGAGTCATCCATTGCCGAACCTCTGAAGCTACTTCATATTTATCGATGCGGTCCATCTACCGTAGCCAGTCTTCATCAGAAAAAATACATTTTGGTTATAGTTGATGACTTTACATGCTTCACATGGGTCTTCTTCTTATGACTCAAATCTGACACACTGCAGATCCTAATCAACTTCATCAAAGAAATAGAGCTTCAGATCAAACTACCAGTCAGAAGGATAAGGAGTGACAATGGTACCGATTTCACTAATCAACTCTTGAATAGTTTCTTGGTTTCCAAAAGGATTAGTCACAACTTCTCATCTCCCTACACACCGCAACAAAATGGGGTAGCAGAGAGAAGAAATCGCACATTTCTCGAAAGAGCTAGATCAACGTTAAAATTTGCCAACCTTCCTCTCTACTTTTGCGCCGAAGCAGTGTCAACAACTTTCTTTTTCCAAAACCAAAGCATCATTTTCAAACGTCTTAACAAAACTCTGTATGATGGCCTTAACAACCGTCAACCAAATATTAGATTCTTCCACATTTTTGTAAGCAGATGTTTTATGATGAACAACAAAGTTCATCTTAACAAATTTGCACCAAAGTCAGATGAAGGCATTTTTTTTGGCTACTCAACCTATAAGGTAGCCTATAGGGTTCTCATTAGACGTACAAGACTGATAGTCAAGACCTTCAATGTCAAATTGATGACTATTATGTCTGCAACATTGCTCCATGAAATGAAACTAAAGCTATCCTGGAAAGTGATATCAAAGCCTCTTCAGGTCCCTTAAACATAGTTGAAATCAACTATGATGGTCACTTTAACCCCGCAGAGACATCTCATCTCTCTGAAATTCTTGTGTCTCCTGTAGCTCAACAACAACATGTTGAAGTATCTAGTCTATCCTTGTCCGAAGAATTCTCTCCTGTAGCTCAACAACAACATGCAGTCGGTTGTTGTGGGAGATGTAGAAGGAGTAAGAGAGTCCTTAGTAGTGGAACTGGTTATCGAGAAGTGAAAAAAATCTTGAGCGATGTGATTTGTGTCAACCACATTGTCAAGGAAGGTGTAGTATCGGGTATCATGGAACCTAAAGGAAATATAGTTTCATCAAACTTCACATGACGAGATATGATAATGGTGTTGCGATAATGATCATCAAAACAGAAACTTATATGATTATAAGGTATCCTAGGAAGATACATGGGGTGGATTAAGGTGAGGGTTTTGTTTGGAGCATTGATGTGCAGGAAACAAAGGCACCAGAACACTCTAAGATGACAATATGAAGGTTTTTGGTTATAAAGTTTTTGATATGTAGAGATGTTGTTGAGAGTGGTGGATGGGAGAAGATTGAGAAGGTGAGTGGCCATATTTAGAACCTCAACCCAGTATGTAGGAAGAAGGCGAGCTAGAAACAAAAGCAAGTGAATTGAGTTGTCTATGGTATGGATCATTCCTTCAGACTTTCCATTTTGTTGTGAAGTATATGGACATGAAAAACGCATCTGAATTCCATGAGACTCACATAACCTGTGAAATTAGGTATTGTTATATTCACCACCATTATCACATTGAAAGTAGTTAATTTCACAATTAAATTGATTTTATATATAAGATCGAAAATTAACAAACTTAGAGTAAACATCATATTTAGCTTTCAACGGGTACACCCAAAGAAAATGAGAGTATTGATCTAAAAATAACACATAATATTTAAAACCAGAATTACTATTGATAGGAGATGTCCAAACATCCAAGTGAATAATTTGAAATGGGAAGGTAGCAATACTATCAGAACCTTTAAACAGAAGACGCACATGTTTGCCTAATTGACAAGACTAGCATGAAAAAGATAACTTATTGTTTTTACAAGTAATCAAATTTTGCAAAATTAAATGCGAGAACACATAATGACCAGGGTGACCAAGAAGTTGATGCCATTTTGAGTCAAACACAAGAGCTTGGGGACATGGAAGCGTGACATGATAGAGATCGTTAGTGCTATTACAACGGATTAGAGTTCTGCTAGGTTGAAAATCCTTCATAAAAAAACCCAAAAACATCAAATTCTATAGAACATTTATTGTCACGATTGAATTGACAAACTTATATCAAGTTTTTGATGATTTGAGGTGTGATAAGAATTTAATTAAGGATAAGGGGCCGATACGGGTTAGTATAGGGAAGAATGGAATATCCCGAAGTAATTACAGGAATTTTAGATCCATTTCTGACTAAAACCGAAGGTGAAGTAAAGCTTTTACTTTTAAGAGAATGGAGTATACCTATGTCAGAGTGAAGATGAGTGGTTTCCCTGGTATCCATGAACCAATCATTGTTGGACGGATAATTTAGTCTCATTTTATTGAACATCTGAGGTAGGGTTGTTTCCTTATCGGCAGCAGAGGTAGGATGTTGGAACCATGCCCACAGAGAAGGTGTGGAGTCTGAAGGGGCAACAAAGGATTACTGAGATGAAGGTTGTTGATCTGATTGTTGTTGTTGCCAGTCGACTACTGAGGATGAGAGGGCTAGTGGATGTTCGACTGTTGATTGATAAAAGATGGGCTCGACAGAAGACCTGGAGAAGGGTGAAATCAAGAAGAAGCAGGTTGGAGATGGAACCAACCATAACCCCACCTCAAAGGAGATCGGAAAGATCGAACACCGCCAAGACCTCTTCTATGTCTACCATTATGTCCCCAACAGTAACTATTATTTTGACCTCATTGACTACCACATGAAGGAGTGGAATTTCGAGCTTGTTAAGAAATAAGAACAGTAGGAGATGAAACATTACCCGAATGATTTGCAACAAGTTGTGGTTCTTCCAGAAGCAAGATAGATCGTGCCTCCAAAAGAGATGGGAAAGGAGTGTGATGCCTAAGAAGAATAGCCAATCTTGGGTTTTAATTTCAAAAATAGTTCCTAAACTAGTAAAATGGAAAACACAAGACTTATGATTTTCAAAAATAACATAACAAATTACACCCACCAATGATCATCTTGCAAGTTATAGAAAGATTAAATCACCAACTTAGAAGGGATGAAGAAATAATAACTATTGTAGTTCTTTGGGTCCTCTTGGGAGGCTTGGAAGTTGATGAAGAATATGGAACTTTAGAGACACCAACAATGACTCAAATTGATTTAGAATGCTAGTTCTTTTTGTAAAACTATTAAGCTCTTAAGCTTTAAGTGCATAACAAAAGTATGACTTAAAGAGAGCAAAACGCAAGCATATAACTTCAATGTCTAACAAAAACTAGAGAGAATGAGGGAGAGCATTCAAGCTACGGGTTTTCATCAAAAAATGAAGGGATGAAAGCCTTCATTGTAACGACCCGATTTTTCAAAGGAAAATTTTCATTTTTGATTATCCAAACACATTTCCATAAATTACAAAATCCCGTATATAACTGTTTTCAAACCCATATCAATTACAACTTTTATTTAAAATATCTGTCTCATAAAACGTCTGTGTGAGAGTGCACGCCACACCATCACGCCTTGCCCTTGCCCTTGGAATCCGATGTACCTTAAACAAATCCACAACGTGTAATCTACTTCTTAGTGAGTTCCCCAGAGCATACCCCACACATAATCCACACAACACATATCATATTGGCTAAAAAATCTATAGATACCACTAATCCATGCATACATAAACCTTTAAGGATGTCGTGGGCTCACCCCAGGGTCTTACAGCATCATGCCATGGGCTACCCCACATGGTCTTTACCTAGGAATGCCAAGGGCTACCCCACATGGTCTTATATCCAACTGTTACGGGCTCCCCTTGGGGTCTTCCATGCAATAACATACAATCACTATCATACTACTTAGCACAAAGCTAACTATCATACCACATATCTCTACAAATGGTAGTGTACCACATCACATAAAATGGGTTGACCTTGGTGCCTTAGACCGATTGGTATGGTGAGAAGGACTCACCTCTCTTAAATACTATAACTGAAAATGCTAGAACAACATATGTCCCACGTGTTGCTCCAACTTAACTACCTATAAGCATCATAAGATAGACTTTTCAAAATCTCAGAATTACCCTCAAGATCAACCCTGGTTAACCTTGGTCACAGTCATAGCAAAAGTCAAATCAACTCGTCGAGAGCGTCTAGTGACTCATCGAGTTCCTATCGAGTCCAGACAACCTAATCAAACCCTAGCCAGCTCCCCGAGTTGTTTCATCATCTTGACGGTTCACTTGATATTCAGAAGGTGTGGAAACCTGTTCCGACTCATTGAGTTCCAAGAGCAACTCATCGATAACCCTTTCGTGTTTGCTTGTTGTGATGATACACCAAATCCAGTGACTCCATGTCTTAGATCTGAAGCCCCAAGGTGTCTAGAAGGATAAAGTTTCCAAATTTACCTTCTAGAACCGTTCCAAATGCTCTAAGGCCTTTATCAAAGGTTGGAAAGCTCCAAGGCTTTTCCATATGGTCCAAAATTCTAGGGATCTGAAATCCCTTCTCTCCAATAAAGTTCCTAGGCCTCAAAACATTCTAAAGATGGAGGCTTTATGGACATGCATGTCCAATGCATGTCCCTAGGTCAAATTGACCAAAAATAGGGAAATGTGCCCTAAAAACCCTTACATGGTGCCCTTGCTCGACCAAAGGCTAGATCTAGCCCAGCTTGGGACCATTTTTCCCTGTAGATTCATAAAGTTGCAAAATTTATGAACCTCGTTCATGCAATCAAAAATAAGGGTAGGAAATGAAGAGTAAACTTAAGATCTAGCCATATTCTATGATAAAAATCGAGTCTTGAAGACTTACAGCAGTCCACAAGATGGTCAAGCTTAAGGATGGGTGCTTGGTTTGCTGGATCTTCTCACAATCTCCTTCTTCTTAAGCTTCAAAGTCACTCTAGTTCACAAAATGGAAGAGAATGGGGATTATGGTTAGCATAGACATTCTTAGTGTTTAGAGGCTGATAGGAGGTCAATCTCAGGGCTCTAAAAGGAAATTATATAGGGTGCAAACCCTAAATTTAGGGATTTATCATTACAACGCCTACTCATCGAGTCAGCCTTCTAGCTCTTCAAGTAGGGTGTAGATCTTGCGTCCTTGAAATGCCCTCTACTCGACGAGTTAGACTCCCAACTTGCCGAGTCCACACACCAAAACCCTAGATCTTAAATAAATTAAGTAATACAAGGAACAGGTGTTACAAGTCTCCCCCACCTGAACTAGACTTTGTCCTTGAATTTTACTGGTCCAAACAAGTCCGAGTAGTGATCTCGGATCTCGTCCTATGGCTCCAGGGTCCACTCGGAGCCCCTGCGGTGCTTCTATTGCATGTTTACCAACTTCACTTCCTTATTTCGAAGAACCTTAGTCTTCCTATCTAAGATAGCAACAACCCTCTCTATGTAATTCAGGCTCTCATCCACTTGGATGTCGTTAGCGAAATAACTACGAACTCATCAGTGACACACTTTTGAATTTGTGACACATGGAAGGTGTTCTGAATCTGTCTAAGCTCATCTGCCAGGTCTAGTCGATATGCTACCTTGCCCACTCAGGCCGAAATCATGAATAGGCCGATATATCGGGGTCCTAGCTTTCCCCTCTTCCAAAACCTGATAACCCCCTTCCAGGGCGACACTTTCAGTAATACAAAGTTCCCCACCTGGAACTCAAGATCAAATCTTCGTCGATCGGCATTGATATGTGTATTTTTATATATATTTTTATGCACTTTATCTTAATATTTTGGCCTTATTTATTCTATTTTAGAACTAAAGAGTACTCATAATACTTTGAATTATGTTTTGCAGCTATTTGTTGTAGATAAAGCACAAAAGAAAAGACTGAAGTGGAAACCGGGCTTAGAAGCTAAAAGAAAGAAAAGAATGCTGAGGTAGCGAGTACGCCCCGCGTACCTTAAGGTTACGCCCCGCGTACAAGCTTGCACCAGATAGACTTGATCGCGTGATTATCTTGAGTACGCGCTGCGTAATCCTAAGTACGCCCAGCATACTTAGGTCGGCCACAAAGATTATAAATGTCGATTTTTAGCTAACCAGGAGGGGGGATTCGACTTCTAACCTAATTTAGTCGACAATTAACTTCTGTTAAGCCGTTTTGAGGGTCTAGAAGGCGGCCGGAAGGCCGTTAAGCTAACGGGAGCAGAGATCTGAAGGATTGGAGAGCGGATACATGTCGGTAATCATATGGATTGCTAACGTGACCATGTTTAGCACTTCATTATGGTACTTTTTGTATTTAGTTTCTGATTTGGGTGTAAAAACCTTTAATTTTGTGTTTACGATTGAATGAAGTTTTGATTCTTAGACTAATTGTTATATTAAATAATTTATTTGTGTTTAATTTATCTTGCCAAGCTTGTTCAAAGATCCTCATGTGTTAATGATGATTATTTGCTGTTAATTGTTAAGTGAATTAAGTTGTATGAACACCTGCTTGATTTGCTTGTCTCTTATGATTTTTGATGACCATTGAGATTATAAGACTAGAAATAACGAATGTGAAACTAGGATTAACTTGGGAATAAGTAAGTTAATGTGTGAGCCTTGTTTGATGACCATCAACAAGAGATTAATTAAATGTTTAAATTAACTATATTTACAAGTCTTGCTTGATACGAACTGAACACTAGGAAGCATGTTAGTTTAATCAATTGATCACTGTTTGAATTGACTTGTTTGCTAAAGGATTAGTTATAGTGAACACGAATCTAATCAATTTAGGAATCGGTGAACATGAATAAATGAATTTGTGTATGCAATTGTTTATGTTTTCAAGGAGGAATTTGTCTAAACCAAAGTACCTAAAGAGATTTGTTTTCCTGTTAGTTTATCGAGGATGGTTAATTAATTAAATTATTTCTTTTATTCTTTTCGTGTGACCTATAATCAAATATATTAAATTAATCCACCGTTCCCTGTGATCGACACCCGACTTACCTAAGCTATACTGTAATCTGACTAGGTACACTGCCCATAAGAGCATAGTTAGTCTAAGTTTGTTAGGTTATAAATATTAAAATTAATGGGTACTTTTGTGCACATCAGGCATAACTTTTCTGACCGCTCTGCACGACCCGTAGCCGATCACGCACCTGCTGAATCAACCTGGTAGTCTTGAGCACTACCTCAATGCTCCCCATGACCCAGTGCCTAACCTCGCCCCAACAAACTGGTGTCCTGCACCTCTAACCATACAACATCTCGAATAGCGGTCGGTCAATACTGGCATGGTCACTGTTGTTGTATGAAAACTCTACCAACGGGAGGTATGTGTCCCAAATTCCTCCAAAATCCAACACGCATGCTCTAAGCATGTCCTCCAGTGTCTGGATCATTCTCTCGATCTGGTCATTGGTCTGGGGGTGGTACACCATGCTAAAATGTAGCTGAGTGCCAAGTTCTTCGTGGAACTTCTTCCAGAACCTAGATGTAAACTGAACATCCATGTCAGAGACTACCGACATTGGCACCCCTTGTCTAGCCACAACCTCTCTCACATAAATATCCGCCAACTTCTCAGCGAATATACTCTCAAAAATCATAATGAAGTGGGAACTCTTCATCAGTCTGTCCATGATCACCCATATGGCATCCATGCCCCTCTCCGTCCTCGGTAACTTCATGATGAAGTCCATAATGATATCTTCCCATTTCTACATGGTAATGGGTAGCGGTTGTACCTTGCTATGAGGCCGCTGATGCTCAGATTTGACCTTCCTACAGGTCAAGCGCCACTCCACAAACCAGGCAATCCCCCGCTTCATGCAAGGCCACCAATAACTTAGTCTCAAGTCTCTATACATTTTCATAGCCTCTGGATGTATAGAGAACTTGAACTTGTGTGCCTCCTCTATTATCCTCTGTTTCACTCCTCCAAACACTGGTACCCACACTCGGCCACACTGTGTCAAAAGACCACGGTTATCCTTAAAAAACAAAGGAAATTGTCCCCGAATCCGCTCTATCTTCCAATTCTCTTTCTTCACTCCCTCGACCTAAAGCCTCCTTGATCATGTCTAACAATGGAGAGATCATCGTCATCCTCATACAAATGTTCCCAATTGGGGACCCTGCCGTCTTGCGACTCAAAGAATCGACCACCACATTAGCCTTCCCTGTATGGTATAGGATCTCACAATCATAATCCTTCAGTACATCCATCCACCTCCTCTGTTCCATGTTGAGGTTCTGTTGATCCATCAAATA
Source organism: Lactuca saligna (assembly GCF_052625555.1). Taxonomy (NCBI): domain Eukaryota; kingdom Viridiplantae; phylum Streptophyta; class Magnoliopsida; order Asterales; family Asteraceae; genus Lactuca; species Lactuca saligna. Next base: position 28,207,805 of record NC_136420.1, read on the forward strand.
CTTCAAACTCTTATGATCAGTATAGATGGTGCACCGCATCCTATACAAGTAGTCCCTCCATATCCTGAGGGCAAACACCACTGCCCCCAATTCTATGTCGTCAATGAGGTAATTCACCTCATGAGGCTTCAACTGCCTCGAGGCGTAAGCTATCATGTGCCCCCTCTGCATCAGTATCGCGCCTAACCCTGAAATCGATGTGTCACAGTACACCACCAAATCGTCTAACCCCTCGGGTAATACTAGTATCGGAGCCTCGCATAACCTCCGTCTTAGGGTCTCAAAAGACAACTACTGCTCTGTGCCCCACCGAAATGTCACATTATTCTTGGTCAAGCAGGTCAATGGCACAACAATCTTGGAGACATCCTGAATAAATCTCCGATAATAGCCCGCTAAACCACAGAAGCTACGAACCTATGATGCATTCTCCAGTACTTCCTACTGCATCACAGCCTCAACCTTGGTTGGATCAACCAAAATGCCCTCCTGATTGATGATGTACCCCAAAAATTGTACCTATTGCAGCCAGAAATCACACTTGGAGAACTTTTCATAAAGCTTCTCCACCCTCAGAGTCTCTAGTACCTTCCTCAAATATTGTTCATGTTACTCCTCGGTCTTAGAATAGACAAGGATATCATCAATAAAAATTATCACCGACGATCCGACATCCGTCTACACACCCTGTTCATGAGATCCATGAATGTTGTTAGGGAATTGGTGAGCCCAAACAGCATCACCACAAACTCAAAGCCCATACCGAGTCCTGAAAGTTGTCTTTAGTATATCCTCATCCCGAATCCTCATCTGATGGTACCCGACCGAAGATCATTCTTGGAAAACCAAGATGCACCCTGCAGCTAATCGAACAAATCATCAATCATCGACAATGGATAACGATTCTTCACTGTTAGTTTGTTCATCTCTCGGTAATAAATGCACATCCTGTGTGATCTAGCCTTCTTTTTCACGAACAAGATCAGTGCTCCCCACGGGAAACTGTTCGGACGTATAAACCCTCGATATAGCAGCTCCTGATTTGCGCCAATAACTCCTGCATCTTGAACGGTGCCAACCGGTATGGTGCCTTTACTATCGGAGCGGCACCTGACACCAAATTAATTTGGAACTCCACCTGCCTCTCCGAAGTCACTCCTGGTAACTCTCCAAGAAAAACATCCCGAAATTCTTCTACAACCGACACACTGCCCACATCCGTCGTGGTCTCAACCCTTGTATCTGAGATATAAGCCAAAAATCTTGTGCATCCCTGCTGTAAAAATCTCCAAGCCCTCGCAGCCGAACAGAGAGTTAGCCCCTGTGAGGCTCTCTCACCATGTATAACCAATCCCCCCCCCCCCCACTTGGGGTTTGAACCCTAACCAACTGGTGCTTCCAATCAATCATGACGTCATTGGCCCCCAACCAATCCATCCCGACAATCACCTTCAACCCTCACAATGGTATCAGAACTAGATCCACACGAAACCTCTTGTCCAACACATTCAGGACGCAGTCTTGATACACCGTTACAGCACTTGTAGTGCGGTCATCTGCAAGATCTACCTCAAGTGTGGAATCCAAAGTTCCTGGCGCGTCCCGGAACTTTTTGCTAAGCGCAAGGGACAAGAACAATCGGGTAGCACCCGAATCAGACAAGACATGAGCAGACATACCATTGACCAAAAAGGTCCCTATACAAGCATAAAGTACATATAAGTCATACAAATAATAAGAGTAGAGAATAATAGACACATACCAACCACAACGTCTGGCGCTACCCGCTGGAATGTGCTGCTCTTCACTGTTGGGGCATCCGCCTTAGCAGGGTGGCCATCGGTGATCCTCAGTGTGGCGGGTGCAGAAACCACCACTGATCCTCCCCCTCCCTGCAAACTCGGATAGTTAGCCTTTTTATGGCCAGTCTAGTTGCAGTGGAAACATATCAAGCCATTCTTGGGGCAATCCCAAATCAAATGGCCCTACTGACCACAAGAGTAACATCCCGATATTCCTGCTGTCCGACAAGCCCTACTGTGCGATTTACCGCACCTAGCACATTGGCCCTAGCCCTACTGACCCCTACTAGAAGTGTCTAAGGTCTTATGCTTCTTAGCCTGACCCACCACTACCTGCATCAACTCCAGCTTCTGCTTGGTGCAGAAGTCTAACTCCATCTCCTATTCTTGGGCCTTCTCCACCATCTCGTTCAGGGTTTTGCACCCTGTAAACCTCACAAACTCATGGACATCATCCCTCGGCATGGAATGATATCTCGTCCTTCGTATATCCTCATCGGTAGCATACTGTGGAATCAATAATGCTCGCTCACGAAACTTGGCGGTGATCTCTGCCACAGTCTCGGTGGTCTACTGGAGTTCCTGTAACTACCTCACCATCCTCTGCACCTCAATGGCTGGTGCAAACTCCAAATAAAATCATCGTACAAACTCATCCCATGTCATCTCAGCCACACCGGCTGCTCCCACTTGGCTAGTAACCTCGCCCCACCAATTTCAGGCCCTGTCTCTCAGCATGCAAGAAGCAAATCCCACCTTTGCTACATCTGGGTAAGAACTCATGCGTTGGATGTTCTCGATATCCACCACCCAACGTCGACTAACAATGGGGTCCTTGACCGTGAAAAACTCTAGCGCCCCGCACGCCTTGAACTCCCAGAATGAGGGAGTTTTGGCCCCAACCTGGCCTACAACAATCTCGGCTCTTAATTCCTTAAGCCTCTCATCCATAATCTCCATCATACCCTCCTTGACCACCCCAAAGATGTCTGGGGTAGCATCAAGGATGCCCCTTGTAACCTCGGTTGCAATAAGCTCGCGTAGCCTATCATCGATGACATCGGTAGTGTCGCCTGATCCAACCCCGGATCCAGATCCTGATCCTAATCCCGCTGTTCCAAATCGTATCACCACCATGCTGAACTTAAATGTCATAAGTCATAACGATCAGGATACTCCTAAAGTGGATCTTCCCACACTAATACTCCTTGGAGTCGTCAGATCTAACATTGGTTTGGGTATAGGTCATGTGCTTTCAGTAGTACGGGCCCAATACTATCTTCCACACCTACATGTACCTTTCCCAATGCTCTACCCAACAACTTCAATTCGTCCCAAAATAAATCACATTCCACAGACTACCGTACCTCTCAAATCCTAGGTTGTCCTAAGATTTTCTCTACCCATACCAATCATACATCATTGCCTTTATGCATGCAAATTATACATAGAAAAGGATCAAATAGACTTTCAAATAAAATATTCTACCCTAGGACCACAACCAAACAAGGAACATGAAATAAGGCCAAATCAATCATTATGAGGCTATAAGATCCTAACAGTATACAATTTTAAAAGCATACACATAGCAAGTTCCATATGATTATAAAAAGCTTAAACATCAATATAACATGGCTAAAACATTGGGGAACTACTTACTTGCCTCGGCTAATCACGCGCGTTGCACTCTCATCTTTTACCTTCTTTAAAATCTTTTCATTTTATTTTTGAAAATAATTTTACCATTTCCTTAGTTTGAGTCCTGACACACCCAAGAGTGTGGCTGAATCCCTCAAACCAAGGCTTTGATAGCAACTTGTAACGACCTGATTTTTCAAAGGAATCTTTTCATTTTTGATTATCCAAACACATTTCCATAAATTACAAAATCCCATATATAGTTGTTTCCAAACTCATATCAATTAAAACTTTTATTTAAAATATCAGAGTGTATCATAAAATGCCTATGTGAGAGTGCAAGTCACGCCATCACGCCCTGCCCTTGCCCTTGGGATCCGATGTACCTGAAACAAACCCACAACATGTAAGCTAATGCTTAGTGAGTTCCCCATAGCATACCCCTCACACAATCCACACAACAAATAACATATTAGCTATAAAAGCTACATATACCATATAAGCCATGTATATATAAACTTGTAAGGATGTTGGGGGCTCCCTAGGGTCTTACACCAGCGTGTCATCGGCTACCCCACATGGTCTTTACCTAGGAATGCCATGGGCTACCCCATATGGTCTTATATATCAACTGTCACGTGCTCCCCCCGGGTGCTTCCATTCAATAACATACAATCACTACCATACTACTTAGCACAAAGCAAATTATCATACCACATATCTCTACGAATGCTAGTGTACCACATAACATAAAATGGGTCGGCCTTGGTACCTTAGACCCATTGGTATGGTGACAAGAATCACCTCTCTCGAATGCTAAAACTGATAATGCTAGAACCAGATGTTGGGTTTTGAGCATTCTAACACTCCTATGGTGTACATGCAACCCTATAAACCTTGGATCTATGTTTTCTCTATTATACATGCAAATAAGAACTTTCCAAGGCTTTAATCCTAACTAGCATATTATGAAGATCTCATTCTACAAAGTACTAGTTAGATGACATACCTTTTGATGTAGCTTGATGTCTTCAAGCTTTAAGAGCTTAGCCCCAATAGTGTGGAAGCCTCAAGTGGAATTACAAATCACCAAAACACCTTGGAAGACTTTACAGAATATGGTTACTTGGTTCTCTCTAGTGAAATCGGCTAGCCCTTCTTAGTGTACCACACTAGTGCCCATTTCATCAACCAAGGACATCTTTATCTAGTGTGGAGGATTAGGGTTAAACCCTAATACCCATGACCTTTCATTTCCTAGGATCCATGGGTTAAAGCTCCATGGACTATCCATGAAGACTTAGCCCAACCTAAATGAACTTGGCCCACTATACATATATATCTAAGAGTCCATATTTAATTAGTTCATTTTGATCACTTAATTAATTATAAATTAATTCTTGATCAATACTAATTAAATAATATGATTATATTAATATATTAGAACTTATAATATATTAATATAAATCATAAATATACTATTCTCAAAATACTATCCATATAAATTGTGCCGGTGAAGTGCAACCCAAATGGACCATGCCGGGTCGGGTCAAGTACATACCAAATATACTTATGGACTTAGACATTAATCCAACAGTCTCCCACTTGGATAAGTCTAAAACTATTATTGAGTATGACTTCAAAACCTAACTGGCAATCGTAGCTCTTAAAGCCACTGTCGAACTCTGATCTTGTCAACGAACTTGTCCATTAGATAAGGGATCATATATTCCTCCATTCTAGATATCATATGGACTGAGACATGGATTATAATCATTCTCTCTGTCCATTTGTTGTTTCCCGATTTCCGATTCATGATGACTGACTGATTGAAGAAATCAAATCAGTCCTGGCTTGGCCAAGCACTCACATGTATCATCATTAAATCATCGAGGCGCCCACTGATATCGCTTTTATCCCAAAGGAAAAATGAATGGATAAACTTCGACTCATATGGCTTGTTCTGCTACTTGTTGAATCATACACAAAAGCACGTTTTATAACACCGAGTTACCAAATGCGTTTTCATGCAATCAATGTACAACCAACTCATAGTAACAAGTCATATCTCTAGGTTTGAAGAATATAAGATATTATCGTCTCATGTTCACTCGTGATAAAATCCATGAAGTGATTCCAATGAGCACGGGTTGAATCCAATACTCAGAACTTATGAGCACTCATGAGTGTTGTAGCCCTTTGTCCAACACCTTAGACCTCTACAAGCCAACCCATGATAGTCTTCATTCATATCTACTTCCAACATATGACCGACTGTGGATGGTTTGAATAACTTAGTCATTCCAGAGGAATAACCTAGTTTATTCTGCAAGTCAAAACATGCAAAATGAAACACAATAATAATTGAATCCAATATGGTATCAAAACCTATGAACATAAATAAAACACCTTTTATTTATCACCATATGATTACACATTATTCATTGTATATTGTTTCAGCTATCAACTTTATTCTTGAATTTAAAACAATAGTTATCCCATGCTCCAAGCATGTACACTATGTTTTCTAAACACTAGTCATGCCATACACCAAGTATGCACACTATGTTTGTCTATGATCATTACTTTGTGAACTAGATCTATTGAACATAACTCCAATGATGCTCTTTTCACAGTCCCAAATCCTTACTGCAAATGCAAGAATTCCAAATTCATGCGATTTACTGAACTCTGTTAGATTCTAAACTTATATGCATTGATCCTCTTGTAATGATTATGCACGAAGTCAGAAAGACTTGACAACAACCATTACAAAACATTCCAAAGGAGATCAGCTCCTTAGAAACATCCTTCTTGCATTAAGTTTCCTAATCTTAACCAGATTGAAAAAATTATAACTTTGAAACATTTCCAGATTCCATTTTGACTGTCACTTCTGAACAAGAGCTACCTCCTTACAGATTATGTCAATATGGTCCTTCCAGAATTATCACTATACTTCCAATTGTCCTTGAGCATCCAATCTTTGGTAAACCTTAGACTGTCCTCGACAATTGTTTAATCCTTTTAGTCATATCCAGTTCTAAACCGTTTCCCTTCTTAATGCCCCAGGCATTTGGAAAATTTTAGAACGGATGAATATAGCACATGTAATCGATCCTATATCTGAAGCATATGGGACACGATTCATGATGTCTCACATAAAGACTACACCAGTTTTTTGCTATACTATTTCCATTTCAATTTGCCAAGTTCTCATAATTCAGATTATGAAAAGGGATGTCGTAATCATAATCGAATTTTAGAACGCAAATAACAGACCCATATACAGAAGAATTTCCTTATGTTGAGCCATTCCAACAAGAAATTCATATATATATCCTTGACTAAATACGATTAAAACCTCAATCTAAGCTTTTAAATTTGAGATGAAGTATAATATCCTCTCCTTTAATTATAGCAAAACAACTTTTTTCCCAATTGAGACCTTTTGTTTTTCTATAATTAACATTGCTAACTTGCAACCTTTATCATAATTATCATGCTCCCACTACCATGATGATTAATAGCATAACACTTATGCTCCCACTAGCTTTGACATGTACCCACAAATCAACTGGACTTCTAGAAATCAATACTTTATTGACTTTCTTACCAAAGTTCAGATTTCTGATACTAGATTGCCTTGATAAGACTTTATCAAAATCACACACCTCTCTTAGATAGCTCACAAGTGTGTCTAAACAATTTTAGAACTATGAAAAGGGATGTCGTAATCATAGTCTAAATTGTTTAGGCATTTTGCCATTTCTCATAAGTCAATGTTAGTGTGCCGGTTAACCACACACGCTCCACTAACGACTTTGAGAACTGCAAATATCACAATTGCTATCTAGCTAAAATCTACTTAGTGAAAGTGTTTCCTCACCATCATTTTCATGAATCGGAGAGAAACCTTATCACACTTAGATTTAATGGTGTATGTGTTCTTATCCATGTGAGTTGTCAGACCATAGTCACAAGACAAGGATAATGACAAATCCAAGCTCATGTGGACTGAACTCAATCTTAATTTCTTGCCACCTGGCAGCTCAAGGGCCTGCCATTGCTTCCAAGTTGTTGTGCAACCAATTGAGAACTCTAAGAACTCATATGCAAAGCCAACTTTAACTGGAATGGGCATAGAATATGTCAACATGATAGGTTACAAACCTCAAGTCGTGTGATAGTGAAGAACTTCAGGTTTTATTCTTGATTAGTTCTTGAGACTTTCAAGACCTTTAAGACTCCTACTGTCCTCTTGACCTATAAGACTCCCTTGTCAAACATCCAAGGGATAGTGTGGATTCTAATTAAGACAAACACTTCACACAATTGGCCTTAGTTGGTCTTTGTTTTATCCAAAACATCACAACTTACCAATTTCAAATGTACAAGAGTAGGAAACTTTTACTATTACATTTGACAAGTGTTTTAAACCTTCTTTCAGACATGTCACTAAAATTACAATCTTGGAGTATGACTCTAAGACTTGTATTGGAACGAAGTATGACTCATCTTCTTGATTTAACCACTTCAACAATTCAAGATTCCTCCTCTTAGTCATAAGAATGCACTAAGATTCCCTTAGAGAAATAATTGTGCTATGGTTTCTTAATCATTAACATGATCACAAAACTGATACCAAAGTACTCTCCCTTCTTTTTGGATTTGAGAAGCTTTTATCTTTCTGCCTAATTTGATTCTTCTTATTCGCTCTGCCATACATTGAAACCTTTTTCCAAAGTCTCAGAATTACACTTAAGCTTGTAAGTATAACCATATTTACTGAGCTTTAGTAAATTATGACGAATAATCTTATCGATCTTTTGTGGTGGACTTGACCAGTGCACAAGAATGTGTACTCGATCCCCTAGTCCGTTACTTCACTCACACATCCATGTGAACAAGTAGTTAGTCTTAATTTTCCAATACTTGAAAGTTCTCATTCATACAACTTGCATGATTCCAAGTTCCTGTCCAATTGAAACTTGGTTGATGAGAATCTTTCCTTATTTGGTAAATTTAGACATTACCACAAACGAAAGAATCAATTTCATATTTCCACTCTTGTTATTAATGGAATCATATAAGCAACAATTTTTCCTCAAATGCCATTGTAAGGATATTTAAAATAAATAAAATCAAAAATTTTTCTTTTATTTTAAAACTTTGCGGAAAAACTTATCCTTACAATCCATATGAAAACTTGTTGTTATCTATTCCTAAGCAATATCTCATAACTCCTAAGAAGTAGCTCAAGAATCCGATCTTCAAACTGTGCGATAGAAATCCATCTACGCGATCAGATTCAACATATTCTTTCTTTAAGTTTCTTCCCTTTTTCTTTGATTCTTAAAACATCACCATGTGACCCAGTCACATCATGTATCAAGAATCTCAGAATAGAAACTTAGCAGAGTTAAATAGTGGACTTTACATGAAGTAGACTCAAAGTCATTGACTTTAACATCCTTAGGTAAATTTAGCAGCTTCGTACCTAATGACCCTTCCTTTGGCAATATAAACATATGGACCCTTTGATAATGGTACACGGGACGATCTCAGACTTAGCTTTTCTCTTTACCATTTGGTCAACCGAGTTAACTATGGCCGATCACTTTCCATTGGGAAGAGAGAGCTTTACTAGATATCCAATGTCATCATTGTCAAAGTCCATTAAGTTTTAGGAAGTTGATCTTAGCAAATAGATAAGATCATTAAGGGTCTTGTCATAGTCTGTTTCATAGGTGTTCCAAAAGAACTCACTATGTGACTTAGAAAGTAGTTGAACCACCAACTTTCTCAAGACTTTGACACCCAACTCTCCTAGCTTGCCAATATGTGACTACATCTCCAAGATATGATCACACCTAGACCTTACCTTACCAATAGGGCTTGAGTGACCTTGAACTTGTGGGTTAGGGAGAATAATTGGAGGAGGATATGGAAGTATGATTTCAAAAGGACATCATCTTCATTTAGGAAAGCTTGTTTGAAGAGATTTGGGAAGATCATAGATGTCTAGACCAGACATCTTTTGGGAGATATTCAAGATAGTTAATCTAAAGTCCTTAATATGACACCCAATATGAAATATTAAGGCTAGGACCCAACAAACTATTTTATAACTTAGAAGAGGGATGTCGTAATCCAAGCTATAAAATATTTGAAGGTAGGTGAATGACGATTCACCAATTTCCACCAAGAAAAACGAAATTTATTATTAGGTTTTAATTGGATTTGAAACTCCTAGATCTTTTGAGATTCATTGAACTGTTCAATGGCATGTTTCAATCTCGAGTGTACCCTTAAGGTTTTGTGACTGGGATGTCGAAGATCACAAAACAAGGTGTGAAGTAACCATGCAAATTACTTGGTACCCTTAAATGTTTACCCCTCAATCGATGTGCCGGTTAACCACACACGCTCCATCGATACTATGATAAACATTAAGTTACCCTTTGCCTACCTTGTTAATTACGAGTTAGTGTGCCGGTTAACCACACACGCTCCACTAACTGACATAAACAAAGTGCAAAGTGTAATTTCATGGATTAGCACCTTATTCACATTTTCCTAAGTAACTAAGATTGGGTATTATTAAGACTTTAGTTACTTAGTATTTATCATTAATACTTTTAATGAAGGGAGAATTATAGTCCTGTCAAACCCATTCGGCTAACGACCCTCCACCAGTCAAGCAAGCGGTGGGTGAGAGTGGATACCCATTAAGTTGCCATTTTATAGGCAACAACCTTATACCCACCTTATAGACCGGCTTCGTGAATGAGGCCTACTAACGGTAAGACTGACTTTACTCTTATACATATATATATATATATATATATATATATATATATATATATATATATATATATATATATATATATATATATATATTATTAACTTATAATATTATAAAGTATAAGGGTTTAATTTTAACTTTTAAAATTCTAAGGGCTAACGTGGAGTTAAAGTATTCATGAGAACACTTTTTTAAAATCCAAAACTTGAGGGCAAGTTTTGAAATTATTCAAAACTAATTAATTCCATAACTTATGTGTTTAAAGTAGTTTTAATCCAAAAACTCTTCAAGTTCCACAACTTGAGGACAAGTTATGGAAGACTTTAAACTAATAAAAGAATTAACTTATCTTTATTTTATAACTTATGGAATTAATTAATTAATTAAGGTTACACATTTTATTACTTAATGAAGTGACTCTTGAACTTTCATAACTTGAGGACAAGTTATGGTGTCATAAAACCATTCAATGAGACAAGACTCTTCATTTTTGTAACATTTGCCAACTTTTATGAGTTTTATGAAACTTAAATGTGACTTTTCATATAACTTGAGGACAAGTTACAAAAACACATTTTAGAATCAACTCTTAGATTAATTTGGATTGAAAACAACTATTTCACTCAACTTTACTATAAATCTAAGCAACTCATAAGAACAAGATAATTCAAATCAAACTTTTTCATGTAATTAGTCTAAACTTTAAACTAATACAAAACACTAATCTATTGACAATTATCTTTGAAATTGGATTAGCATGAACATTACCACATCAAAAACAAGTTTATAAGTCCAAAAACATCTTAGGGTAATGTTCCTAGTCCAATTCCAGCCAAAAAAGTCGAATTTATGATGTCTGGGGGTCCAACTCATCGAGTACATGAACCAAATCGGCGAGTTGGATCGAATTTGCCTTGGACTCGGCGAGTCCCTTCATGGACTCGGCGAGTCTGCTGGGCTGACAGCAACAAAACTCGATTTTTCAGCTTCTATTGCAAGTATAACAAGAAAAAAAGCCTAGGCTCTGATACCACTGTTGGGTTTTGAGCATTCTAACACTCCTATGGTGTAAATGCAACCCTATAAACCTTGGATCTATGTTTTCTCTATTACACATGCAAATAAGAACTTTCCAAGGCTTTAATCCTAACTAGCATATTATGAAGATCTCATTCTACAAAGTACTAGTTAGATGACATACCTTTTGATGTAGCTTGATGTCTTCAAGCTTTAAGAGCTTAGCCCCAATAGTGTGGAAGCCTCAAGTGGAATCACAAATCACCAAAACACCTTGGAAGACTTTAGAGAATATGGTTACTTTGTTCTCTCTAGTGAAATCGGCTAGCCCTTCTTAGTGTACCACACTAGTGCCCATTTCACCAACCAAGGACATCTTTATATAGTGTGGAGGATTAGGGTTATACCCTAATACCCATGACCTTTCATTTCCTAGGATCCATGGGTTAAAACTCCATGGACTATCCATGAATACTTACCCCAATCTAAATGAACTTGTCCCACTACACATATATATCTAAGAGTCCATATTTAATTAGTTCATTTTGATCACTTAATTAATTATAAATTAATTCTTGATCAATACTAATTAAATAATATGATTATATTAATATATTAGAACTTATAATATATTAATATAAATCATAAATATACTATTCTCAAAATACTATCCATATAAATTGTGCCGGTGAAGTGCAACCCAAATGGACCATGTCGGGTCGGGTCAAGTACATACCACATATAGTTATGGACTTAGACATTAATCCAACACCAGATATGTCTCATGTGTTGCTCCAACTCAACTGCCTGTAAGCATCATAAGATAGACGTTTCAAAATCCTAGAATTACCATCAAGATCAACCCTGGTCAACCTTGGTCAAAGTCAAAGTCAATAGTCCATGCTGACCTCAACTCATCGAGTGCATCTAGCGACTCGTTGAGTTCCTAGCGAGTCCAAACAACCTGATCAAACCCTAGCCAACTCGCCGAGTTTTTTCATCAACTCGATGAGTTCACTTGATTTTCAGAAGGCGGGGAAACCCGATCCGACACGTCGAGTTCCTAGAGCAAATTGTCGAGTCCCCCTTCTTGTTTGCTTGATCTGATGATACACCGAATCTAGGGACTCCAAGGCTTGGATCTGAAGCCCTATCATGTCTAGAAGGATAAAGTTTCCAACTTTACCTTCTAGAACCATTCCAAATGCTCTAATGCCTTTATGAAAGGTTGGAAAGCTCCAAGGCTTTTCCATATGGTCCAAAACTCTAGGGATCTAAAATCCCTCCTCTCCAAAAAAGTTCCTAGTCCTCAAAACGTTCCAAAGATGGAGGCTTTATAGACATGCATGTCCCTAGGTCAAAATGGCCAAAAAGAGGGAAATATGCCTTAAAAACCCTTGCATTATGCCCTTGCTCAACCAAAGGCCAGATTTAGCCCACCTTGGGACCATTTTGCCCTTGAGATTAATAGAGTTGCAAATTTTATGAACTCCAAGCATGCAATCAACAAGAAGGGTAGGAAATGAAGAGTAAACTCAAGATCTAGCCATATTCTATGATAAAAATCGAGTTTTGAAGACTTATAGTAGTCCACAAGATGGTCTAGCTCAAGGATGGGTGCTTGGTTTGCTGGATTTTCTCACTATCTCCTTCTTCTTAAGCTTCAAAGTCACTCTAGATCACAAAATGGAAGATAATAAGGATTATGGTAAACACAGACGTTCTTAAGTTTTGAAGGCTGATGTGAGGTCAACCTCAAGGCTCTTAAGGAGATTATATGGGGTGAAAACGCTAAAATTAGGGTTTTATCATTATAGCATCTACTCATTGAGTCGGCCTTCCAGCTCGTCGAGTAGGGTGTAGATCTCGCGTCCTTGAAATGTCGTCCACTCGATGAGTTGGACTCCCAACTCGCCGAGTCCACACACCAAAACCCTAGATCTTAAATAAATTAAGTAATACCTGGAACATGTGTTACCTTAATAAATCTAAAACATTACCTAAGAGTTCCTAACACTTTAAGCACTCCATATTGTAACATCTCAAAAATTCACAACCAATTTAAACTTTTCAAAACAACCCATTTACTAATAAAAGCTTTTACAAAACCATTGTTTCCAAAATATTATTCAAAATCAGAGTCTCCTAAGATCAACAACATAAAATCAGGATGTGTACGGTCATGCGTTTTCCTTGCCACTGTCCTCTGAAGTTCTTGAAACCATAACCAAAAACTGTAAGCTAAAGCTTAGTGAGTTTCTCCTAAAGTACCACCACACAATACAACCCATTTACTAATAAAAGCTTTTACAAAACCATTGTTTCCAAAATATTATTCAAAATCAGAGTCTCCTAAGATCTACAACATAAAATCAAGATGTGTACGGTCATGCGTTTTCCTTGCCATGGTCCTCTGAAGTACTTGAAACCATAACCAAAAACTGTAAGCTAAAGCTTAGTAAGTTTCTCCTACAGTACCACCACATAATACACATATCTATACAAACAAGCATGATGGGTCCAATCAGTCATAAGACTACAATACCCACGGATCTACAGCTATCGGGGTGGGTTACCCCTGGCCCAATCAGTCATCGAACTAGAATGCCAACATACAACAGGTCCACTCAGTCATCAGACTAGAATACCAATATACAACAGCCCCAGTCATTCATCGGATTGGAATACCCTCGGGTCCACTTAGTCATCAGACTGTAATACCCCCGATTGTTGACTCACACACATAGTAGTAAAGTCTCAACCCAACAAAATATGTCGACATATAACAGATTACAAATATATTCAACAGATATACAATCATGCAGCTAGAAATCACAAATAGTCCTACAAATCCACTGGCCTGTACATATCAGCAACTATCATATAATCATACAGATCTATCCCATACTCAACATATCATAAATCAATGTGTAACAGGATATCAATCCAATGGTCCAGCATTGTTGCCTTGGGCCCGTAAGTACAGTGAGGAAAACTCACCTCACAATCTGACAAATAGCTGATCAATACTCTTCTCCCAAATACGGCGCAACCCAAATCCTAAATATCAAAACATTATCCATTAATAATATTTTCCCTAAAATGTCATTGCTTAACTTGGTCAATGGTCAGAAGTCAAGTCAACACCTAGCTAAGTTAACCCGACCGAGTTGAACCAGCTGAATACGCTAGGCGTACTCCTCTATACGTGGGGCGTACTCAGTGGCTGACTATTCTATGGGACACTGACCATGTAAGTGCAACGTACCACTTGGTACGCCCAATGTACGCGCCCTATAATACCATTTCCCCATTAAGATCTTAATACTCCAAATCTTCACCAAAGTCAAATCCAAAGCCAAAATACCGTCAATAGTCATAAAGTTTCCAAATTTATGACTTTGCGTGCCCGTTAAGTGCTTAATATTTAAAATCTCAACATCTTAATGTGTTAACACCTTCTATAGCATGAACAGAGTAAAACTAACTATCAGGACCACATTTTTATGACTTAAGACCCCTCTTAATGTTTGAAAGGATGAATTATTAGGTCAAGAACATGTCATGCTCAAGAATCACCATATATGGGACAAAAAGTGTTCTAAAAGGAAGAAATATCTAAATCTACAAGATGGAGTGATCAAGTTATGCACTTTATACCTCCTGGAGGTTGCTAACAAGAAGATAATCTCAGATCCTAGATGATTCCAAGCTCCAAGCTCTTCTCACCACCTTCTTCTTCTTCAAGAACACCTCCAAAACACTCCAATGGGCTCAAAATGTAATCTTCTCACTTAGGGTTAGCTCAGGTACATTTTTCATAATAGGATGCTATTGAAGTAATGAGAAATGAGGCTATAATGGTGTTTATATTTGGACCAAGCCCTAAAAATTAGGGTTTTCACTTTTTCACGTACGCCCCGTATATGAGGTGTACGTCCTGCATGCTAGGGAACCCCCTAGTACGCCTAACATACACAACGTACGTGTGGTGTACGAATCCTTCTCAAATTACTACATTGCCAATATGGGTAGATCTAGCAACCTTCCTCAAACCTAAGGGTCAAAATGCAATATTATTCAAATATAGGGTTGAAATTGAAATTACCTTGACATCGGGATGTTACGATTCTCCCCCACTTGAAATAGAATTTGTGCTAGAAGTCAGATGCGGTGAATAACTCAGGATAATGCTCCCATGTCTCAGCCTTACAAGCTCCCAGGTCCCCTAGGAGCCTCTCTGATGTTTCCACTGAACCTTTACCAAAGGTATCTCCGTGTTGCACATGACCTTCATCTTTCTCTCCAATATAGCTACCGGTCTCTCAATATAATTCAGGTGCTCGTCGACCTGAATATCATCCAAAGGGACCACTACCTCACCATCCCACCCACACTTCCACAACTGAGAGACATGCAAATTGTTGTTGATCTGACTGAGCTCACTCGATAAATCTAACCGGTAGGTCATCGTGCCTACCCTTGCGATCACACAGAACAGTCCAATGTACTGGGGACCCAATTTTCCCCTCTTCTTGAAGCGTGTCACACCCTTCTAGGGTGAGACCTTCAGTAATATCATATCGCCGACCTGAAATTCCAATTTTGATCGGTGTCGGTCGGCATAACTCTTCTGTCGACTCCGAGTTGTTGGCACTCTCTGCCTTATCTGTTCAATAAGATTTGTGGTTTGAGGGAATACTTCGGTCCTTGCCATGACCCTGTGACCAACATCTCCCCAACATACAAGGGTACGACATCTCCGACCATACAAGAGCTCAAAAGGCGGGGCACCAATGTTGGAGTGATAACTATTGTTGTAAGAAAACTCCGTAAGAGGTAGGTAGGAACCCTAAATCCCACAAAAATGAATACCACAAGCTTACAACATATCCTCAAGTGTTTGGATGGTCCACTCACTCTTACCTTCGGTCTGCGGGTGATAAGCAATGTTAAAATGTAGCCTCGTGCCCATTTCCTCGTGGAACTTCTGCCAGAATCTAGAAATGAACCGAACATCTCAGTCTAAAACAATGGAGACTGGAACCCCATGACGAGAAAAAATCTCCTGAACATATACATCGGCCAACTTTTCAGCCAAAGATCTCTCACGAATGGCCAAAAAGTAGGCACTCTTGGTCAATCGATCCACGATGACCCATATAGCATCGAAACCCTTAAAACATGGTGATAAAATACATTGTGATTTGTTCCCACTTCCACATGGGAACCTCCAAAGGCTACAGCTTGTCATGTGGCCTCTGATGCTCGGCCTTGACCATCCTATATGTCAAGCACCTGTCAACATACCATACTATCTCCCTCTTCATACATGACCACAGTAACTCGATCTCAAATCCTGATACATCTTGGTGGCCCCGGGTGTATAGAAAAGTGAGACTTATGATCCTCCTCCAACACTATCTACCTGATCCTACAAGAAACTGGAACCCAAACTCGACTACACCGGGTCAACAACCCCTGACTATCAATGATAAACCTGTCAATCTCGCACCCGATCCCCTCCTACTTCAATTTCTCCTTCCTAACTTCCTCTGTCTGTGCCTCTCTTATCAAATCCAAAAGTTTAAAATCAACGGATATCTTCATACACATCTCTCTAGATAAAGATCGAGCAAACTTGCAGATCAAGGCATTCGCTTTACCCAAATGGTAAAGGATCTCACAGTCATAATCCTTGACCACGTGTAGCCACCTATGTTACCTCATGTTCAGGTTTGGCTAGTCCATAAGATATCGCAAACTCTTGTGATTTGTGCAAACAGTACAACAGACCCCATAAAGATAACGTCTCCAAATATTGAGGGCAAAAACCACTACCCCCAACTCCAGGTCATGAGTAGGATATCGTGCCTCATGCAGCTTCAGATGCTAAGAAGCATAAGCAATCACTCGTCCCTATGTATAAGGACCGCCCCCAAACCAGTGATGAATGCATAAAAAAATACCATGAAATCCTCGACACTTCTGGAAGGGTTAACAACGGGGCCTCACATAACCTTTGTCACAGCGTCTCAAAAGTAACATGATGCTCAAGGACCCATCAAAAATCCACTCCCTTCCTTGTCAGACGAGTGAGGGGTACTGTGATCTTTGAGAAGTCCGAATAAATCTCTGATAATATCCCGCCAAACCCAAGAAACTCCTGATCTCTGAGGGAGATTTCGGAACCTCCCACTGCATGACGGCCTAGATCTTGGCCGGATCGACCTAAATCCTGTCTTGGTTAACGAGATGTCACAGGAATTGGACCTCTCATAACCAACACTCACACTTTGAGAACTTGGCATACTGTCGTTCCTGCCTTAATACTCCCAAAAGCTCTAGAAGGTTCTCATCGTGCCGCTCGATAGTCTTGGAATACACCAAGATATCATCAATGAACACAATACCAAATTGGTCGAGCATCATCCTGCATAACTGATTCATCAAGTCCATATACACCGTAGGCACATTGGTGAGCCCAAATGGCATCACCACGAACTCGTAATGCACCTAACGAGTCTGAAAGGCCATGTCTGATTTCCTAGAAACTAGCTCACTTTTTTATATAAAAAGAAAAGAGATGTTTATAAAATACTTATAACTCTTTATAAGATATAAACCTTAAATTTTAGCTAAAAGACAAAAGTGAAATCCAAAATAATGTACATTACTTAATAAATCATACCATATAATATATTATGTTACTTGCTAATGAAGATTAATATTTCCATGAAATAAATAAATTCCAATTAATTATAAGAGTTTATTGAATATTTTTTAAAATCAAATTCTAATAAATTATCAATTGTATCAAGTTGTTGTTAGTGTGATCCATTAGTATCATATGTTAATTAGTAATATCACTTTAATATGACTCTTGAGTATACTAGATCTTTCAATGTCCCACTTGCACAAGACTCATATTAGACTGATATAGACATTGGTGCACGTCTAGCAATATTTCACTATGCCCAAAAAGATATGAATTTTTTCCATTCTATCAACTCCCAATTCCCCATAAGCTTAAACCTACAATTCGTGTATAAGGTAAGTTTATGAGTTATCCCTTTTTCATAGACATCATGTTGAACATGAGATACGGATCGCGATTAATCTCGTTAGATATTCAACATTTGGTAAGGTGCCTTAGATGTCCAAATGTCAACACATAAGAGGAACAAATCCCATGTTGACTACATAAGCCTCTTGTATAGTTCACACCACACCATAAAATGGATTTTATAATTACCCAGTTAAGGACCAACATTTCACCATATCAAAACACAGCACTCCCTACACTTAAGTCCCACTATGTATATCGGGTGTTAAGGATACAAAGATAGTTCCTTTTAATCAAGTATCATTCATGATAGTGATCCATGAGATGATCTTGATGCGCGTCAGTTCAATACTAGTTCTCTAACAAGTACCTATGAAACTTGGTTACAACCCATTACCTACTTTCATCTGGTGAAATCCAACCAATCCAATTCATATTAGTCTTACTTCATAATTGCTCCCACAATTATAATCGACTATCAACTTTTAGAAAATAAGATTATTTATGCATTTAAAATTGTTAATATAGAACACAAAAAGTATTGATGTTATGATCATATCCCAGTATATCAAAACATTATATAATAGTTGTTTTCACAATGTTCCAATATCCAAATACTAAATCCAAATCAAAATCTCATTTCAAGAATAATAAAGTCTTATAGCAAAAGTGTGACCATTCATACTTAGCTCAGAAGAAGGACTTTATTAATGAGTTCGACTAAACTTAATTTGTGTTAATTCTACAAATACTATCATCTCCATATTTTACATTACTCTAGGTATAGTAACATGTCTTTGAGTATATGATTAGTGTTCTTTCATGACATATAGTCTCTTAGCTCGATTAAGTATACTCTCGAAGTCATAAAGATTTCTATGTGATCCTTGAATGGAAGAAATCAAAATAGTTTTTCAATGAACTCATAAATCCAATCATATTAGATTTCAACTTCTAAAGTAGTGTATATTGTTTTTTATAGTATATTGTGTCATTATGTTTTGGTTATACCTAATTCCAATTAAACTTACTCTTCATCCCACTATGAAGTCATAATCCAATTATAATTCATAATTGTGTATATTTGTTTAGAAATCAAAATCTTATGTAGCTCTTTACATGAAGATTTTATTCTAAACTGATTATCTCATATACATTCTCTGGGTTCATTGAAAATACTCTTACAATATTCCTAAAATCATCCATTGACTTAACCATGTATTTAATTGGTATATTATGATATGCTCACAATATGATTATATATCAGGTCATATGCATAGTAGATCATAAATGATGGATTCATTTGCCAAGCAAATTGAATATAAAGCATTTCATCTAGTTCAAACCTATGAGGTAGGTCCCTTTTGAGGCTGGATCACACTTACTGCCATGTGACAATGCCAAGATTCCTCCAAAGGAATCTTCTATCTTGATCTCTTTCAAGACATTTTCAATATATACATAAATATATAAAACTTTTAACATTCATTTTATCTATCTCTATAGATTATACATTCAAAGAATTTTTCTTGTTCTTCATAAGTCTTTCATTTTATAAACACATTCTGAGCCAATGTAAAAAGCCCTGGCATGGTCAGAATGTAATTTCTCATGATTAAGTATGTCTCATTCACACAAGATTAGGAATGTCACTATGCTCCCACTAGTTCTCAGTAAACACACATGTTCTTTTTATTTTAATATAAAAGCATACCTTGTGGTTATATATTAAAATGGTTTGTAACCTTGAGATGTTTGCTCTATATCCACAAGTGGATCTCAAGCATTACAAATTTCGCCAGGATAATCATGAATTAAGAAAACCTCCATGCTAATCTATCTAGATATCTTCAAGTAGATGTTTATTAAGAAAAACAGTCTTTCTTGAAATCTATTTTCTATATATCATATTAATAATCTGATTTTTATTAAATAATATCCTTTTTGATCTAATCATAGCTACTTTTGAATAGGATGTTAATCAAGACCATACTTGATTATTATACATGGATTACATATCATGTTCATGACTCCGAGTAATTTATCAGATTCAATATCTAACATAGCATCTTGGTATTTGATGGATTTGCCAGAAACCATCATAAAAGCTCATTTGTAACGACCCAAATTTTCAAATAATTTTTTTCATTTTTTATTAACCAAAACATTCCCATAAAATATAAATTAACAATGACAAGTGTTTTCAAAATCCATAACATCAACGTTTTATTTCAAATATCATAGTGTCCCATCAAATCAAATGTCATAGAGTGCATGTCGCACCATCAAATCTTGCCCTTTCCCGTAGGCTCTGACGTACCTAAAACCAACAACAAACTGTAAGCTAATGCTTAGTGAGTTCCCCAGAGCATGCCCTATACAATCCCTATAATCATATACTCCATATTAGTTATAAAAGCTACATAAACCACATAAGCCATGCATACAAACATCTAAGGATATCGTGGGCTCCTCCCAGGGTCTTGTACCTACTTGTCATGGGCTCCCCCACATGGTCTTTACCTAGGAATGCCATGGGCTCCCCTTCATGGTCTTATATCCAATTGCCATGGGCTCCCCCGGGGTCTTCCAAGAAAATAACCTAATTGCCAACTAGCATATCATCTATCACAGAAGTATCCATCATACTACATAACTCGTACATAAACATATAGGGATGTCGTGGACACACTCCAGGGTCTTATTCCTACATGTAATTGGCTCCCCCACATGGTCTTAACTACCTGTCATGGGCTCTCCCACATGGTCTTTACCTATGAATGTCATGGGCTCCCATACATGGTCTTGTATCCAACTGCCATGAGCTCCCCCCGGGGTCTTCACATATTCAGTCAATAAAAACTAGCACATTCTCATATACATGCATACCATACATAACAGTAGTGAATCTAGCGTAAACACTACAACTAACTAAATGGGTCAGCCTTTGTGCCTTCGACCCATTGGTATGGTGAGGAGACTCACCTCTCAAGAATGCTGAATTGATAGGATAAGATAAGATAAGTCCTAACACGCGGGTTCAACTCAACTGCCAATAATCATCATGTGACTGGTTTTGGTCAAAATTCCAAAATACCAAAAATATCCTCAAGATCAAACTATATAAACCATGGTCAAAGTAAAGGTCAACAATCCATGTTAACCCAACCCATCGATTGCATCCAGCAACTCCTCGAGTTCCTTTAGAGTCAATACAACCGAAATCTCAAGTCAACTTGCCAAGTTACCTGAGTAACTCGTCGAGTTCCTTAATGTCCAGAAGACCAAAAACTAGTGTAGATCAAATACTCTAATCATTCACCGAAATCACTCAAAATCCTGAAAACACATAAACCCTACCCAACTCGTCAAGTTGGCTAAGTACCTCGACGAGTTCCTTCAGCTCTTTTTGTGTTTAGTCCTTTATAATGGAACCTAAGGCTCCAAACTACAGATCCAATCCCTTATGGTGTAGTTACCACGTAAAGTTGCAAACTTTACATGCATGCAAGGCCTCACAAGTCTAAAACACTAAAACTAAGGTTCATACAAGGTTTAGTGCATGGAAAAGGGCCTAAAATAGATAAAGGGGGAAACTTTATGTCCATGGATGCCTAGAGGTGTCTAGATCTGGAACCATATCCTCATGACAAGTCCAAATCCAAGTATGACACCATTTTGCACCAAACGTGACCATATTATTCCCTAAGATGAGATCTAAACAAATAGAGATCAAGATGGAAACTTTTTACCTTTAAAACGATGCTATCACTAGGTAGATGCGGGATCTAAGGTCCTTTCCTCACTTCAATCTCTTAAATATTCAAGTTTCCTTCCAAAAAGCACAAGATTCACCCTCCAAAGCTCACACACACTTAAGAAAGCACAAAAGAACGGCTAGGGTTTCTCTCTGGACAGTTAGGACGTTGAGGGAGGCCACAAATGGCCCATAAGTTCCTTAAATAGGGTGAAAACGCCTGAAAATTAGGGTTTTCCTTTACAGCGTCTCCTCGTCGAGTTGGGCCTTCCAACTCGTCGTGTGGATCCTAAATCTCACGTTCCACGAATGGTCTCTGCTCTATGAGTTGGAGCTCCCCAACTCGTCGAGTTCCAGTCTAGAACCCTAAAATTCTAAAAACTAATCAATACCCAAAACGAGCGTTAAAAATCTCCCCGACTTGAACTAGACTTTGTCCCCGAAGTCCGTTGATGTAAAGAAATCCGGGTAGTGATATCGCATCTCCTCTTCTAGATCCTATGTCCATTCGAAGCCTCTTTGGTGCTGCCATTGAACCTTCACTAACTTCACTTCTTTGTTACGAGGGACCTTGGTCATCCTATCCAGATCACAACATGCCTCTCAATGTAGTTAAAGCTCTCATCCACCTGAATGTCATCCAGAGAAACGAATGTGGTCACGTCTGTGACACACTTTCGAAACTGGGACACGTGGAAGGTGTTGTGTATCTGGCTAAGCTCGTTCGGTAGATCCAAACGATAAGAAACCTTCCTACCGGGGCCGAAATCCTGAACGGACCAATATATTGAGGCCCTAACTTACCCCTCTTCTGGAACCTGATGACTCCCTTCCATGGAGAGAATATTAGTGACACAAAGTCCCCCACCTGGAAATCAAGATCTGATCGACGCCGGTCAGCATAACTTTTCAGACATCTCTGCGTGACTCGTATCTAGTCACGCACCTGTTGAATCAACTTAGTAGTCTTAAGTACTACCTCAGTGCTCCCCATGACTCGGTGTCCAACCTTACCCCAGCAAACTGTGGTCCTACATCTCCGACCATACAACATCTCAAATGGAGGTCGGTCGATACTATCATGATAACTACTATTATATGAAAACTCTGCTAGTGGGAGGTATATATCCCAACTTCCTCCAAAATCCAACACGCATGCTTGTAGCATATCCTCGAGCGTCTGGATCATCCTCTCGCTCTGGCCATCTGTATGGGGGTGGTACGTCGTGATGTAATGTAATTGAGTGCCCAGTTCCTCATGGAAATTCTTCCAGAAACTAGATGTAAATCGAACGTCCCGGTCAGAGATTACTGACACTAGCACCCTGTGTCGAGCCACCACCTCTCGCACATAAATATCCGCTAATTTCTCAGCGGATATGCTCTCGGAAATCAAAGTGGGCAATCTCCATCAATCTATCCACAATAACCCATATGACATCCACATCTCTCATCGTCCTTGGTAACTTCATGATGAAATCCATGGTGATCTCTTCCCATTTTTACATGGGAATAGGTAGTGGCTGGACCTTGCCATGAGGCTGTTAATCTTCGGCCTTGAACTTCCTACAGGTCAAGCACCACTCGACAAACCAGGCGATCTCCCGCTTCATGCAGTCTCAGGTCTCTATAAATTTTTGTATGTAAGTCACCAAAAATGCTTGTGTATCAATCAGATCCAATTGACGGTGCAGAATCCCAATCAATTGGATGATGTCAGATCAAATAGAAGAGAAGGAGAAGAAGAATTAAGATGAATCCAATGATGTATTCAATAAATTGAGTGATGCTTCATATACATAGATTCTCTCACACACACTATTCTTCTTTCTAGAACATGCTCCTATCCTTACTCTTCTAGCCATACACTCACATGACTCCTCACCCTATATATATATATATATATATATATATATATATATATATATATATATATATGAGACATGGGCCACCAGCAACACATGCATGTGCGGCTGTACACAGGGTGTAAGGCCGCACACACATGTGTGGCCGTACACAGCCACACAATTACATATTATATTATAGAAAAAATATATTTTCCTAGAAAAGAAAAGTATAAACCAAATTTATAGACCCAACAATCTCCCCCTTGGTTTATAGCTTTCTTTTTTAATTGTCCCAACAAGCTCCCCCTAAAAAGTACCTGGCTTTTCTTGTTAATCTTCAGTTGGAGATTGGCTTCAGTGTTTATCTTCAATTTCTTCACAAGTTCAGCATGAACATATGAATCTTCCATGAATGACTTCATCTTGAGCAATTGGGCATTTCTTCAAGATTTGACTCTAAACGCACATTGGGTGAGAAGGCTTGATGAAAAGATTCTTGAAAGATAGCACTTTCAGCTTGAGAATCTTCAAAGAACACCGAAGAAAAATAATCTTCTAGATCACTTCATCAGGTACAAGATAGCAGCAGATTGATTGAGGAGGCTTGAATGCAATCTGTCACATAATCTTCAATTACAGCTTGACCTTGCTTCTGGGGTTGATAGATTGAATGTTGAAAGAATAATCTTCATTTCTTGTTCCTTCGTATTAGAATTCTTCGATGATCACGGATGAAGCCTTGGCTCAGGAAATCTCGATACAGTCTCCACGAGTCTTATCTAAATCTGAATTCACTTTTCAAGAAAAAACAAAACTAAAAGATAAAAACAAAACTAAAAACAAAGTTAGCACACAATATTTTTTTGTTTGATTTTTTTTAATTTTTGTTTGATTTTTTTTAATTCTCCCCCTAAATTTGTGCATAGAGGAAAACCATGGACAAATTTAACAAAAACAAAAATATTTAGGATCAAAGTTGTTAGACAACCTTAATCCGTTTATCGGTACCTCCCCTTTCATGAATAGATCTGGCCAATCGTCGATATTGTGGTCCAATTAAGCACAAAAATTGTAACAAATTTTGGACATGTTATAAGTGACAAGACAATTTCATCCTATATTCCTAGATAAACTTCCTAAGGACCATTCAACTGACAACGACCAATGATATTGTTGTCCACCTAAATTGAGCAGCGAGATCTACAGACAATCTATAATTGTTCAATTTCAATTGTACTAGAATGTGTTTCCCGCTTCCTGATATACCCCAATAATCAAGGACTTCTGAGATACTCCTTACTTTAGGTGACCAGATAATTATTAGGAGAGAGAATTGATTTAGAGTGCATATGTTGTACACCCAGGTAGGATCTCTTCTAATCACACAAAGGGTGAAACATATGACTAATGTGACACCGTAAATTTCAAAACAAATTTTTTTAATTTCTATAAAACATAATTCCATCGATATTCATAAAAACAACCATTTAATTATCCAAACAAGACAATACAAAATCCCAAGATCATAATATCAAACTCCGAGCGTGTGTGTGTACGGATCAAGCCGACGCCTTCCCGCGATCGTCACTAGTACCTGAAACAATAACATCAAACACTATAAGCACAAAGCTTAGTGAGTTCCCCAAAATACCACATATAACACATATTAGCCACTCGAGGCTATAACTCTGTGGGTCCGTGCACCCCAAACTCTGTGAACCCTCAGGTTCTAGCTCTGATAAATATGCACCACATAAATCACATAGAAATAATGCAGTACAACACGTAACATACATAGCATACCAATACTCTATCACATAACTCTGGTTACCTACTCAAGGTAAAGTATAATGAGAAGACTCACCTCGTGTGTCTCGGTAAGTCGTAAATCTGAAATCACTAATCACTCGATCTGCCGAGCTATAGTCCCCCTATAGCACAATACATCCCTAATTAACACTTTCCCAACTAGGGTTGACCATACTATAACAAGTCAACTTAGGTCAACACTGGTCAACGGTCAACGGTCAACTTTGACCGGACTCGACGAGTACGCTATAGCGACTCGGCGAGTCTGAGTGTATACACCAATTTCCCTGGGATCCTCCCTTGACACGTCGAGCATTCTCCCAACTCGACGAGTTCCACCTGGCATGAGTTGTGGGGCCACCACGACTCAACTCGCCGAGTCTCAAGAACAACTCGGCGAGTCCAGTTTGACTCAGTCCACCTGTCCACTCTGACTCCCCCCTGACCCACTGAGTCCACCCTTCCCAACTCGGCGAGACCATTCACTGTGTGGTCGGGCAACATTCATGCTACTCGCCAAGTCTGTTCTTCGGACTCGGCGAGTCCGTGCCATGCAATGACTCAAACTTGCTCATAAGGTCAGATCCAGTCCATTAACCCATAGATCCAGTCCTTCCAAGCTCATTTAGCACGTAAAGTTACAATCTTGATGCACATACAACCTCTATATGACCATATATGATGTTTTTGACTCAAATACTACAACACAAGGTCATGAACTCCATTGCCATACAAAAAGCTTGAGGAGTGAGGCTCTCTGGACCTCTATGGATCCAGATCCAAAACCTCAGCACAAGGAGGGAACCATTGGGCATCAAATCATCCCATAAATGTCCACAAAAAGCCCTAAATCGCATAATACTTCACCAAACAGAATATAAACCGAAATCATACCTCTAGATTGATGATCTAGGCTCCAAATCCACGAAATAGCAACCTCCTTTACTTCCTCTTGCCTAGGATCACCTCCTTCTTTGCTAAATGGCACCCACAAGGTCAAGATATGCTCCTTTCTCTCTCAAATCGTCCAAGCACTCAAGGGTTTCTCTCTCAGGGTTGGGTGAGCACAAATGATGGCCATAAGGCCCTTTAAATAGGTCTCAAACCCGGAAATTTAGGGTTTCACTACACAGCGCAGACTCGCCGAGTCCATATCCTGGACTCGCCGAGTCCGGGCGCGATCCATCGTCCAATCCGCGTCTCTACTCGGCGAGTCTGAGCTCCAACTCGCCAAGTCCCCCTCACAATTTAACAAAATTCAATTTACATGATACCTGGCAAAAGTCCGGATGTTACAACTCTCCCCCACTAGAACTAGACTTCGCCCTCGAAGTCTCGCTCTAAAACAGCTCCGGGTGCTGCTCCCGCATCATATGCTCTGGCTCCCAGGTCATTTCTGATCCCTTCCGATGTTGCCACTGAACCAAAACCAGAGGTACCTCCTTGTTTCTCAAAACCTTGATCTTCCGATCCCTGATGGCCACTGGTCTCTCAGCATAATTCAGGCTTGCATCAACCTGAATATCCTCTAATGGAACCACTGCCGACTCATCGGCTATACACTTCCTCAACTGCGATACGTGAAAAGTGTTGTGAATCTGCCCCAACTCTGCTGGTAACTCCAACCGATAGGCTACCCGGCCTACCCTTGCAATCACACGAAATGGACCTATAAACCGGGGGCCCAATTTGCCCCTCTTCCTGAACCGGATCACTCCTTTCCAAGGAGAAACCTTCAGGAGAACGAAGTCGCCGACCTGAAATTCCAGCTCGGACCGGCGTCTATCCGCATAACTCTTTTGTCGGCTCTGGGCGGTCAATAACCTCTGTCTGACCTGCTGTATTTGCTCTGTCGTCTGAATCACGATCTCTGTACTGCCCATTACCCTCTGCCCAACCTCTCCCCAACAAATGGGAGTCCGACACCTTCTACCATACAACAGCTCAAAGGGCGGCATACCGATGCTCGAATGATGGCTGTTATTGTAGGAAAACTTTGCCAAGGGCAAATACGTATCCCAACTACCCCCAAAATCCAATACACATGCTCGAAGCATGTCCTCAAGTGTCTGAATCGTCCGCTCACTCTGGCCGTCGGTCTGGGGGTGATATGCGGTACTAAAATGCAGCTTAGTACCCAACTCCTCATGAAATTTCTTCCAGAACCGGGAAGTGAAACGCACATCGCGGTCTGAAACAATCGAGATCGGCACCCCATGCCGAGATACAACTTCCCTCACATAAATCTCTGCCAACTTTTCCGCCGAAGAACTCTCACTGATGGCAAGAAAGTGAGCGCTCTTTGTCAACCTATCCACAATCATCCAAATTGCATCGACTCCTCTGGCAGTCCTCGGCAATTTGGTGATGAAATCCATAGTGATTTGTTCCCACTTCCACTCAGGAACCTCCAATGGCTGCAACTTGCCATGCGGTCTCTGGTGTTCGGCCTTTACCCTTCGACAGGTCAAACACCTCTCGACAAACCATGCGACATCCCTCTTCATACAAGGCCACCAATACTCTTTCCTCAAGTCCAAATACATCTTCGTAGCCCCGGGATGGATCGAAAATTTCGATCTATGAGCCTCCTCCATCAATGTAGTACGCGTACCGCCCACATACGGTACCCAGATCCGGCCCTGATAAGTCATAAGCCCTCGACTATCCGATACAAACTCAGAAACCAACCCAACGACCCGTTCTCTCTTCTGCATCTCCGGTCGCACAGCCTCGGCCTGTGCCCCACGAATGGCATCCAGAACTGGAGCTATCACTGTCAATCTCAAACATACCTCTCGCAGTGGAGTATTCTCCGCCCTGCGACTCAACGCGTCGGCTACCACATTAGCCTTGCTCGGGTGGTACAAGATCTCGCAATCATAATCCTTGACCACATCTAACCACCTCCTTTGCCGCATATTCAGGTTAGGCTGATCCATCAAGTACTTCAAGCTCTTATGATCCGTGTATATCGTACAACGAACCCCATACAAGTAGTGCCGCCAAATCTTGAGGGCGAACACCACTGCCCCCAACTCCAAATCATGTGTGGGGTACCTCGTCTCGTGAGGCTTCAACTGCCTCGATGCATATGCTATCACATGTCCCTTCTGCATCAGTACCGCTCCCAGTCCTAATATTGATGCATCACAGAATACCACAAAACCTTCCATCCCTTCCGGAAGAGCTAATACCGGAGCTTCACACAGCCTCTGGCGAAGCGTCTCAAAGGAGATCTGCTGCTCGGGACCCCATAAAAATGTAACGCCCTTCCGGGTCAATCTGGTGAGTGGCACTGCAATCTTGGAGAAATCCTTAATAAACCTCCGATAATACCCTACCAACCCAAGGAAGCTCCGGATCTCCGAATGTGACTTTGGCACCTCCCACCTCATCACTGCGTCAACCTTGGCCGGATCGACCAATATCCCTTTCTGATTAACGAGGTGCCCCAGAAACTGGACCTCCCGCAACCAGAAATCGCACTTGGAAAACTTTGCATAAAGTTTCTCCGATCTAGAAACTCCAAGAACCTCCCTCAAATGCTCCTCGTGTTGCTCTCTAGACCTCGAATATACCAAAATATCATCAATGAACACAATCACCGACCGATCCAACATCGGCCGACATACCCTGTTCATGAGGTCCATGAACACAGCCGGGGCATTGGTAAGCCCAAAAGGCATCACCACAAACTCATAATGCCCATAACGCGTCCTGAATGCTGTCTTCTGGATGTCCTCGTCCCGCACTCTCACCTAATGATAACCTGACCTCAAATCGATCTTGGAGAACCAAGATGCTCCCTGTAATTGATCGAATAAATCGTCGATCCTCGGCAACGGGTAACGGTTCTTGACCGTCAGCTTATTCAATTCTCGGTAGTCAATACACATGCGATGCGAGCCATCTTTCTTCTTCACAAACAGAATGGGTGCTCCCCACGGCGAGCTACTCGGCCGAATAAACCCCTTTCCCAGCAACTCCTGAAGCTGCGAGGATAACTCTT
Organism: Lactuca saligna; assembly: GCF_052625555.1. Classification (NCBI taxonomy): domain Eukaryota; kingdom Viridiplantae; phylum Streptophyta; class Magnoliopsida; order Asterales; family Asteraceae; genus Lactuca; species Lactuca saligna. The sequence goes on from NC_136420.1 coordinate 28,237,561, forward strand.
GCATCTCTGGAGGCGCAAGGCGATAAGGCACCTTAGCGATAGGCGCGGCTCCCGGAACCAAATCGATACCGAACTCCACTTGCCTCACGGGAGGCACACCTGGTAACTCTTCGGGAAAAACATCTGGAAACTCGCGCACCACCGGAACTTCATCCACTGAACTCGGTCTCTCGGAGATCATTCGCGTATCCATCACGTACGCCACGAAACCCTTACAGCCCTGCTGTAAACACTGCCTCGCCCTAGCGGCCGAACAAAAGGCTGATCCCGAACGTGTACCCTCGCCGTAAACCGAAAGAATTCTCCCACTAGGATCTCGTATGGTCACCAGCTGACGCTCGCAATCGATAACCGCGCCGAAACGGCTCAACCAGTCCATGCCCACTATAACACAGACATCACCCATCGCAATAGGAATCAGGTCGATCGGGAACTCAACCCCAAAAATCTCCAATACGCATCCCCGGAGGACCTCCGTGGCACAAATCACTTTGTCGGCGGCTATGGAAACCCGCAGGGGCCGACTCAGTGCCCCACGACTAACACTGATATGCTGACTAAATGTCAAAGATACAAAAGATCGACTCGCACCCGAGTCAAATAACACGAAAGCAGGTACAGAGTTCACGAGGAAGGCACCTATGCATAGCATAATATAAGCATAATATCTCAACACCAAAAATAAATAATAAAAAGGGAAAGTACCAGCCACAACATCGGGTGCAGCGCGGACCTCTTCCGCAGTCAGCTGAAAGGCTCTCCCTCGAGCTCTCGGTGCCTCGGCCTTCACGGGCCGACTCTCTGTAGCTCTGATGGCGGCGGGAGCAGATCCCTGAGATGCTCCGCGCAGCAGCGGACACTCTGCCTTCCGGTGTCCGGTCTGGTTGCAGTGGAAGCACACTGCAAACCCCTTGGGGCAGTCCTTGGCCATATGCCCCTCCTTGCCACATTTGTAGCAAGACCCTGCTCGACAGACTCCATCGTGACCCTTGTCGCACTTCCCACAAGTGCGGCCCCTCTGGCTCCCGGGTTTGGGATCAGCGGGCTTGGCCCGCTTGGCTGCCGGCTGGAACTGTGCCGGCCGTCGATCCCTCCCTAGAGACTCCGCCTCCTCCCTGGCCTGAGTCTCAAGCTCAATCTCCCTCTTCCGGGCATTTGCCTGAAGCTCAGAAAATGTCCGATACGAGGAGTTCGCAGCGAACTCCCATATATCCCGTCTCAGAATGCTCAGGTAGCGGCTCATACGTGCCTGCTCGGTGGAACGTGCTCAGGGCAGAACATCGCCCTCTCATGAAACATCCTCGTAATCGCTGTAACTGACTCGGTGCCCTGCTTGAGGGTCAGAAACTCCTGTGCCAGACGCTCCCTCTCCACCTGAGGAACGTACTCATCTCGGAACATGGTAGTGAACCTCTCCCAGGTCACTGCCGAAAGCTCAGTAGGCATGAAGTGCGCCGTCACAAACTTCCACCAGTCCTTCGCTCCCAAGCGAAGCTGGTTCAGCGCGAACCGAACCTTCAAATGCTCAGGGGACGAGCAAGTGAAGAAGCATCCCTCCATGTCAGATATCCACCTCATAGCTGCCACCGGATCCTGCGTACCATCAAACTCTGGTGGTTTGGTGTTGCTGAACTCCATAAACAGTGACGCATCACCTCCCTAGGGCCTCGCCGCAGCGATCGCTGCGGTAGCCGCTGCGACAGCAGCCTCAGAAAGAGCGGCATAGCGCTCGTCAAATGTCTCAATCAACGCGGTCTTAATAGACCCAAACATCTTTGGTATCTCAGCTCTGATGACCGCAGCCACCTCCTCATGAATGATCTGTTGAATCTCCTCATCACTAGCTCCGGCATCCTCTGGCATGTGACGTGTCCTCACCATGATCAACCTCTGAAATACAACATGCGATAATTAGAATTCACTCGAACACTCTTACATTCGACAATCCACCCCTCCTTGATTCTTGGTATCCCAAGATTCTTATTTGGGCCGTGTACCGCACCGGTACTTTCAGTAGTACGGGCCCAATACTACAGTCCGCACCGTTTCAGTACACACCCCAAATCTTCCTCTTCGGATCCCAATCCCCAAGTACTCTATTATGCTTAAATCACTTTCTAACAGATCTCTCACAAACCCCTAGCTGCTATCTACTCACTCTCAGCATCTCATAGCAGCTCACCCCTCCCTAGGCTAAGGCATCACAAATCAGGCCACTCTAGTCCTATTAGCAATACCTAGCCTACTCTAGCATGCAAACACATCATATTAATATTAATTATCACATAATATAAAGGTATTTTGGGAATTCACCGTTCGGGCGCTGACTGATCGTACACACGTTTCTTCCTGGAATCTGTTTCCTTTTCAAGAAAATCTTTTACTCTTAGAAAATTTTGGTTTTATTTTGAAAATACTTTTCCAATTCCTCAGTTTGAGTTCAAATACCCCCAAAGGTGTACCCGAATCCCTCAAACCAAGGCTCTGATACCAATTGTGACACCGTAAATTTCAAAACAAATTTTTTTAATTTCTATAAAACATAATTCCATCGATATTCATAAAAACAACCATTTAATTATCCAAACAAGACAATACAAAATCCCAAGATCATAATATCAAACTCCGAGCGTGTGTGTGTGTACGGATCAAGCTGGCGCCTTCCCGCGATCGTCACTAGTACCTGAAACAATAACATCAAACACTATAAGCACAAAGCTTAGTGAGTTCCCCAAAATACCACATATAACACATATTAGCCACTCGAGGCTATAACTCTGTGGGTCCGTGCACCCCAAACTCTGTGAACCCTCAGGTTCTAGCTCTGATAAATATGCACCACATAAATCACATAGAAATAATGCAGTACAACACGTAACATACATAGCATACCAATACTCTATCACATAACTCTGGTTACCTACTCAAGGTAAAGTATAATGAGAAGACTCACCTCGTGTGTCTCGGTAAGTCGTAAATTTGAAATCGCTAATCACTCGATCTGTCGAGCTATAGTCCCCCTATAGCACAATACATCCCTAATTAACACTTTCCCAACTAGGGTTGACCATACTATAACAAGTCAACTTAGGTCAACACTGGTCAACGGTCAACGGTCAACTTTGACCGGACTCGACGAGTACGCTATAGCGACTCGGCGAGTCTGAGTGTATACACCAATTTCCCTGGGATCCTCCCTTGACACGTCGAGCATTCTCCCAACTCGACGAGTTCCACCTGGCATGAGTTGTGGGGCCACCACGACTCAACTCGCCGAGTCTCAAGAACAACTCGGCGAGTCCAGTTTGACTCAGTCCACCTGTCCACTCTGACTCCCCCCTGACCCACTGAGTCCACCCTTCCCAACTCGGCGAGACCACTCACTGTGTGGTCGGGCAACATTCATGCTACTCGCCGAGTCTGTTCTTCGGACTCGGCGAGTCCGTGCCATGAAATGACTCAAACTTGCTCATAAGGTCAGATCCAGTCCATTAACCCATAGATCCAGTCCTTCCAAGCTCATTTAGCACGTAAAGTTACAATCTTGATGCACATACAACCTCTATATGACCATATATGATGTTTTTGACTCAAATACTACAACACAAGGTCATGAACTCCATTGCCATACAAAAAGCTTGAGGAGTGAGGCTCTCTGGACCTCTATGGATCCAGATCCAAAACCTCAGCACAAGGAGGGAACCATTGGGCATCAAATCATCCCATAAATGTCCACAAAAAGCCCTAAATCGCATAATACTTCACCAAACAGAATATAAACCGAAATCATACCTCTAGATTGATGATCTAGGCTCCAAATCCACGAAATAGCAACCTCCTTTACTTCCTCTTGCCTAGGATCACCTCCTTCTTTGCTAAATGGCACCCACAAGGTCAAGATATGCTCCTTTCTCTCTCAAATCGTCCAAGCACTCAAGGGTTTCTCTCTCAGGGTTGGGTGAGCACAAATGACGGCCATAAGGCCCTTTAAATAGGTCTCAAACCCGGAAATTTAGGGTTTCACTACACAGCGCAGACTCGCCGAGTCCATATCCTGGACTCGCCGAGTCCGGGCGCGATCCATCGTCCAATCCGCATCTCTACTCGGCGAGTCTGAGCTCCAACTCGCCGAGTCCCCCTCACAATTTAACAAAATTCAATTTACATGATACCTGGCAAAAGTCCGGATGTTACAACTAAATAGAATTTTAGAGGGATTGAGAAGCAGAAGGTTGCATATGCTGTGTACCAGTTCAGATTATTAATCACGCAAATGAGTCAGCATATGGCTGACAGGCAGAAAGAATTGCATATATAGAAGATGCAGAGAGACAGAGTTGTATATGTTGCAGTCCAGGTCAAATGTATTTCAATCACGGAAAGGAGGCAACATATGACTAACAGAAAGAAAGAAAGAAAATAACTTTCTACAGACCTAATTTATCGGAATTCCCCAGTCGCCCCGTCAATATCGGAATTAAGGACAGAGTCCGTACATCGAGGAAAAGTTAAACCACAGTTCTAAATACGGATTCCTTTAATGTGGCTGGTGGATTCTCATGTATATCTCCCTGCTCAACCTATCCAAGCATCGTATTGTCAGGCTAAACGGATCTATCTAGGTCAAGATTTGTCAAGTCATTTGATTTCTTAAGTTCATATTTGCCTAGTCAAGTCAATTTAAATTCTTTGTGCCTACTAGCGCATCGAACACAGAGCCTAGACAATTCATCTTTGGTACTTTACACAGACTCAGATTGCCCGTTATCACTTGTTGATATCACTTCCCAAACTAAAACTAACGAATAACTATAAGAAAATAAAGAAAATTATCTTTAAAATGAATCAATGAAAGAGAAACACAGGAGTATTGAGAGCAAAACGCAAACCATAATTTACCGATTGAATTTTCATCCAGAGGGTCTGAGAACAGCATGCATAGTCTCAGAACAGATCCGAAAATTCTTCATGTCATTAAGCACGAACCCCATGTGATCCCTTCCTTTCTTCCCTTCCCGCAAAGGACACATACTCTCAAACAAAATTCCGAGTGTTGTACAGTTGAGAGATGCCTCCTATCATATGCCTGGAACAGCCACTACCAACAAACCAAAGTTTGATGATATGCCTCCATAGCTGCTCCGACACAGAGCGAGATCAGTTGGTCTTTAGAACCCAGTCAATTTTGAAACTGGGTTGACCTTTGTCATCCTTGCACGGTACTCTCTCCCATGACATATCCTGCTTATCACAAACAGGAGATGTAGAAATATTAGAAGCATTAGGAGATTTAGGCGATTGAGCCTTTATAACCCATCTGTAGTTGGGTTAAACCCATTTATTTTTTGATCCGATGGGTGCCTCGGCACTTAATTTGAAACTTGAAGTTGGCCGTTGAGATGACTTTGATTTTGGCTTCACGGGAGCATCTCTTGGATTTGGCTTCTTGTTCGGTATTCCCTTCTTGACCTTGGGATTTGAATATTTGTCCTTTTGGGTTTGATTCTTGGATTTATGTGCGTTCCAGTCACCATTGCACGCTTGTGACCTGGAAGGGTTTCTTTTGAAGTATCTCCCACTTGGTGCATTTTTCCATCCTTGTGCGTAGTAGGGAACGTATGCGCGATTTGGATAATTTCTGGCAATGTGTCCAGGTGTTACATAGTGAAAACATGTCTTTTTCTTCACTGTGAAGTTGTTTCTTCCTGCCCTTGGTGGCGTATCCATGCCTTGTCTCTTGTTGTTCTTACAAGCACAATTACAACAAGCTGTCGGTTTCGCTTGTTTTGGTGGCTTGTAATTCTCAACAGCAGATTTGTTAGGAGTAACAAAATTAGAAGCAACATATTCAAAGTTCAAGGAGTCATTGGTTTGTTTAGTAGTATTCTCCTTGTTCTCAGCTTCCGCTACTTTACCTGCACAGGAAGTAGAAACATCAGTATTCTTCACCTCAACACCCTCAGTTGGCCCTGATTGTTCAGTCTTAACTGAAGCTAGGATAGGGTTTGGCCATACTGAGCAGGCATTTCTTCCTCATTGGTCTCAACGGGTGGGTTATACTTTTCATTGAAAGGAGGTGGCATACTGTGATATCCTAAACCCTTGTTTCAATTATCTTTGAGTTTTAATTGCTTTTCAATCATCGAGGCAACTGCCTCAGTTGACACATCATATTTTCTAAAATTAAAATCTACATTTTCAAATTTGTTTTTCAATGTGTCAAGCTCAGCAGACACAGAAGCAAGTTGTCTATTAATATAGTCATAATTTTCACATTTATTGGTATATTCTTCTTGAAGTTTTCGGAAATCCTTTGTTTTTGCTTCTAATTGTGCTTTTAGAGCTTTCTGTTCTTTCCTAATAGTGTACCTCTCATATTTTAGGTCCTCATTTTCCCTTTTTAGCAAATCAATTTGTTCTCAAAGAAATTTAATCGTAGCATCACAAGATGGAGTACATGAAACTTCATTTACCGGAATGGATGAGGAACCCATTGCTTTAAAAAAATATGCCCTTTGACTAAAAACACAAAAGTCAACACTAAAAGTCTAATTTAAAAGGTCAAACTTCAAAGTCAAACCGAAAAGCTAAATTTGAAATTTTTAAAGTCAAACGAGAAAGTCAAAATTTAAAGTCAAAGGTCAAATTTTAAAAGTCAAAGTCAAAATTTTAAGTAAAAAGTCAAAAAATAAAAGTTAAAAATTAATATCTAAAATTTTGGTTGAAAATGAAATTTGAAAATAAAGGAAATTGATTTTTGGGTAAAATATGTCAAAAATGTGAAAATAAGAACCGAAAGAGAGTCCTTATGAATTAAATTTGGGTGGAAAGGAACATCCAGCAAGGCGGATGAAATGGTAAGGCGTTGGACTTGTTTATCAGGTGACTAGGGTCCGATTCCTTGCACCTCCAAAATTTCTTTCGATTATTTGTTGCTGCTGCAAAGTGTATAAAATTTAAACGAACGAGATCTTTAACAAATTGCCTTGTAGCTAAACTAGTAAGGGACGTGTTTGATGAAGCTGGAGACCCAGGTTCGAAACCCGGCACCCTCAAAACTATTTCCTATTTTTTAAGATGCGAGGCTGTTGCCGAGACGAGGTGCTCAGCGAGGATCGGACCGTACACCGAGCCGCACACCAAGCCGGCCGCACACCTCCAAGCTGCACACACTGAGTCGCACACTCCATGGCCGCACACATTCAACAGATTCGCGAAAAAAACGACGTTTTTCACCCCTTTTTGCTACAAAACTCGATCAAAAACTCGTTTTTATAAAAAAATGCAAAGAAGAAACCCCCCCTTATTTTGCACCGATCTATCCAAAAATTAAAAACTCCTTTCAAAATAAGATTAAATGAGCTCCAGACTACAGATCCATCCCCTTATGGTGTAGTTACCACGTAATTTTGCAAACTTTACGTGCATGCAAGGCCTCACAAAGCTAAAACACTAAAATTAAGGTTCACACAAGGTTTAGTGGATGGAAAAGGGCCTAAACTAGATAAAGTAGGAAACTTTATGTCCATGGAGGCCTAAAGGTGTCTAGATCTGGAACGATATCCGCATGACAAGTCCAAATCTGAGTATGACACCATTTTGCACCAAAAGTGGCCATATTCTTCCCTAAGATGAGATCTAAGGTCCTTTCTGTTGGGTTATGAGCATTCTAACACTCCTAAGTGTACATGCAACCCTAAATACCTTGGATCTATGTTTTCTCTATTATACATGCAAATATGAACATCCAAGGTATTATCCTAATCTAGCATACAAAATAATGGATATAACAAGATAGAATACATACCTCTTCGATAGTGCTTGTCTTCATGAAGCTTGAGTGCTTAGTGCCTCAAGTGTGACACCTCAAATGGTTCACACAACACCATAAGCACTTGGAATAACTTAGAGAGAAACTAGAACACTTCATGAAATCGGTTAGCCCTCTCTAGAATAATCTAGTGACCGATTTTGGGAAGAATAATATCTTTATATAGTGTTACAATTAGGGTAAACCCTAATTGTCATGACTTTCCATTTCCTTGGATCCATGGGTTCAAATACACCATGGAGCATCCATGGAGCATCATATGGGTTTTGGCCCAACTAGATAATCCATGGAGCATTAGCCCACTATATAAGTATGGATGATTTACACAATCAACCCATATATTTAATTAGTCTTCTTTTGATCACTTAATTAATCCTAGATTAATTCTTGATCAATACTAATTAAATAATCTCATTATTCTTATTATTAATATACTAGAACTTATAATATATTAATAACCGTAAGTGTCTTATTTCTCTCATTATAGTCTATCCAAGTGCATGATGCCATGCAACCCAAATGGACCATGCCGGGTCGGGTCAAGTCTTACCAATTATAGTTATGGACTTAGACATTAATCCAACAGTCTCCCACTTGGATAAGTCTAAAACTATTATTGCGTATGACTTCAGGAACCAACTAGCAATCGTAGCTCTCAAAAGCTTCTGTCGAACTCTGACCTTGTAGATGAACTCTGATCTGGTCAATGACTTGTCCATTAGATAAGGGATCATATATTCCTCCATTCTAGATATCATATGGACTGAGACATGGATTATAATCATTCTCTCTGTCCATTAGTTGTTTCCCGATTTCCGATTTATGACGACTGACTAATTGAACAAATCAAATCAGTCCTGGCCCGGCCGAGCACTTCCATTTGTCATCATCAAATCATCGAGGGGCCCACAGATATCGCTTTCATCCCGAAGGTAAAAGGAATGGATAAACTTCGACTCATATGGCTTGTTCTACTACTTGTTGAATCATACACAAAGACACGTTTTATAGCACCGAGTTACCAAATGCAGTTTCGTGCAATCAATGTACAACCAACTCATAGTAACAACTCATATCTCTAGGTTTGAAGAATATAAGATATTATCGTCTCATGATCACTCGTGATAAAATCCATGAAGTGATTCCAATGAGCGCGGGTTGAATCCAATACTCAGAACTTATGAGCACTCATGAGTGTTGTAGCCCTTTGTCCAACAACTTAGACCTCTACAAGCCAACCCATGACAGTCTTAATTCATATCTACTTCCAACATATGACCGACTGTGGATGGTTTGAATAACTTAGTCATTCCGGAAGAATAACCTAGTTTATTCGGGAAGTCAAAACATGCAAAGTGAAACACAATAATAATTGAATCCAATATGGTCTCAGAACTTATGAATATAAATAAAACTCCTTTTATTTATCACCATATGATTACACATTATTCATTGTATATTGTTTCAGCTATCAACATTATTCTTGAATTTGAAACAATAGTTGTCCCATGCTCCAAGCATGCACACTATGTTTTCTAAACAATAGTCATGCCATACACCAAGTATGCATACTATGTTTTTCTATGATTTTTACCTTGTGAACTAGATCAATTGAACATAACTTCAATGATTCTCTTTTCACACTCCCAAATCCTTACTGCAAATGCAAGAATTCCAAATTCATGTCATTTACTGAAATCTGTTAGATTCTAAACTTATATGCATCGATCCTCTTGTAATGATTATGCACAAAGTCAGAAAGACTTGGCAACAATCATTACAGAGTATTCCAAAGGAGATAAAGTCCTTGGAACCATCCTTCTTGCATTAAGTTTCCTTAATCTTACACAGATTGAAAATTCTAACTTTGAAACATTTCCAGATTCCATTTCGACTATCACTTCTGAACAAGAGTTGCCTCCTTACAGATTATGTCAATATGGTCCTTCCAGAATTATCACTATACTTCCAATTGTCCTTGAGAAACCAGTCTTTGGTAAACCTTAGATTGTCCTCGACAATTGTTTAATCCTTTTAGTCATATCCAGTTCTAAACCTTTTCCCTTCTTAATGCGTTAGGCATTTGGAAAATTTTAAAAAGGATGAATATAGCACATGTAACCGATCCTATATCCGAAGTATATGGGACACGATTCATGATGTCTCACATAAAGACTAAACCAGTCTTTTGCTATAACATTTCCATTTCAATTTGCCAAGTTCTCATAATTTAGATTATGAAAAGGGATGCCGTAATCATAATCGAATTTTAAGAACGCAAATAATGGACCCATATACAGAATTTCCTTATGTTGAGCCATTCCAACATGAAATTCATATATATCCTTGACTAAATGATTAAAACCTCACGATCTAAGCTTATAGATTTGAGATGAAGTGTAATTTCCTCTCCCTTAATTATAGCAAAACAACTTTTTCCTAATTGAAACCTTTTGTTTTCTATAATTAACATTGCTAACTTGCAATCTTTATCATAATTATCATGCTCCCACTAACATGATGATTATTAGCATAACACTTATGCTCCCACTAGCTTTGACATGTACTCAGAAAGCTCGACTTCTAGAAATCAATACTTTATTGACTTTCTGACCAAAGTTCAGATTTCTGATACTAGATTGTTTTGATAAGACTTTATCAAAAACATACACCTTCCTTAGATAGCTTATGGGCGTGTCAAAACAATTTTAAGAGCTATGAAAAGGGATGCCGTAATCATAGTCTTGATCGTTTTGACCTTTGCCATTTCTCACAAGTCCATGTTAGTGTGCCGGTTAACCACACGCGCTCCACTAACGACTTTGAGAATGCAAATATCACAATTGCTATCTAGCTAAAATCTACTTAGTGAAAGTGTTTCCTCACCATCATTTTCATGAATCGGAGAGAAACCTTATGACAGTTAGATTTAATGGTGTATGTGTTCTTATCCATGTGAATTGTCAAAACCATAGTCACAAGACAAGGATAATGACAAATCCAAACTCATATGGACTGAACTCAATCTTAATTTCTTGCCACCTGGCAGCTCAAGGGCCTGCCATTGCTTCCAAGTTGTTGTGCAACACATTGAGAACTCTAAGAACTCATATGCAAAGCCAACTTTAACTGGAATGGGCACAGAATATGTCAACACGATAGGTTATAAACCTTAAGTCGTGTGCTAGTGAAGAACTTTAGGTTTTATTCTTGATTAGTTCTTGAGACTTTCAAGACCTTTAAGACTCCCACTGTCCTCTTGACATATAAGACTTCTCTTGTCAGATATTCAAGAGATAGTGTGGATTCTAATCAAGACAAACACTTCATACAATTGGCCTTAGTTGGTCTTTGTTTTATCCAAAACATCACAACTTACCAATTTCAAATGTACAAGAGTAGAAAACTTTTACTCTTACATTTGATAAGTGTTTTAAACCTTCTTAAAGACATGTCACTCAAATTACAATCTTGGAGTATGACTCTAAGACTTGTATTGGAACGAAGTATGACTCATCTTCTTGATTTAACCATTTCAACAATTCAATATCCCTTCTTCTTAGTCATAAAAATGAACTAAGACTTCCTTAGAGAACAAATTTTGATATGGTTTCTTAATCATTAAGATAATCACAAAGCTGATACTAAAGTACTCTCCCATCTTTTCAGATTTGAGAAACTTTTATCCTTCTGCCTAATTTGATTCTTCTTATCCGCTCTGCTATGCATTGGAACTTTTCCAATGTCTCAGAGTTACACCTAAGCTTGTAAGTATAATCATTTTTACTGAGCTTTAGTAAACTATGACGAATAGCCTTACATCTTGTGTGGTGGACTTAATCAGTGCACATGACTATGTGCTCGATCCCTTAGTCCATTACTTGACTCACACATCCATGTGAACAAGTAATTAGTCTTAATTTTTCCAATACTTGAAAGTTCTCATTCATCATGCTATACAACTTGCATGATTCCAAGTCCCGGTCCAATTGAGACTTGGGTGATGAGAATCTTTCCTTATTTGGTAAATTTAGACATTACCACAAATGAAGGAATCAATTTCATATTTCCACTCTTGCTATTAATGGAATCATATAAGCAACAATTTGTCCTCAAATGCCATTGTAAGGATATTTAAAATAAATAAAATCAAAATTTTTCTTTTATTTTAAAACTATGCGGAAAAACTTATCCTTACAATCCATATGAAAACTTGTTGTTATCTATTCCTAAGCAATATCTCATAACTCCTAAGAAGTAGCTCAAGAATCCGATTTTCAAACTACGCGATAGAAATCCATCTACGCGATCAGATTCAGCATATTCTTTCTTTAAGTTCCTTTACTTTTCTTTGATTCTTAAAACATTACCATGTGACCCAGTCACATCATGCATCAGGAATCTCAGAATAGAAACTTAACAGAGTTAGATAGTGGACTTTACCTGAAGTAGAGTCAATCTTATTGACCTTAACATCCTTAGGTAAATTTGGCAGCTTCGCAACTAATGCCCCTTCCTTTGGCAATATAAACATATGGACCCTTTGATAATGGTACACGAGACTATCACAGACTTAGACTTTTCTCTTTACCATTTGGTCAACCGAGTTGACTATGGCCGATCCCTTTCCATTGGGAAGAGAATGCTTTCCTGGATTTCCTGTGTCACTATTGTCAATGTCCATAAAGTTTCAGGAAGTTGATCTTAGCAAATCGATAAGATCATCAAGGGTCTTGTCATAGTCTATTTCATAGGTGTCCCAAAGGAACTCACTATGTGACTTAGAAAGTGATTGAACCACCAACTTTCTCAAGACTTTGACACCCTTCTCTCCCGGCTTGTCAATATGTGACTACATCTCCAAGATGTGATCACACCTAGACCTTGCCTTGCCATTAGGGCTTGAGTGATCTTAAACTTTTCAAGAACTTGTGGGGTAGGGAGAATAATTGGAGGAGGAGAAAGAAGTATGATATCCATGGGACATCATCTTCATTAGGAATGCTTGTTTCAAGAGATTTGGGAAGATCATAAATGTCTAAACCAGACATGTTATGGGAGATATTCAAGATAGTTGATCTTTGAGTCCTTAATATGACACCCAATATGAAAATATTAAGGCTAGGACCCAATCCAAGCTATAAAACAATTCGAAGGTAGGTGAATGACGATTCACCAATTTCCACCAAGATAAACGAAATGTATTATTAGGTTTTAATTGGTTTTGGAAACTCCTAGATCTTTTGAGATTCATTGAACTGTTCAATGGCATGTTTCAATCTCGAGTGTGCCCTTCAAGTTTTGTGACTGGGATGCCGAGGATCACAAAACAAGGTGTGAAGTAACCATGCAAATTACTGGGTACCCTTAAGTGTTTATCCCTCAATTGATGTGCCGGTTAACCACACACGCTCCATCGATACTATGATAAACATTAAGTTACCCTTCGCCTACCTTGTTAAATACGAGTTAGTGTGCCGGTTAACCACACACGCTCCACTAACCGACTTAAACAAAGTGCAAAGTGTAATTTCATGGATTAGCACCTTATTCACATTTTTCCTAAGTAACTAAGATTGGGAATTATTAAGAGTTTAGTTACTTAGTATTTATCATTAATACTTTTAATGAAGGGAGAATTATAGTCATGTCAAACCCGTTCGGCTAATGACCCTCCACTAGTCAAGCAAGCGGTGGGTGAGAGTAGACACCCATTAAGTTGCCATTTTATAGGCAACAACCTTATACCCACCTTATAGACCGGCTTCGTGAATGAGGCGTACTAGCGGTAAGACCGACTTTACTCTTATACATATATATATATATTATTAACTTATAATATTATAAAGTATAAGGGTTGAATTTTAACTTTTAAAATTCTAAGGGCTAACTTGGAATTAAAGTATTCATAAGAGAAAACTTTACAAATTCCAAAACTTGAGGGCAAGTTTTGAAACTATTCAAAACTAATTAATTCCATAACTTATGTATTTAAAGTAGTTTTAATCCAAAAACTCTTCAAGTTCCATAACTTGTGGACAAATTATGGAAGACTTTAAACTAATAAAGAATTAATCTTTTCTTTATTTTATAACTTATGGAATTAATTAAGGTTACATATTTTATTTATTTATTTATTAATGAAGTGACTCTTGAACCTCCATAACTTAAGGACAAGACTCTTCATCTTTTTTGTAACCTTTGCCAACTTTATGAGTTTTATGAGTCTTTAATGTGACTCTTCATGTAACTTAAGGATAAGTTACACAAACACATTTTATACTTAACTCTTAGATTAATTTGGATTGAAAACAATTTTTCCACTCAACTTTTCTATTAATCTAAGCAACTCATAAGAACAAGATAATTCAAATCAAACTTTTTCATGTAATTAGTCTAACCTTTAAACTAATACAAAACATGAATCTATTGACAATTATCTTTGAAAATGGATTAGCATGAACATTACCACATTAAAAAACAAGTTTATAAGTTCAAAACAACTTAGGGTAATGTTCCTAGTCCATTTCTAGCCAAAAACCTCGAAGATATGCTGTCTGGGGTCCAACTCGTCGAGTGCATGAACTCAACTCGGCGAGTTGGATGCATTTTGCCTTGGACTCGTCGAGTCCCTTTATGGACTCGGCGAGTCAGCTGGGCTGACAGCATCAAAACTCGATTTTTCAGCTTCTATTGCAGGTATAACAAGAAAACAAGCCTAGGCTCTGATACCACTGTTGGGTTATGAGCATTCTAACACTCCTAAGTGTACATGCAACCCTAAATACCTTGGATCTATGTTTTCTCTATTATACATGCAAATATGAACATCCAAGGTATTATCCTAATCTAGCATACAAAATAATGGATATAACAAGATAGAATACATACCTCTTCGATAGTGCTTGTCTTCATGAAGCTTGAGTGCTTAGTGCCTCAAGTGTGACACCTCAAATGGTTCACACAACACCATAAGCACTTGGAATAACTTAGAGAGAAACTAGAACACTTCATGAAATCGGTTAGCCCTCTCTAGAATAATCTAGTGACCGATTTTGGGAAGAATAATATCTTTATATAGTGTTACAATTAGGGTAAACCCTAATTGTCATGACTTTCCATTTCCTTGGATCCATGGGTTCAAATACACCATGGAGCATCCATGGAGCATCATATGGGTTTTGGCCCAACTAGATAATCCATGGAGCATTAGCCCACTATATAAGTATGGATGATTTACACAATCAACCCATATATTTAATTAGTCTTCTTTTGATCACTTAATTAATCCTAGATTAATTCTTGATCAATACTAATTAAATAATCTCATTATTCTTATTATTAATATACTAGAACTTATAATATATTAATAACCGTAAGTGTCTTATTTCTCTCATTATAGTCTATCCAAGTGCATGATGCCATGCAACCCAAATGGACCATGCCGGGTCGGGTCAAGTCTTACCAATTATAGTTATGGACTTAGACATTAATCCAACACTTTCCTCACTTCAATCTCTTAAATCTTCAAGTTTCCTTCCAAAAAGCACAATATTCACCCTTCAAAGCTCACACACACTCAAGAACCCACTAAAGCACAGCTAGGGTTTCTCTATGGACAGTTAGGATGATTAGGGAGGCCACAAATGTCCTAAAAGTTCCTTAAATAGGATGCAAACCCCTAAAACATAGGGTTTTCCTTTACAATGGCTACAAATTGAGTTGGGCCTTCTAACTCGTCTAGTAGATCCTAAATCTTGCGTCCCACAAATGGTCTCTACTCGACGAGTTGGAGCTCCCCAACTCGTCGAGTTCCAGTCTAAAACCTTAAAAATATGAAAACTAATCGATACCTGAAACGAGCATTAAAAATCTCCCCCACTTGAACTAGACTTCATCCCCGAAGTCCGTTAACGCAAACAAGTATGGTTAGTGATCTCACATCTCCTCTTCCGGCTCCTATGTCCATTCGGAGCCTCTTCGGTGATGCCATTGCACCTTCACTAACTTCACTTCTTTGTTACAAAGGACCTTGGTCTTCCTATCCAGAAACGAAACAAGCCTCTCAATGTAGTTCAAGCTCTCATCCACCTGAATGTCGTCCAGAGAAACGACTGCGGCCTCTTCTATGACACACTTTCAAAGTTGGGACACGTGGAAGGTTTTGTGTATCTGGCTAAGCTCGTCCATTAGATCCAAACGGTAAGCTACCTTGCCCACCCAGACTGAAATCCTAAATGGGCCATATACCGTGGCCCTAACTTGCCCCTCAGCCGGAACCTAACGACCCCGTTCCATGGTGACACTTTCAGTAACACAATGTCCCCCAGCTGGAACTCAAGATCCGATCAATGTCGGTCAACATAACTTTTCTAACGGCTTTGTGCGACTCGTAACCGGTCGTGCACCTAATGAATCAACTCGATAGTCTTAAGTACTACCTCGGTGCTCCCCATGAATCAGTGTCCAACCTCACCCAACAAACTGGGGTCCTACATCTCTGACCATACAACATCTCAAATGGAAGTCGGTCAATACTAGCAAGATAATTGTTGTTATATGAAAACTCTACTAGTGGGATGTATTATCCTAACCTCCTCCAAATCCAACACACATACCTGAAGCATATCCTTGAGTGTCTGGTTATTAATCTCGCTCTGGCTATCTGTCTGGGGGTGGTACATCATGCTATAATGTAATTAAGTGCCCAGTTCCTCATGGAACATCTTCCAGAATCTACATGTAAATTGAATGTTCTGGTCAGAGACTAGTGACACTGGCACCCCGTTCCTAGCCACCACCTCTCACACGTAAATATCCACTAATTTCTCAGCGGATATGCTCTCGAAAATCGGAATAAAGTGGGCACTCTTTGTCAATCTATCCACAATAACCCATATGTCATCCACATCTATCGACTTCCTCGGTAATTTCTTGATGAAATCAATGGTGATCTCTTCCCATTTACACATGGGAATGTGTTGGGACAAGATGAGTTTCGTCTTGCGCTCGTTTCTTGGCCCAATTTTGTTACCGGTTTGGGCCGTCCAACCGTTTTTATTTTGTTTAGGGTTTAAAATTTAAAGGTGCATGCATGCATCCTTTCTATTGATTGCTTTCATTTTATTATTCTCAGTATATGTACTACAAACCCTAATACGCCTCTACAGTGGAAGTTCTTTGTCGAGCTCTGCTGAGGCGTGGCTATTCTTGAATCATTAAGCTATATTTTGATTTTGTCTTGTGTTCATAGTATTTATTTTCTTGTCTCATTGTCTAACCTGTTGAAGATCTAATCGATCTAAGAGTTTTTCAACTCATCAATTGGTATCAGAGTAGGAGACTGTGTAATTCATACATATCTCTTCTGTTAAAGAAGATCTTAGGGTTTTTCCACTTTAATCAATATTGTTAGAGCCGTCATTAACTATTGACGTAGTTCTTTAATCATTGATCTTACCCTAACATTATTTACAAGTCTGATCTTAAACAGGTTATTGAACAAACATCATCATGTCCATGGAAGACTCTGAGACAAACCCAATCAATATCTCCAACAGTATAGGATCAACGACAAGGATTCCTATATTATACACTCAAGACTATGAGGTTTGGACGCATCACTTTGAAGACTACGTGATTGGTTCAGAAGACAATGGATACTTGATCTGGGAGGGGATTACTATTGGTCCATTCGCTCACTCAAGTACTTCATGAATTTTTAAAACCCAAAAGAAGTATAATCATTTCATCAATGATGTAAAAGATGTACCCCATGATGAGAAGGAAAAATTCCAGTGCAACATCAAAGCCCTAAGGATGATAAGGTTTGCCTTACAGTCGGACACAGTTCGATTGGTAAGCTCTTGAACAACGGTGGAAGAAATATAGGACAAGCTGAAGTAATTGTATTCTATAGATGAAGATCTTGAGCATTCAATCCAAACTTTGTTTCTCTCAAAATTTGGTGACTTCAAGCAGAAGCCTGAAGAAAAGCTTATTCAAGCCTTCGATTGCTTTAATAATCTTCTTAGTAAGATGATAAAGTATGGGATTGAAAGGAAAGTCATTGAACAGAAGGTCACATTCATGAATGGCCTTAGACCCGAGTAGAGGGTTGTTGTGTCTACTGCACACGAACAATTCAAGGCTTATTCTATGGGAAAACTGGTGGGAATACTAAAGTCACATGAGAGTGCAGTGACCAAAGAAACGAATGTGGTTTCTGGGATGGGGTCCTTAGCTCTAATCTCCAAGGGAAAGAATTTTGTTGAAGAAGAATAAGAAGAGTTAGATCTTTCTGAATATGATCTAACAGGTGAAGATTATGCTTTGATGGTGTCAAATCCCAAGAAGTTCATCAGAAGAAGGTTCCCAGCTAATAAGAATCGAAACTGGCAGGGAAGCTACAGTGCAGAGAAGGCGAAGGAGGAGCCGAAGAGTGTCTCTCAGTCCGAAGAACCAAAGAAGAAAGCAAAATTTAGTGGTGACTCATGGTTTAATTGTCACTACTGTGGAGGCAATGGTGTTGCTACAATATTCATGAGTACTTTGAAAATGGGGATTTTGAGTATTGGATAAACCCACACTTATAAAATTACTTCATCGATTTTATCACGAGAAATTATGAGACGATAATATATTATATTCTTGAAACGGGGATATATGAATTGTTGTTTACGAGTCAGTTGTGCATTGATAATATGTAAACATATCATTAACTTGATGCTATAAAACATATTGTTATGGATGATTTGATGAGTAAATAGTTCAAGGATATAAATCAAAGTTTATTCGTTCCTTTTGACCTAACAGGAAAAGCGATATCTTTGGGCCCCTCGGTGATTTGGTGTTGACTTATAAGTGTTAGGCCTAGCCAATACTAAATTGATGTGTTCAATTAGAAGTCTTATATTGTCATCACAAATCAGAAATCAGAAAACAAAAATTAGACAATGAGATTGATTGTAATCAATGTCTCATGTCCTTACGATATCTTGTAGAACGGGGGAATATTTGATTACTTATCTTAGGACACGTAACTGATTGGGCCAGAGTTCAACAACAGCTTTTGGAAGCTACAATTTGCTGGTTGATTCAGAAGTTATACTTGCAATTATAGCTATAAACTTATCCAAGTGGGAGACTATTGGATTAGGTGTCTAAACCCATAATTGTAATTAGTATAAACTTCAATTAATAGTAGCACAATCCTTTTGGGTTGTCCTCAAACCTAGCAATTGGATAGGATGACTTTTAGATAGAGAGATTAATTTGGTATGTGATTAACAAATTGAAATAAATTATTTATTCATGTATTGTGAAAATAACATATTAATCAGAATTCATATTATTTAATTAATAATTAATCATAAATTAATTAGAATTAATTAGATTAATTAAAAGTGTAGAGGTTGTTTGGTTATTTATTAAAAGTTGAAGAAAGAAAGCCCATTAACCTCATAAGATGAGGTAGACAAAAATCACTTGGTCAAACCCAAGAGTTTTCGTTCAAGCCTCTTGGATAATGGGAATAGGTTGCTTGGTCACCAAACAAAGGATCTATAGCATATCCATTAACCCTAGCTTTAGCACCAAGTTTCCTCAACTATATAAGGAATCCCTAGCCCCTTAATTTCATCCATGCCTTTCTTCCAAGAGCCTTGGATGAAATCTTGGTTCTCTTCTCCTCTCTCTATGGTTTTCCTCTTGCTAATTTGGATGTGATTTCATTAAAGGCACAACATTTGTGTTGCTTGCTTCCAAGAGAGCAACAAAGGATAATTCTTGTTGTTTGCTATAACAACTAAAAGGTATATAACCTTAATCCTTTTCTTTAGTATTTTGGAAAATTAACTAGGGTTTTTAGGGTTTCTTTTTAATGTTCTTATTTATGGTTCAATAGAGAAAACATAGATCTTTATTAGGATTGCATACACACTTAAGAGTTTAAGTTTATTAGTTTTGCATAAAATCCATCATAAACGACTTGTGTTAGTTGCAATGCAATATTGTTGAAATCGTCGGTAATTTAAAGAAAATCTTCCATCCCAGTTATATTGTCATTGTTTTGTCGTTATAGGGTTGGTTGTTGTTTTGTCATTAATTTGCAACAAATTATTAGCTGTTTGATTCCTTTAAACTTTGGTTTCATAGTCGGTAAAAGGTAAATTGTATCGGATTTTGTGACACAAAAAGTTTTGTCGCGATTTGGAAAAGTCATGCGCTAGTGCTCTTGCTAAAGGTGTGTATACATTTTTTTATAAAAACAAATTTATATATATTTATATACTAAATAAATACATATTTTTATAACTAGATATTTCATATACAAAAAACTTTTTAAAAAAAGTTTTATATAGAAAATATAAGATTTTTATGTGAAAATACATTTTTTTTGGTATAAATATGATTTTATAAAGAAAAAACATATTAGAAACAATTTTTTGAAAAAAAAAGTTGCAAAAAAACTAAAATTAGGATGAATTCATAATAAAATTCTAAAATTTGGGCAAAAAAGGTAAAGTTTTGACCAAATTTGTAAAAAAAAATTAAAATCCGGGCCAAAAGTGTAAATTTTGGATCAAATTTGTAATAAATTTTGAAATCTGGACCAAAAATGTAATTTTTGAAAGTTGAATGACCTGTTGACCGGGTCAAAGGATTAAATTGAATACGATTACCGGTATTTGGGACTTAATTGAATAAAAAAAAATATATAGGAACTAAATCGATTATGAGGCCAATATGTAGGGATTTTATTGTAGTTTTCCTTTTTTTATTACTAAGTTGAT
Organism: Lactuca saligna; assembly: GCF_052625555.1. NCBI lineage: Eukaryota > Viridiplantae > Streptophyta > Magnoliopsida > Asterales > Asteraceae > Lactuca > Lactuca saligna. The sequence goes on from NC_136420.1 coordinate 28,258,186, forward strand.
TCACACAAGAATTAACATGTTCCACCGTATGTGGAAGACTGTTTTGTGGTAGTTTTTCATCTTCATAATAATTCTATCATGGCCGAATGAAAAACAATAGAACAGAAAATAATTTTTGTATAATGTTGTTTAGCAACACGATAAAAGGGTTAAGGAAAATTGAATAAACTAATCATTTAAGTGAATTTTAATATATATATATATATATATATATATATATATATATATATATATATATATATATATATATATATATATATATATATATATATATATATATATATAATTTTTGAAAAATGATCACTTACTCTGAATTCTCATTCTAGATTTGATATTTAAATTTTGGAGTTCTTTTATGGCTTTTTTTCCCAAAGAAATCTCTCTACTTATTTTCCAAAATGTCCAAAATGTTAATTTCAAAGTTTTTAATGTCATTGTTTTTTAATTAAATGTCTGATTTTATGTCTTAATATTGTATATAGCTCATATTTATTATGTTTGTTGAACATTTGTTAAATTTAAGTTCAAATGATTTTTTTTCCCGAAATTCAAGATTGTTCATCGGATTTCGGACTTATTCTTGAAATTCGAGAGCTTTTTTTGTCGACCTCCGAAATTTCAATCTGGAATCCAAAATGTTGGTCCAAAATTCCAGATTATCGGTCTAAAATATATTTATTGTCAGAAAAATAATTTTTTCTTAGTTTCCCATTCTAGACAAAATGGTTATTTTTGCAAAAAACAATTTTTTTTTATCGTTTTTAAGTAAACATTAAATTGGGGTTAAATTACTCAATTTTCCTAAAATAATGTTGCGTTTGTTGTACATCATGGATTGTAGTTAATAAATATTATTATATTGGTTTTTTTCACTTGGATATGTAAACAAGTTTTTCTTATTAATTACGTATTCATATTTTTCTCACAATCGTCCAACTCATACTTTTTTCGTCCAGCCTAAAATGATTGATAAAAATATGGGATAACTAGATGATAAAAAGGACAATTTGATAAAACATAAAAATATGGGATAACTAGATGATAAAAAGGACAATTTGATAAAACAAACTTGTACATGTTAACCATAAGTGATTATTTAAGTTAGTTTGATTATGAATAATAATTATATAATTGGTGATTATTAAATATAAAGTATATGACCAATAATGTATTCAACTTATAGTTAAATAATACATGAAATAGAATAATATCTTCCTCAATTCTATGTTAAATTGGCGGATTATAGACTTTATTTATAGCCATGTTGTCTATGTCTATATATAGTGCCACCATTCTTGTTTCCTTCACTCACTACAAACACAAGATGAAGTTGAAGCTTCTAATTCCAACTCTCTTATCCACTCTCATCTCTTCCTTTTATATAACTTCCCCCCAACCCCTTGAAACTACCACAACCATCACCGCTGGCATCGACGCCATCACCGATACATCTATCCCCTTCGACTCTGATGGTCATGAGGTCCAACCAGGGTTAAAGTACCATATAACCCCAATCCAATCAAACGATAGTAGCGGTGGTGGCCTCTCTCTTGCTTCACGAGATGGTATTTGTCCTCCCTTTGTTGTTCAAGAAAACACCCAACTCTCAAACGGTCTCCCTCTTAGATTTGTACCACTTGACACAAAACAAAATTCCATAACCTTGTCGAGTGATCTCAACATTTTGTTTAATGCTGCAACAATATGTGTTCAGTCCACCGTATGGAGGGTGATCAGTGGTGGCGGTTTTGGTGGTGGAAAGTACTACGTGAGGAGTGGCGGCGTGGTGGGTCGGCCAGGGGTGGCTACCGTAAGTAATTGGTTTAGGATCGAGAGGGTTGGGGATATTGGATATAAAATAGTGTTTTGTCCAAGTGTTTGTAGTGGTAGTTGTAAAGTTGTGTGTGGAGATGTGGGGATTTTAGAGGAAAATGGAAAGAAATGGCTCGCCCTTGGTGACAAACCACTTGTCTTTATGTTTCAGAAGGCTTAATGCTCATATTTGGTATTATAGAATTAATATTCAATACGTACCCAATATTTAAGAAATAAATATTTATAACTTTCTAGCATTAAAGTTGCATGTCTCTTATTGTCAAATTTTGTTATATGTGTAAGAGTAGTGTATCTCCTAGTCAAAAATTTTGGTGACAAACCACTTGTCTTTATGTTTCAAAAGGCTTAATGCTCATATTTGGTATTAGAGAATTAATATTCAATACGATATCTAATACTTATGAAATAAATATTTATAACTTTTTAGCATTAAAGTTGCATGTCTCTTATCAATGAATGCCAAATTTTGTTATATGTGTAATAGTAGTGTATCTCCTAGTCAAAAATTTTGGATTCGTATTGAAAAATACAAGTATAGAAGGTGGATGGATTGTCTTTGACTTTCTGTCGTTATTGGAGGATATAAATGTGGAAGTCCCAATTGCAATAGGTTAAAGAGTTTGGTCACATAGGAATATCATCATCCAAATGACAAAATTCATATATCATTTATATATTAATAAGAATTATATTAGCTTTGTTAACTAGAATCATACATGATATCAATCGTTTATATATTAATAAACATATATTAGCTTTGATGTGACTTTTTAACTAGTTATATGAGTACTAGTTTTATTTTCTCATTAAATAAGTTCTTCTGTCAATTATCAAAGCAGAGGGTTAGATAATTACTTTGATAATAGCTAATTGATTATAAAAAAAAAAATTAGTCGTTTAATAAAACAAATATTGATCACCAAAAGGTAACTCGTTTGTTTATGAGTTTTAGCAAAGAAAAAAATGGAAAAAATATTATATTTTCGTGCTCTAGAGTTTGAAAGAAATGAAATAGAAATAAACATTTTATGTGTTTCCTAGTTGAAAGGAATAGAAAATAAAAAATCTTATTTTCCTTTATTCCAAATCCTTTTGGAAGAAAAGTTAGGATAAAAGACCATCCTTCAAAATTTCAGGAACATCAAAATTTGTTCCCTTCTAATTTCATCAACTTCCCACTTTAAGTGGAACTTGGGAACTAAGAAGAAATAAAAAAAAAATGTTTATGTTCCTCGATTTTTTTAATAAAATGAATTAGAAAGAACAGAAAAATAAAAGAAATGATAACCTTTCTTCCTAGCTTTTCTAACAATTTGGAAGGATTTTAAGAGAAAAAAAAAATCTTGGAAATAAAACTTGAATTTAATTTGTTTTCTTTTTTCATTCAACTAGATAACTCATAAAATATTTATTTCCTTTTCATTTCTTTCAAATTCGTAAATATGAAAATCTCTCTCTCTCTCTCTCTCTCTCTCTCTCTCTCTCTCTCTCTCTCTCTCTCTCTCTCTCTCTCTCTCTCTCTCTCTCTCTCTCTCTCTCTCTCTCTCTCTCTCTCTCTCTCTCTCTCTCTCTCTCTCACACAAAATGTTAATACTCAATACAAAAGATTTTTGTTTCCATTTCACAATATGTGGCTCATTTTTCTTATTTTATTTCTAAATAAATATTAGAATTTGACAAATACTCATATTCATGGTCGGCCCAGTAATAATTTAGGGTCGCGGTCAAAACATGTAAAAGACCTCTCAATATTAAAACTTATGGTAAAAGTTATCATAAAAATTTGGACAAAGTTTACGGTGAGCGAGTTAAATACACAAACACAACCACTTAAACATTTTATGTTATAAAGGGTGAGCTCGGTAATGAAACATAATTGATATCGAACCAAAAGTACTGAACAAAATGGTACAAAATTAAGAACCGAATAAAGAATTGAACTATAAGGTATGGTATTAGTTCGATTAGGGAAAATATGTTTAGTTTGAACTTAAAAGTGGAAAAAATATTGAAACCGGTACCAAACCAAATGTACCGAAACCAAAATGACATAAAAATAAAAACTAAATACAAAATATCAAACAAAGTATAGTGTGGTTTATGGTTCGGTACCATCGGTATTTTTGGTCACCCATAGTTATAAAAACCAATTATAGCTTTCGTGTATGAGTTTCCAAAAAAATATGTTAAAAGTATTGAGACATATGTTTGTAGAATAAGAAGTGAGTACTCATACAAAGCTAGAAGAAACTTTCATTTCTTATGCATAAAATGTTTTTTGTATCCTTGTTAATTTTTTCATTTAATTTAAAAAAAAAAAAAAAAGATTATTTCCTATTAGTTGGAAACAAATGATTACTACTGTTAAACTACCAAAACTTTGTTTATAAAGTACGGAAATCTTATATATTTCTCTGTAAGTATGTAAAATCAATGCTAAATGGTTTTGAAACCCATGTCCATATATGGAGATCAAACATTATCGTTATTACAACTTTACAAAAATATTTCAATATTTTTCTTCGAAGAGATATTTAGAAAAAAAAAAAAAAAAAAAAAAAAAGGTTTCGAGCAAAATCCCCTTAATTGAAAGTAAAACTTCTTTACCAACTCTTTAACAATTATTTTGTTCATTGTTTCAAATAAAAGTTTTTATATATACTAGGTGTAACACCCATATAAATATAAAAAAATTAAATAATATGTATTTTTTAAAATGAAATTTTGAAATAAAGAATAAAAAAACATATTAATTACAATTTATTATCATATATGTTATATTTAATACTTTACATATCTTTACTATCTTATAAAAGAAATCTCACTATTTCTAAAAATAGATTGAATATAATAATATTATTTTTTTAAAACGTTCAAATCATTAAGCTAATAGTACAAGTAGTCATCAATAAAATAATATTAAATTTTAACATGTGTTTTGAATCCTTATATTTCTCAACAAATTCTATCTCCTTCCCTGAATTTCGGATAATTCAAAATTTGAAACCATCAGAAAATACATGTTGATTCAAATATCCCTTCTGCAGATGACTCTTTCTTAAAATGTTTTTATTTTAATCCTTACTTGTAATTGATTTCATTATTTTTAACTTTTTGTATTTTTATCTTATAAATATATTAGATAAAGGCTTTATTATATCAGGTTTGTTCTTAAAAAGGTTTTTACTATGTTTCTTTAATGTGTTGGCTTTGCAGGTTCAAAGAACTTAACTAAGAGGGCCAGTTAGAGCATTGTATTATCATTAGTTTGTATATTTTGACATCTTATTTTTGTAATAAAGAACGGTTAAACACAAGATTTGACATGATTAAGGTAGTTTGTATATTTTTCATCTTGTTTAGGCTAAAAATGAAACCTTTTTCATCATTGGTCCTTATAATATCAAGTTTCATTACGTGGACTTCCTGATTACAGTTATTATTGCCCTTATTATAAGGTTCTATATAGATTTTGTTCAATATTTTAAGCTTTCGAGAACCTAAATCAATATGAATCCTTGAATTACATAACATCGTTGAAAATGTTTTAATTTGTGACCAAACTTGGTTTAAAATCACAATGAACAAGTTGACACCTGAGTATTTTTGCCTTCTCAAAGGCCTATTTTTGAATCACAACACCTGATATTCTAAAAGTTTATTTTATAAACTATTATTTATATATTTTAACATTTTACTTAGTAGGACATTAAATTAATAAAGGAATTAAGGAAAACGAAAAAAAAAAAAAAAAAAAAAAGAGGACGATAAACAATACAAGTGGTTTGGGTATGTATAAATGGAAGTAATAACCATTTAGGGGGTGTCTGGCAAAAAAGCTTATTGCTTATTAGTTTATTAGTTTATAAGTTAATAAGTAAGTGTATGGTAACTTATGAAAAAATGACGTATTAGAGGTTCCTCACCGGAATAAGTTATTTTAATCCAAACACTTTTTTAACCTATAGTGATGTGAAACCTAATAAGTTGTTTTAAAAAAGCTTAGCCAAACATCCCCCTTAATATGGTATAGTAATGCTCTTGAAAAATAGATGTCATTTAATATTCATTTCTCGAAGTGAACGCAAAATGGTTTTAACTCTAAAGAGATCAAATTATTCGTCGCCCGCCGCTTTGCGCGGGTAGACGGCTAGTATAAGTAAAAGTATTATGTGATTTTTTAATTTTAAAAATTAAAAAAAAAAAATTATAAATTAGCATATGGATATTATTTATTTAAAAAATATCATAAATTTTCAAATGTCAAAAAATCAGATAAATGTTAAAATTATTTTAATTTTATTTATAAGGGAAATGATCATAAATGACATATTTGAGTTATGGGCCGGTAGCCATTATCCGACTTACCTTACCCATTGGCACAGCCCAACTTGCCCAGTAATTAAATATTTTTATTAAATTACCATTATATAAAAATAGAAAATGTTATTAATCTTTTTGAGACGGAATGGGAGAGAAATAGAATCATATAATAGCATAGCCGAAGTTCCCGCGGAAATCTGCGGCATATCACATTTTATGGCTCATCGTTCCCCCACCGGCCACCGGCGATTGCGAAAGCCTTCATCTCTCCCTTCTTGCATTTCATTCATCTTTTCTTTTCTAGACTCAATTTCCCAGTTGGATAAATCTTAAAATATCGGTACGTACGTATGAATTTCCTTTTAAAATTTCGGTCATCTCGATTTCTTTTTTTCTTTCAAACCCTATGTTTTGTTATTAACAATCGTCATCCGAGTTGGTTTAGGGTTATCGTATCTTTTTAATATCCGTTTGTTATGATTCTACGGGGAAGTTGTTCTCATGATTGAAAAATGATATATTTCATTTGGTCAAAATCAAATTGTTTGATGGAATGCTACAAAAGAAGCATCTTGTTCCCAAATTTGAGTTCTTAAGATTGTGTTTGTACTTTGTATTGAATCATTCGGATTTACCATTTATTGTCAACGTGAACCATCTAAGTCCTTTTTAGAATACGTGTAATTGTTTCAACATCTGAAAATTGCAGGTTCAAATGGCTGCTAATGAACCAAAGACTGTTCCTCCTGATACTGCACCTAAGTCAACCGCCAATATTTCAGAAGTGAGAACTAAACTTGCTTGTTATTTGATTTCCATCTAATCAAGTGATTGTTAATTCCCTTGAGCATATGAAAATTGCAGGCTCCTACAGCTGCTTCTGAACCAAAGACTCAGAAGGATGTTTCTCCTAAGACTGAAGCACCCAAGTCAGAAGTGAGAACCTAACTTACTTCAACTATTTTAGTTTGCAAAAAAAAAAAAAAAAAAAAAAAAGTGTTCTACTTTTACCATTTAAATTGTTTTGAGAATTCAATAAATGACAGATTAAACATCTTAAAATTTCAGGCTCCCAAGGCTGGTACTGAACCAAAGACTGAAACAGATGCTCCTCCGGCCAATACACCCAAAGTTTCACAAGTGAAAACCGAGCTTGAAAAAACATCTGTTTTTTAGTTTAGAATTTAGATATCGTTTTTCCTAATTATTCCATGATTGACTCGCAAATCTTATATAACAGATAAAAACGGTGAAAGTGAGTAATATCTCAGTCGCTGTCACCAAAAAAGACATCTGGGAGTTCTTCAACTTTTCCGGTGATATCCATTACATTGAAATGAAAAGGTAACATTTTATTCAAACTCCACTTTTTTTTATATATATTATATATATAGTCTTATTATGACTTCAAATGGTTCAGTGAAAGTGAAACCACACAACAGGCGTTTGTTACTTTCAAGGAATCACAGGGAGCAGACACAGCAGTTCTGTTGACTGTATGTAAATTTATATCATCGTAATTATTAGTTAATAAAAAATATATATATTTTTTGAAAAGATAATATTTTAAAGGGAGCCACAATCGCGGATCTATCGGTGTCAGTAAGCTTAATGGAGAATTACCAGCTGCCACCAGATGCTCCACCTACAGATACAGATAAGAAAGGCGAGGTTGTACAAAAGGCTGAAGAGGTTGTAAGCACGATGCTTGCCAAGGGTTATGTTTTAGGAAAAGACGCACTAAAAAAAGCTCAGTCGTTTGACGAGAAACATCAATTCACATCCAACGCCTCTGCTAAAGTTGCTGACCTTGACCGAAAAATGGGTCTAAGTCAAAAATTAAAAGAAGTAAACGAGCGTTACCAAGTGAGTGAAAAAACACAATCAGCCATTGCTGTAGCTGAACAAAAAGCCAACACTCTCATGGCCAACCCTTACGTGTCAAGTGGGGCCGTTTGGTTTTCTGGTGCTTTTGCTGCGATTACAAAGGCCGCTGAAGGTGTGGGGAACAAGACTAAAGAGAAGGTTGACAAAGAGGAAAAGGAGAGGTCAAACTCAAACTCAAACATAAACACAGTTAACAATAATGAAAAGCAGACCTCAAACTCAAACTCAACCACAGTTAACAATAGTGATGAATCTTTGGTCAAAGGGTCTCCTGTTAACTCAAAGACAGTTAACAGTGGTGATAAATCTTCAGTTGTCAAAGATAAATCGTCCAGTGAAAAGAACAAGCTTCCAGAACTTTGAAATGTTATTCTACTCAATCTATACAGATTGCATATGACATATCAGTATCAGTATGTAATATGTTTACAACATGAGGTAATATTAATATCTATACTGTAAGTGTGAAAAAAATGGATAGTTTTTGACTTTTTAACTATATTAACGTAATGTACTAATGTGCTTTTGGGAAGCTTGTTCCACTTATTTAAAACCAATACCTTTGTCTTTGTGCTACTTTCAAAACTGGGATAACTTTTATGGATATGCATGTTGTGTTATTCCTGTATTAGCATATGTACTTAACCAACCACTCCAGACACTGCCAAAGTAAAAGTCAAAATTTGAAAATTTTAAGTTGTGTTTGGATGGAAACAATATTATATAATAATAAAGGGCAAATTGTAGGAAATAGCAATGTAATTCACTCTTTTTACCAATATAGACAATGTACTTCAATTTTTTTTACCTATAAGAGCAATATAGGTAAAAGATATAAATCTGCTGCCTATATTTGTAAATGGAGAAAAGTACATTGCTTTTCATTGTAAGTTGCTATATAATAAAATGGTTTATGGTGTATTTACCTTTATGCAGTCGGGTAGATCAGTATCATTTGATCCATTGTGAATCTGAAAATGAAAATCCAGAAAGTTGGATTAATGGATGAAAGTAATTAAGGTAAACATGAAATAAGTTTTATAAGTTATACCCATGCAATTTGTTGGTGAGATGAATGTTGGTTGTTTGCTAGACATGCTATGATGACTAAACTGGCTGCAACAGTTGAGGGCCAGAAGCATAACTGTTCATGGCCCAGGAGTGTGAGGACTGCAAGATACTTGGCAGTTTTATCAATATCTTGATTGGCTCTTGCAGCTTTGAGATAGTACCTTTCATATGGAGGTGAATGAGAATTAAGAAGAAATAGTAAGATTTTGTAGATATATAGTTTTTTGATGGATTGATTTGAGAGAATATTGTTTACCATAAGAAATTGTAGATGGTTGGTAAAAAGCATTGGAAGTTGAGGACTTCTTGCACCAGCCATTCCATGGCAACCACTTCGGATCTGCTGTATTCATTGCTTCCTATGTTGAATGACTTTTGTCGAATGCTGCAATGATCAAATTACAGTAATTTTTGTTATTAACTGATTATGAAAGAGGAGAAGGATTAAAAGGATTTTGGACCTGTTGGAGGGCTGGTTTTCTTCAATTCTTGTTGCAAGGGTGAGACAAGCAATGCCAACAATTTGAAGCTCCCTTTCATTTTTGAAGTATCCTTTGCTAAGAAACCGGTCCAAAAGGCTGACACCTAGGAACATGGTTTCCTTTTGGAATTCCTTGTTAGCTGATTGCTGCTCAAAAGTAAGAGATATTAGTTAAAAATAGGAAAAGAATAGGAAGTAGTTGAGTGTGCAAGTGCAATGAGAACAAATTTCTAAGAGTAAGTAATATGCATCATAAAGCAGTTCAAACAGAAACAGACCTCAATTATCCAATGCACCATCTGCAACCTTTGCTGGAGAACCAAATGTCCATGTTCCTTAGTCCCACAGTATTCCTCTGCATAGTCATGAAGATATACCTGCCTCCTCTCTCTTTGCCTCATCATCTGGTAGCTTTCTTCATGTTCTTCGTCTTCAGGTCTCAACAATTTCTGACAATGATAAATCAAACGACATTATGTCTTCCACTGTAAAAGTAAATGATCCGATTAAACAACTTTCAAACCACATGGTACATCTCATTGGAGCAATATAATTATTATGAGAAAGCAGCAATATATGTACTAACAATTAACTAATAATACTATAAATAAAAGTAAGTTTATCACTAAAGAATACAACATCTGAACCGCAATATAAATATCCAAATAACACCAAACGTATGTAGTAATTAAAGGAGAAAGTAGCAACGTGGATATACAAAAAAATTAGGCAACCAAATCGAAGCAGAGGCATAATTAACTTACAATAGTTGTATTAGGAAGTTCGTTATTGCCTGTTGAAGCGACTTTTGCAGAAACCTCAGATTTGCAGAATTTTTGACGGTAGAAGAGGAACAATTGGAACGTTGGTGACGGAGTTGTATCCCCAAATGATCGTTCAGAAAATTGACTACCGGACATGTCCCATGTCGAAGGAGTGTAGTCAGATGAAAATTCTATCTCAGAACTCCCCATATTAGCATCCGTACACTCAGCAGACGAGTGATCAAACTCATCATCTTCGCAGGACAAACTTTCTGAACATGTCAAATCAAAGTCTGCTGAAATCAGCTTTGACTCTCCACAATTCTCCGCTTGAGGATCGTTGACTGTCTTACTTGTGTCTGATTTACTGATGTATGAAGTGATATTTGCGGATGCTGGATCAGGTTGAGATTTTGGACGAGAAGCAACTGAAACGGCGTAGTCCTTTGCCTCTGAATAAGCTGATTGACCTTCGTTGATCGTAGTGTCTGATAGTTTGAAACGCGAATTCATTCCGAATTTTTCTCGAGGAGATGCTAGTCGAGAGGAAACTGATGCATCAATTTCTTCGTTTCCTTGCAGCTCATCTCTTCGATCTGTCAACTCTACAGGAAAATTTGAACACTCGGATCGCGTTGTGACCTCTGAATTCTCGATTCCACAGACAGTAATCGAAACGTCATCATCGTTCTCTGCTTTTACATCTTTCAAAACTTCAGGTTCTCTCCGAATTGTGCTCTTCGACCTCGAGTCAAGCATCTCCACGCACGAAGACGACTCCGACACTTCAACTTCCTTCTCAGCCATAATCTCCATCCGCTTACTATACGACCTCGTAATCCTCCGAAATTCGCTAGCGACGGCGGCATTTCCATCGGCAAAACTTCTCTTCTTCACCGATTTGTTGTTCGTCGATACTACGCTCGAGGAATCACACGCAAATCCAACATCTCGTGTCAAATTCGAAGAAGAATCAATGATCGAACTATAATTGAACTTTAGAGCAGGAGAAGATCTAAGAATAGGAGAAAATTTAGAACGTTTCCGGCGAGGTAGCTTTGATCTGAACTTCTTCATCGCGAACACTACTAAGCTTGTACTATTGAATCGAGCTGTTGTAATTCAACTTCCAGATTTAAACTTCATGAACATGACTTCATTGAAGTGTTTCTTCACAAAATGTGTGTGAGATGAAAGCGGTTAAGGACGTTGGCTATGGAGATTTTGTGGGGTAGAGAGGGAGACGAGGGGGAGGGTGTGTGCATGCGGTGAAGAAAGGTGGGTGGTTTTTACCATAAAAGTGTCGTGGGCCCCACTCAGCATTACAATTTTCACGCTAAACGACTTTCAGTCTTGCACACACTGCTGTAGTGCTATTTGTCGTTCGAGTAAATGACCTAAATCAACCTTTTTGTGTGTAAAAATAAAACGATTTTGATTTTTTTTTCTTGAAAATTAGATGAATTATACATGTTATTTCGGATGAAATTAGATGAAAATGGAACTAATAAGATTGTAAGACGTAAATATTGCATTAATATGTAAATATACACTTAACAACATAATAACTCAATGATTGTCTATGCATTTCTCGAGTTTATTTTAAAAAAAAACACAAACACTTTAAGGGATAATGACTTAAAAAGGTAAGTTATTTTTGGATTTGTATATATTTAGTCACTGAATTATTTTTTTGTTCATATTTTTCCATTGAACTTCTTAAACTGTTTAAAAAACATCCTTATGACCTACTATCAGAGGTTTAGCCGGTTTCCGGCGTATTTGATACCTTCGGCGATGCTCTGGCCATCTTCTCCGGCGAGGCTCCGACGAACTCAAAAACTTCAGTCTATTATGTCATTCTCCTTCTCTTTCTTTCTTCTTTTTTCTCATCAACTGGGTTACATACATCAGATTTGTGATAAATGACAAGAAAAACTTCTCTTTTGTGTGTGCTCTGATAAGAAAGAAATAGGAACCAAACAAGAAGGGTACTCCCCTTCTATTCCAAACTCGAGTTCCAAGCATCTGAGCAACAAAAGGAATTGGTCGTAGGCTCCTTCTTTTTCTTGTTCTCACTGCAATTGACACCCACCCTCTTCAATTTGATTGCAACCTCCTTCTCTCCCATTGTGCTGGTTTAAAGGATAATGCATCGACGAGCTTGTACATTATGATGCATAGTTTGTCTTTTGCTTACTTTCAACCATCAGAGAAAAACGAAGGGGAATCATCTGAAGTGAAGGAATCATCAATGAAGTTTGATCGGAGGTTGTTGGAAATAGCTTGAGACGGGATCTGGGTTTGTAAAGGTGAAGGTCTCGGTTTTAATGGTGGCTTGGAGGTTGAAAATGATGAACAGTAAACAATTTTAATGGTAACTTGGGTTGCTTTGGAGAAATAAATCCAGCTAGAAAACGTAACTGATTTGTTAATAGAGAGATGAGGGGGGCGGAAGAAGGGATTGGTGGTGGTAGTGGTTGATGAGAACGACGATCAAGAAGCGAGGTATGTGTGTTTGTGTATTTTATTTTGGAAATCGAAATCTAGTGTGTTGTGTGTGTTCTTGAGTTAATAATCAAAACATTACTTGTGTGTTACAACTTGCCAGAAAAATCATATTGGTCGGAGACTTGCCAGAGAAGATGACCGGAGTCTCGTCGAAAATGCAAAAACCGTCGGAAACCGGTTAAACCCACACCAACGAGTCATAAGGGTAAGATATGGACAACAAAACAAGTTTAATGGGAAAATGTTGACAAAAAAAAATTCAATGACTAAATATGTACAAAACGAAAAATACATTAACCTTTTAAGTCATTATCCCTAAATTTAATGAATTCCGCGATCATTATGCCATATGGCTTGAAATGGAAACACCTTTGTGATAGAGTTATTGACATATTGTTTATAAATTCATAAAAGTTCATGTAGATAACTAATTGTGAATTTTTTGTCTAATAATCTATATATCATTATCATTTCATTTTATGATAAATCTTTTAATGAAATTCATCTACTTAGTTGATTGGTTCAAAATAAACCAACATCTTAAACCATATTCATTTGAAACTTTCAAGCCTCTTCAAATTTCAAATAATTAAATACACATTAATTTACTTTAATACGAAAATTCTTTAAGTTTTAACTATTTAATCACTACACCTCAATAGTTTTTAACTTGTATTAGTGATTGGTAATTATAACACCTACAACTCAATAGCTTTTTTTAATTTATGGTAGTTAATTGTTACTTATAACACCCAAAAAATTAATATAAGAGTTATATATAATGCACATATTTAGATTAGATTCTAGCTTGGAGAATAAGATGGAAAACCAACAAAGTAACGAACAAAAAGGATGTTGGACATAATTACTGCAATTTAGTGTTTTGATCATATCCGATTACTCGATGTTTTAATTGACATTAATCAAGTTGTGGTGGTAAGAAGACAAGATTATTTATAACTTTCATGTCTTTTGGTTTTCATGAATTATGTTTTTATTGTAGCGAAAATCAATGTTGAAGGTGAACTGCAATAGTTATAGAATCTGAAATTAACAATGGAGAATCTCATATCTTTTCAAGCTACATTTAAACCTCATGAAATCCTTTACTCTATGAAAAAAAACATATATCTCACATTGGCATGCAACATAACCTGAAATTTCAACATAAAAGAAAGAAAAATCGTTGTCATGTAAAATTTATACGAATCACAAATGTAAAGGCCAAAGTCAAGGTTCCATGATGATCTCTTCAGTGGCTATGTGTTAAATTTATTACTTTCTGATGAATTTAAAAGATTATATACTTGTTTTTTAAAACCCATATCGACACAAAAACAACACCAGGATAAGGTTTATTTTTACCTTCTAATGGAAGCTTGGATCTCATGATGTATTATTATGCTAGTTGGCTTAGTTGCCCCACCATCAAGCGATCATGCACGATTTATTTTCATTAGCCTTGGTTGTACACCAATCTCATGGAGAACAAAGAGACAAAGTGTGGTTTCTCGATTCTTTGTTGAAGTTGAGTACATAGCAATGAGAAGTACAATGTAAAGAGTATTATGGTTAAGATGGTTAAAATCTATAATGATGTTAAAGTTGTTGGATCAAGATGTCTAAGCTCATAACTAAATTGGTATAAACTTGTAAATAGAAGCAAAGTCCTTTGGGTTGCCCCCATGTAACACTTGGAAATTTTGTAAGAGTCATACTTTATCCCTAATCGAAAAAGTTTGCAAGAATGATCCTTAAGGCAAGTACATGGGGCGTACAAGGTGGTACGCTTAGCGTACTAGCCTGATGATTAATCGTTCCTTCGGACACGTACACGGGGCGTACGTTGGTGTATGCGGGGTGTGCGTGTGGATTAGTGAAACCCTAAATTTAGGATGTTGCACCATATAGAATCCATGTGATAGCCTCTTTTGGACATGTTTTATTAGCCTCCTTACCCTTGAAAACCCTAATTCGTCCATTTGATTTGTGTGGTGCTATTGAGCCTTGGTTTTGATCCTTGGTGGGTTTTGTGCTCTTTGAAGTGATAGAAGACAATATTGGAAAACTCTTTCCTTGGAGAGGAGCTTGGAGATCCAAAATTAGCTCCATCTTTTGGAGACTTTTGAGGTATAAAGTCCATACACTGTCTACTCTTTGCTTTGATCTACTCTTTAGTTTGTTATGGTCCTTTTTGGTCCCTTTTGGTTAGTCTCAATGAGTTAAGGCCATTTTAGAATCAAAACCTTGTAGATCTGGACTTTTTGAGGGTTCCTTTGGCATAAAAATGCAAACTTTATGGTATTGGTGGTCTTATGCATGCATTAAGTCATTTGTTAAGTACTTTTCAGCTTTAAGAATTTCATTTAATCCATGCATGCACATAAAGTTGGCAACTTTACGTGATAAACCACCTTAAGGAAGTCAGATCTAAGTGTTTAAGTGAAGTCTTAACCATTTAAGAGCTGAATGAGGAAGTTGGCCAAACAGGGGGAGTATATCGGGCGTACAAGCTGGTACGTTGCGTGTACAAGCCCTAAAGCGAGTATGCTTAGCATACAAGCTGAGTACGCCCCACGTACTCAACACTGAGCTTCGATTTTGTGGGTTTCTCGGTAATTAATAAGAAATCAATTAGAATTAATTAATTATTAATCACAAATTAATTGTATTAATTGAATTAATTAAAATTTTAGGGACTAAAAGTGACAATGTTTAAAAGTTAAGCAAATGAAAGCTTCCAAAACCTCCCTAGAAGGGACGGTTTTGTGGGAGATCACTAGGGCTTCTAGAAAGCCTTGGAGGGTAAGGAAAAGGTAAAAGGAAACCGCTTTATTTGAGATATTATTATAATATTCAAATTAAGGTTACCTTAGGATATTTATTAAGATTCTATCTGGTTTTGGTGTTAGTGGATTCGTAGGTGCAAGCAATGTAGAAAAGGGATCATATCTTAGTGTTACAGAGTTCTTCGATTCAGGTGAGTTTCCTTCACTGTGCTTGTGGGTCGAAGACACCAATGCCAACCCACTAGGTTATATATCATGGTATAGAGAATGTTGATATGTTGTAGAAATCCATTAGATCTGTGTCTTGGTCTATAAGACGTTGTTATGCAGTAGTGATCTGCATATATGTTTGTTAGTCTGCTGACTGGTTATATGATTATTTGTTTGTTATATGCATGTTATATGTTATGTATATGTCGACATAGTATGGTGGAGTTGAGTTTATACTGCTTTGTGTTGCCGATCAACAAACTCGGGCAATCCAACCGAAAGGTTGTGGGTTGGGGCATTCCAACGGGAAGGTTGTGGGCCAGGGGTAATCCAACGAGGATGTTGTGGACCCGAGGGTATTCTAGTCTGATGACTGATTTGACCCAACATGCATGATTGTATATGTTATATGCTGGTGTGGTGGTACTTTAGGGGAACCCACTAAGCTTTGGCTTACAGTTTCACTTTATTGTTTCATGTACTTATGATGATTGTGACAAGGCGAATACGTGATAGGGCACATCATCATGTATTTTGTGAGATTATGATTTTGGAATACTCTGATTTATGCTTATGACTTGTGGAAATTATGTTTTGTAAACACCTATGGTTTTGGATTGGTTTAAAAAAAAATGAAAACTTTCACATGGATTTTTGGGATGTTATATTGATGGCCAAAAATTGGAAAAGGTAAGAGCCTATTTATAGCTGTTAGGAAAATCTTAGATAACCTAAATTTCAATATAATACTATTATTTTAATTTATACAATTATCCTTATTCCCTAATTACCTTCAACGAATATTCTAGAAACCCTAAAATACTCCTCCCAAAATCGTCCACCCCTTACGGGGAAGGATCTGGAACCCTTTTGTTCAACTATTGAACAATTACAACTTAGGTCCTTGCACTTTTAATTAATCTAATTAATCTCAAAATTAATCCTAATTAATTTCTAATTAAGTCTTAATTAAATAATATTATTTCTAATTAATATATTATTCTCATAATATATTAATAAAATCATTTATTGTTGTTTACTAATCATTTAATTAATTAATAAGTCAATATCTCTCTCTACAAGTTATCATATTCAATTACTAGGTTTGAGGGCAACCCAAAAGGACTTTGTCAATAGTCCAACTATATACTAATTTAGTTATTGGCTTAGAAACCTAATCCAATATTATGCATATCTCTCCCGTCCACTTAAGATTTAACGATTATAGGTCGGGGGCCAGCCGAAAATCTTTCAACGTGTTGATGAATCGTGTCTCATCTAACTCTTATTGTGGGGACCCCCCTGGTCGGTCGTGTTGTTGTTCATTGTTGTGTTTATATGAATTACTTATATATATATATATATATATATATATATATATATATATATATATATATATATATTGTGACATCCCCAAAATCTCGGCCAGAAAAGACCGATTTTCATTTATACTTTTAAAATAATTTCAGAGTAAATCATTTTGATTTGAAAGAGTTGCGAAATTTGTTCCCAAAAACAAAACGTGATAAAATAATATTTACCAAAGCATTTCATAAAAGAAATATATTTTCATTATATAATCAAAACTCGGAATGTCATGTTCCGATACAGACCATAAAGCATAAACGATAACATTACAAGTCATTCAACAAATATATACATATATATATATATATATATATATATATATATATATATATATATATATATATATATATATATATATATATATATATATATACAGACTTTTAAACAAAACAACTTGACGATTCATCCATCTTATGCCCTTGCGCCACTTCATGTAATACAAATAAAACTGAGTGGGTCAGGCTTGGGAGCCTGGTGAGCATATAGGGTTTTCAACCCACAATAAATAATTATATTTAATTCCACCAACCAACAATAACTCAATTACCCATTCCCGTTATTCTCACTTTACGTCCCTCAAACAACTAACACAAGGGACCTAGTTTTAGAATACTTCATCGGGGCGACAACACATGCATTCAGGGGTTTCCCAGCAATATATGTCAAATAAGGCAACCATGAGGGGTATGGAGTACAACGAATGAACACCCAAGTTCATTAACACCTACAGGTGGCGAAACTGCTAGCGTTCCACATGACTGTCTAGAAAAGTCTGTGGTCGTCATCTAAACTCCGCTAGATGACTGAATCAAAAACAATATCGAGACCTCTCATCTGTTTATCTGTCACACCCCCGAACCAGACGGCAGAAACGTCCGAGGGCTATCGTGACTCAATTGAATACCATCACATTGCATATACATGAAACATAACATTATTCATCACCAACATTTGGAATGATACAACTGGTAGCGTTTACATCCATTACATTGTTCCCAAAACATGACATTCTCAAAAATAACTGTTTGCTACTAAATTAAACCACAGCAAAACGTCATAGAGTACAATTCATCCTCCACTTTATCTGTTACCTGAGAATACAAGTATTTTGAAAAACGTCAACATATGAAATGTTGGTGAGTTCATAAGTAATGTTTGAAATCCAATGTTTGTAATGTTTTGAGAAACACCAGAAAATCCGATATTTTCTGAAAATAGTAAAGTCAAAAATGTGTGAAGATCCATAGGTATGCTTGTTTGTTTCTATACTTGTAAAATTTGTTCATTTAAAAATTTGTGTGTATTCCGAATCCGTATGTATTGAAATACCCTAGGAAAACCCGATGTTTTCCTAATTCGTACATTGAAACAATTGCAACGTGTGAAGTTGTCGGTACCAGGCGACGTTGGATTATTGTTGAGCATGATTATTTGCTACAAACACACGTTACACAAACGACTAGTCTATAGCGATACTAACGATCCCGAAGGCGTCGTCCGTACTAATCACGTTCTCCTACCGCCCTGACTACGTGTAGTCCCACACCCGAAGAGAACGAGGACACGAAGGCCTCAATAACTCCATTAGCCGGTTGGGGATAAAAGGTACGAGGGGTCCCAGACCCGCCTCGCATGAAAAGGTAGACTTTACTAGCAATACCAAAGGACCCTTGGGGACCAGTAGTATACAAGCCATTGAAAGTCCTTTTACGTTATGTCGGATCGGTGAAACCCAACACTTCGTAAGAGAGAGGTCTTCGGGCCTTAAGATCAGGTCATTGGGCTAGCTAGGCTCAACGAACAAGATTTTACACTTTTGGGGCCCAAAGGTGGTGCGTAGACGTCTGTGCACACTCGCATGTATAGTGACTTCCCAATCGTTATCGTAATGTCGTAATGTCATAGTGTCGTCGTGTTAGTAATTTCGGATTTTTATTGGTTCGAGACCGAACCAATTCGTTTGACAACGACTTTTGGTGTTGTAATGTATTGTATTTCGTCGATAGTTGTGGTATCATCATTTGATCAAATTGCATGTATTGAACTAGCCTTGAGAATTTTTCTGTTTTCAGCCCCTCATTATTTGTAAAAATTTACTTTTTCAACCCTTTATTTAAAAACTTTCCGGTTTGGTCCTTAAATCAATTTTCTTGACATTTTAATACTAAAAATTATTGAAATAAGTATTTTCCAGCATATTTTTCATAGAAAACAGCTTAAGTCCCTGAATTTCAGTTTTTTTCTCGGCTATAACCCTTCTTTTTCGAAAGTTTGACAATTTTGGCCCAATTTGAAATTTTTTTGCAACTTTAGTCCTTTTTAAATTTAAAAAGCATTTTAAACCTTTGAAAACACTTATAGTCCACTGTTTTACAGGAAAATGCAGTTTTGACCCTCCAAAACAGAAAATCTCGCATAATGGGCCTCATTGGGCCTAAAATGTCATTTTTAGCCCATTAAGCTTGAAGTTTATGTTTTTAATCCTCTAAATAAGTATATTTCCAGAAATTTCTTTATTGAAACTGTTTTGACATAGTTCAACCATCAAAGTTCGTGATTTGTCAATTTAGGCCCTTAAAGTTTGTATTTTTCGCATTTTAGGTCCAAAAATGGTGTTTTTAGCTCAAAGAAATTGTTACTAAACCATATAACCACTTTTCTAGAAATACTTTGTATGTAGAAGAATAATTGATGCTAGAGTCTTTTAACTAGAGGTATATCTCGGTTTTGAGGGGTTTTATGACTATATCCAACATTATAACACACAAAAATCACACATATAAGCATGGAATCATACCAAGCATACAAAATACATATAGATCTACACTTTCACTTGTATTCCCCCCCCCCCCCAAAAAAAAAAAAAAAAAACTCATGAAAACCGAAAATAGGGGGTATGAAGCTCACCTTGTTTGAAGCTTTCGGTTTTTGAAGAAAAGATGGAAGAAAATGAAGTGATTTTTCGGCCTTAGCACCTTTCCTTGGTAGATCTCGAGTTTGGTGACTTCTAAGGTGCATGATCACAAGTTGGAATAGATTTAGAAGAGGTTTTTGATGGAGTGAAGTAGCTAGATCATGGATATAAGTAAAAACTTACCTAAGATGATGATTAATCTTGCAAGATCCTCTTGAAAGCTTCTTAGATTCACGAAAATCTTGAAGAAGGAGGGAGGATTGTTATTCTAGACTTAGAGAGTTTGGAAGAGATTTTTGTGGTGTGTGTGTGTTTGCTCGGCCGAGAGTGAGAGAGAGAGGAAGAAGAAATGATATTTGAGGTGAGGTTTGCATGGAGATTTGAGTTTCTTGCATGGAAGTCCTTTAGTTAATAGTGAGGTGGCATGAGAAAGTCAAACCTTTCTCTTGGGCTTGTTTTGGGCCGAAAACATGGAAGGAAAAAGGAAAATTTGGGCTTTTTGCTCCTAAGCCCAATATTAGAGTTAGTCTTAGGCATTTATTGGCCTTATAAAATAAAATTGTGATTTTTATGTTTTAATAAGCTAGATTAGGTTAATCATGGATCAAAGCTTTCAATTTATTTCATTCTAGGCCCAATATGGCCCATAATATTGAAATAAATGAATGTGGGTCCAATTAGAGCCCAATTAGGGTTCTAAGCCCATGATAGTCCAATTGGAAGCTTATTGGTCCATTTGGATCCAATAAGGGAGTTTTAGTCCAAAGTGGACCTAAATAAGAACTTCTAGGGTTTCCAATTGTTTGTTGACCATTTGAATGATTGTATGGTGTATTTGATTGAAATTTTGTTGTTGCAATCATGGGTGTTACACATGTTCTTAAGCTTTTGATTCGCTTTAGCTTGAGTGTATAGTTTACAAGACACAAAATTTCCAGTTGTGACATCATCCCCCCGTTAGAGGGAATTTCGTCCCGAAATTCTGTTGGAAAGCTAGATTTGAGAATGCTAGAATAGGTGAGGGTACTTTTGCTTCATTTGATCTTCGCGTTCCCAAGTGAATTCTGGTCCACGCTTTGCGCTCCACCGTACCTTCACGATTGGGATGCGGCTCTGTTTAGTACGCTTCACCTCCCTGTCCATGATTTCGATTGGTTCTTCGACGAACAGGAGATTCTCATTGATTTTGATTTCGTCAAGAGGAATGACAAGGGTTTCGTCTGATAGGCACTTCGTTAGGTTAGAAACATGAAACACGGGGTGTACACCGTTTAGCTCTGTGGGTAGTTGCAGTCTGTATGCTACTGGACCAATTCGGGCGACGATTTCAAAAGGTCCAATGTATCGCGGATTTAGTTTTCCCCGTTTTCCGAAACGTATAACCCCTTTCCAGGGCGAGACTTTTAACAGTACTCGATCACCGACCTGAAATTCTAAGGGCTTTCGCCGTTTGTCAGCGTAGCTCTTTTGTCGGTCACGCGATGCTTGCAATCGAGCTCTAATTTGAACGATCTTTTCCGTGGTTTCACGGATGATCTCCGGTCCCGTTAGTGCTTTGTCTGACGCATGTGTTTTTGCTAGCTGGGTGTCACCTACTTCAGCCCAACATAACGGTGATCTACATTTACGTCCGTAAAGTGCTTCGAAAGGAGCCACCTTGATGCTCGAATGGTAACTATTGTTGTATGAGAATTCGATTAAGGGTAGGTGGGTATCCCAAGACTTTCCAAAGTCTATCACGCATGCGCGGAGCATATCTTCGAGCGTTTGGATGGTTCGCTCGCTTTGACCATCCGTTTGTGGATGATAAGCGGTGCTCATATCGAGGTTTGTTCCCATCGCCTTATAGAGTGATTGCCAAAATCGGGACGTGAACCTACTGTCCCTATCCGAGATGATAGATGTTGGTATTCCGTGAAGTCTCACGATCTCTCGAATGTATAAACGCGTCAATCTCTCCATCTTGTACGATTCCTTAATTGGCAGGAAATGGGCAGATTTCGTCAGTCGGTCAATTATTACCCATATGGTATCTAATCCATCCGACGTTTTGGGTAGCTTGGTCACGAAATCCATAGAAATCCCTTCCCATTTCCACTCGGGGATTGCCGGTTGCTGTAACAATCCTGAGGGTTTTTGGTATTCCACCTTTACTTTGGCGCACGTAAGGCACTTAGTGACATAAGTCGCGATTTCCGCCTTCATGTTAGGCCACCAATAGTGTTGTTTAATGTCCAAATACATCTTATCGGAACCGGGATGAATGGAGTATCGCATCTTGTGGGCTTCCTTCATGACAACATCCCTGAACCCTCCAAGTTTAGGGACCCAAATACGGTTCATGAAATAGTATACTCCATTCTCCTTTGCTTCCAGGTTCTTTTCCATTCCGCGCAATGCTTCGCTTGCTCTATTTTCCGCTTTCATAGCCTCCGGCTGGACTGATGCAATTTGAGTGGCCAGATGAGATTGAATGGTTATCGAGTGCGTTTTCGTACGGCGATTAGTGTACTCTTTTCGACTTAATGCATCAGCTACCACGTTGGCCTTACCTGGATGGTACTTGATCTCGCATTCGTAGTCGTTTAGTAATTCCACCCATCTTCGCTGTCTCATGTTCAACTCCTTCTGATTCAAGATGTGTTGGAGGCTCTTGTGGTCCGTGAAGATGGTGCACTTTGTACCGTACAGGTAGTGCCTCCAAATTTTTAGAGCAAAGACCACGGCTCCCAGTTCTAGGTCATGGGTCGTGTAATTTACCTCGTGCGTCTTTAGTTGGCGGGACGCATATGCTCTCACTCTTCCACGTTGCATAAGAACACAACCTAAGCCCTGATTCGACGCGTCACAGTAGACCACAAAATCTTCCGTTCCTTCAGGCAAAGATAATACAGGAGCGCTACAGAGAGCTTGCTTCAAGGTTCAAAACGCAATCTCTTGTCGGTCTGTCCACTTGAATGGCACGCCCTTTTGCGTAAGCAAGGTAAGCGGCTTGGCGATCCTGGAGAAGTTTTGGATGAATCTCCTATAGTAGCCTGCTAGGCCTAAGAACTGACGAATTTCTGTGGGCGTAGTCGGGGTTGCCCATCCTTCCACAGCTTTGACCTTAGAGGGGTCCACATGAATTCCGTCTTGGCTAACCACGTGGCCTAGGAAATTCACACTCCGAAGCCAGAACTCACACTTGGAGAGTTTGGCGTAAAGCTTTTCCGATTCGAAACTCAACCTGTCTCTCTGGGGGTACTCCTGGGAGATCTTCAGGAAATACGTCCGGAAATTCACATGCTACGGGAATGTCTCGAACGTTAATCTCCTCCTTGGTTTTATCCACCACGTGAGCTAGGAACGCCAAATTGTTCCTTCTTAGATACTTCTGTGCTTTGATGCACAAAACGAGGTGAAGGTTCATGCTAGATTTGTCTCCGTAAATTACCAGGGTTTCGTGATTTGGGAGGCGAAGATTAACGGCCTTCTCATGGCACATAATTTCGGCATGGTGGGGGCTTAACCAGTCCATGCCGTCGAAACTCCTAATTGACACTCGCATTAGATCTATTCGAAAGACGTGTTGATTAAGAGTTAGGGTACATCCGGTGTAGATTTCCCCAGTGGATTCGGTTCTCCCATTGGCCATTTCCACCGTATAGGTTTCATTTAGCTTTTGGGGTAGTTGTCTTAATAAATGCTTAAACTTATTGCTTACGAAGCTTCATTCCGCTCCGGTGTCAAATAAGATGCATGCATAAGCGTGGTTTAAGGGAAACGTACCGGTAACA
This sequence comes from Lactuca saligna, assembly GCF_052625555.1. Taxonomy (NCBI): domain Eukaryota; kingdom Viridiplantae; phylum Streptophyta; class Magnoliopsida; order Asterales; family Asteraceae; genus Lactuca; species Lactuca saligna. The sequence continues at coordinate 28,282,116 of NC_136420.1, forward strand.
ACAGAGGGGTCTTGAAGGGCCTCACCCTGACCCATGGTCAACATCCTTCCTGTTCCTCCATTTCTTAAATTGCTGTTGTTAGGACAGTCTCGGCGGATGTGTCCAGTCTTTCCACATCCGAAGCAGGTGTAGCTAGGCCCTGCGTTATTGCCGCTGGCATGGGTGTTGTTGTTGTTGCGAGGGTTGTTGCTGTTGGTTCCCTGATTTTGGTTATGGGGAGGGTAAGCCTTGCAGTACTTTGCGGTGTGACCCCTTCGGTTGCAACTGGTGCACTGAAAATCCTTGCATTCTCCATAGTGATGGAAACCGCACTTGTTGCATTTGGGAAGATTACCGGAATAAGGTCTGGAAGCATTTGAAGTGGCTGAGGTTGGAGCATGTGGCGCGGCTGGAACCGGTGCGGTAACAGCATTAACCACCACTGTCTGCTGCTTCTTGGAGGTGTCGGGGCCCTGGCGCCCCTTCCGCTTATTGTTCTTTCCCCTCTTGCCATCACTTTCCTTCGTCTTCTCAGTCTCCATTGGCTTCTCTCCCTTTTTGTTGTTATGGTCATACAATCTTTTTGCCAATCTTTTTGCACTGTCAAATGTTTCGGGGTTTGCAGCTATCACATTCCCTTGAATTGGTGATGTGAGTCCCCAGATGAATCGCTCAATCTTCTTTCCTTCCGAGGCGATCATACCCGGGCACAGCAGAGATAGTTCGCTAAATCTCGATATGTAGGCATCGATATTCGCGTTCTGCACAGTGAGGTTCCATAGCTCTTGTTCCATCTTCTGTATTTCGCCTCGTGGGCAGTACTCTGCCATTAACATTTCTTTCATATCTGTCGACGGCATAGAGTTGGCTACAGGGAGTGTCATGGATTCTACATGTCTGTTCCACCAGGTGAGCACTTGATCCACAAAAGTGCAGGCTGCGAACTTCACCTTCATGTGCTCAGGGCAGTCGCATATCTCGAATACCGACTCCACCTTTTCGATCCATCGCTTAAGAGTGATCACCCCTCCAGTGCCATTAAAAGTTCGTGGTTTGGCGTTTGTGAAGTCCTTGTAGGTACATGTCTTGGTGAGTCCTTGATTCATTCCATTGTTTGAACTTCCGGCTCCTTGCCCATTGACTCCTCCATTGTTCCCTTGTTGAATTTGTGCAATCGCTGCAGTGACTGCTGCAGATACAGCCGCCTGGAAAGCGGCTGAGTCAACTTCAGGTGGGGTTGGTCCTGGGTTTCCGCGAGCAGGTCGGAGAGGCATCTTTCTGTCACAATACGGAAAGATGTTGAGGGTATGTTGTTTCGGTGAGGTCGTGATCCTACTGACTAGGTGCATGGTAAGAACTTAAACACTACTACCATTGACCAATCAATAATAATTTCTCAACACATAGCAATTTGCAATATCGTAATAAAACACGTAAAAATTTATTAATATTATCCGCATTTGATACATGAAAATTCGCTCGTAGGAGCATACATGCGTGATACTAGTTCGACGGCATAACGACTCTATGAGTAGTGTAGTCACTTAAACATAGAGTCGGAGTACATAGCATATTTCCTAACGACCTACTATGATAAGTCTATCCCTAACCGCGATGAGCTGCGTCCTACTATAACGGTGAAATTATATGCCGAAGTGCTGAGCCAACAGCTGAGCCATCTCAGTCATGTCTACAATGACCTCATCCCTCTCTAGCTCTACTTGCACGGCACGTGCTTCCATGGCGAACAGTTGTTGCTGCAAGTCGGCAATCTCGGCTTCTGGGGAGCGATTTTCCCTCGCGGGATTCACTGGTGGGACGTGATGATCCTGTTGCGCTTCGCTAACAGGAGATGCGACGTGATCTATAACCGGGGCCTGATCCTCCCCCATGTCATTGTCGGTCTCCTCGAACTCGTAGTCGGTGTCCATGTATTCGTCAGGTTCAACGCCGTGGATTCCCTCCTGATTCCCCTCTGGTTCGTCTTCGAGTATCCCGTGTGCTCCTAAGGCTTGGAGAAACTGAATGCCCTGATGCTCTCCTTCCATGAAGACTGGGAGAAAGTATACGAATAAGCTATCACTTTCCTATGACTCTACCGCTATTGCACAAGCTAAACAGGCGTTCTCTTTTCGGTGGTAGGGGTATGGTTTTAGATTCCCTAGAAATCCCGATCTCATCAGGACATGTGTTAGTTTTACGTTGGAGAGAATGTAGTTGATCAGGCTGCATTCACTCCTTGGTATCACTAAGAACAGTTCCCGAATTAACCGAGACACTAGTATTATTTTTGTTTGGTTCGGCGTTATGTTCCTATTCCTAGTGCAAGCAAGGGTGTTTTATTCACTTGTTTTGTTCAGAGTTATGTTAGTCCCTCTTTTTGGTTTATAGTTGCATATCCATGTGTGGCTAGATATGCTAGTTCACTATAAACAAGGCTCTAATACCAACCTATCACACCCCTGAACCAGACGGCGGAAACGTCCGAGGGCTATCGTGACTCAATTGAATACCATCACATTGCATATACATGAAACATAACATTATTCATCACCAACATTTGGAATGATACAACTGGTAGCGTTTACATCCATTACATTGTTCCCAAAACATGACATTCTCAAAAATAACTGTTTGCTACTAAATTAAACCACAGCAAAACGTTATAGAGTACAATTCATCCTCCACTTTATCTGTTACCTGAGAATACAAGTATTTTGAAAAACGTCAACATATGAAATGTTGGTGAGTTCATAAGTAATGTTTGAAATCCAATGTTTGTAATGTTTTGAGAAACACCAGAAAATCCGATATTTTCTGAAAATAGTAAAGTCAAAAATGTGTGAAGATCCATAGGTATGCTTGTTTGTTTCTATACTTGTAAAATTTGTTCATTTAAAAATTTGTGTGTATTCCGAATCCGTATGTATTGAAATACCCTAGGAAAACCCGATGTTTTCCTAATTCGTACATTGAAACAATTGCAACGTGTGAAGTTGTCGGTACCAGGCGACGTTGGATTATTGTTGAGCATGATTATTTGCTACAAACACACGTTACACAAACGACTAGTCTATAGCGATACTAACGATCCCGAAGGCGTCGTCCGTACTAATCACGTTCTCCAACCGCCCTGACTACGTGTAGTCCCACACCCAAAGAGAACGAGGACACGAAGGCCTCAATAACTCCATTAGCCGGTTGGGGATAAAAGGTACGAGGGGTCCCAGACCCGCCTCGCATGAAAAGGTAGACTTTACTAGCAATACCAAAGGACCCTTGGGGACCAGTAGTATACAAGCCATTGAAAGTCCTTTTACGTTATGTCGGATCGGTGAAACCCAACACTTCGTAAGAGAGAGGTCTTCGGGCCTTAAGATCAGGTCATTGGGCTAGCTAGGCTCAACGAACAAGATTTTACACTTTTGGGGCCCAAAGGTGGTGCGTAGACGTCTGTGCACACTCGCATGTATAGTGACTTCCCAATCGTTATCGTAATGTCGTAATGTCATAGTGTCGTCGTGTTAGTAATTTCGGATTTTTATTGGTTCGAGACCGAACCAATTCGTTTGACAACGACTTTTGGTGTTGTAATGTATTGTATTTCGTCGATAGTTGTGGTATCATCATTTGATCAAATTGCATGTATTGAACTAGCCTTGAGAATTTTTCTGTTTTCAGCCCCTCATTATTTGTAAAAATTTACTTTTTCAACCCTTTATTTAAAAACTTTCCGGTTTGGTCCTTAAATCAATTTTCTTGACATTTTAATACTAAAAATTATTGAAATAAGTATTTTCCAGCATATTTTTCATAGAAAACAGCTTAAGTCCCTGAATTTCAGTTTTTTTCTCGGCTATAACCCTTCTTTTTCGAAAGTTTGACAATTTTGGCCCAATTTGAAATTTTTTTGCAACTTTAGTCCTTTTTAAATTTAAAAAGCATTTTAAACCTTTGAAAACACTTATAGTCCACTGTTTTACAGGAAAATGCAGTTTTGACCCTCCAAAACAGAAAATCTCGCATAATGGGCCTCATTGGGCCTAAAATGTCATTTTTAGCCCATTAAGCTTGAAGTTTATGTTTTTAATCCTCTAAATAAGTATATTTCCAGAAATTTCTTTATTGAAACTGTTTTGACATAGTTCAACCATCAAAGTTCGTGATTTGTCAATTTAGGCCCTTAAAGTTTGTATTTTTCGCATTTTAGGTCCAAAAATGGTGTTTTTAGCTCAAAGAAATTGTTACTAAACCATATAACCACTTTTCTAGAAATACTTTGTATGTAGAAGCATAATTGATGCTAGAGTCTTTTAACTAGAGGTATATCTCGGTTTTGAGGGGTTTTATGACTATATCCAACATTATAACACACAAAAATCACACATATAAGCATGGAATCATACCAAGCATACAAAATACATATAGATCTACACTTTCACTTGTATTCCCCCCCCCCCCCCCAAAAAAAAAAAAAACTCATGAAAACTGAAAATAGGGGGTATGAAGCTCACCTTGTTTGAAGCTTTCGGTTTTTGAAGAAAAGATGGAAGAAAATGAAGTGATTTTTCGGCCTTAGCACCTTTCCTTGGTAGATCTCGAGTTTGGTGACTTCTAAGGTGCATGATCTCAAGTTGGAATAGATTTAGAAGAGGTTTTTGATGGAGTGAAGTAGCTAGATCATGGATATAAGTAAAAACTTACCTAAGATGATGATTAATCTTGCAAGATCCTCTTGAAAGCTTCTTAGATTCACGAAAATCTTGAAGAAGGAGGGAGGATTGTTATTCTAGACTTAGAGAGTTTGGAAGAGATTTTTGTGGTGTGTGTGTGTTTGCTCGGCCGAGAGTGAGAGAGAGAGGAAGAAGAAATGATATTTGAGGTGAGGTTTGCATGGAGATATGAGTTTCTTGCATGGAAGTCCTTTAGTTAATAGTGAGGTGGCATGAGAAAGTCAAACCTTTCTCTTGGGCTTGTTTTGGGCCGAAAACATGGAAGGAAAAAGGAAAATTTGGGCTTTTTGCTCCTAAGCCCAATATTAGAGTTAGTCTTAGGCATTTATTGGCCTTATAAAATAAAATTGTGATTTTTATGTTTTAATAAGCTAGATTAGGTTAATCATGGATCAAAGCTTTCAATTTATTTCATTCTAGGCCCAATATGGCCCATAATATTGAAATAAATGAATGTGGGTCCAATTAGAGCCCAATTAGGGTTCTAAGCCCATGATAGTCCAATTGGAAGCTTATTGGTCCATTTGGATCCAATAAGGGAGTTCTAGTCCAAAGTGGACCTAAATAAGAACTTCTAGGGTTTCCAATTGTTTGTTGACCATTTGAATGATTGTATGGTGTATTTGATTGAAATTTTGTTGTTACAATCATGGGTGTTACACATGTTCTTAAGTTTTTGATTCACTTTAGCTTGAGTGTATAGTTTACAAGACACAAAATTTCCAGTTGTGACATCATCACACGTCAACTATCTACCCATGTTCTACCTGACATATTACTAGATAAAAATATATATTTTTATACATAGTTTAAAACATGTATAGCATTCTCATTCAATACATATTCCAAAACAACAGATGAGACACATACACATAGCACGTATTTTATAGAGAATAAATTGTATCTATGAGATAGAAGAAAGTGAATATGCATTCACGCATATAACAACAAAATATACACATAACACGTATTTTGTATAAAATACTTCATAATTATGTGTTAGAAGAAAGTAACCACAGACTCACTTGATCAGAAGATGATCGGACAGCACTACGGCTTATAGAAGTAGTATTCTTCGGCAGATGTGGAAGATCTTCACAAAAACCGGACTCCTCGCGGGTAGAGCTTCGACTCGGGAATTGCACTTTTCGGTATTTTTAATAAACTTCAAAATTCATATATTTTTCATACGGACTCCGTTTTCGACGTTCTTTATATCCACGCGTAGGTGAGACTACGCTCTACAACTTTCGTTTAGACTCTGTAGGCAAATTTTGACATTATTTTTATTATTTATTTTTAGTAGGCCGGGACAGGAAAACTCCGTTATAAATTCATAACTTCTTCATCCGATGTTCGTTTTCGCCTATCTTTTTTATCGTTTTACTACTATTAACGAGACATTTGATTCTCATTTAAATTGTTTCGGCTAGAAACCGTTCGATCTCAAATCGAGTATTCGGGCTGCATACTGCTAAGTCGAAACTTCGAAAAATCATAACTTCCTCATATGAAGTCAGATTTTGGCGTTCTTTTTATGCACGCTGCCGGTTTAACGAAATCTACGACTTTCGTTTAGATCACTAAGGTTAAATATCGCTCTAACGTAAATTTCACTTTTTACGTCATTCAGCGTTGTCGGTTCTGTCCCGAAATTTCAACAAGTCATAACTTCTTCGTTGTAACTCGGATTTCGGCATTCTTTATATCTTCGGAATCCTTGTTTCGACCACTACATCTTTATGCAAAGATATCGGGCTTATCTCATACTTTAAATTTAACGCTTATTTTATTCTTAATTCATTAAATTATAATAATTAAGAAAATAAACACATAATTCGCATAACTCACATAATACTCAAATATTTCATCATTAATATTCCAAAAGGAGTTACAAGGGTTAACCTAGACTATTACATCAACGATAATGCCTAGCCTGGAAACGCGGGCGTTAAGATTCTCTCCCCCTTAGGATGATTCCGTCCCCGGAATCACACATCAATAAAACAAATGCGGATAGCGACTCAACATGTCACTCTCTGTTTCCCACGTGAGATTTGGCCCATTCGAATGTTTCCAACGGACAAGCACTAATTCGACCATCTTGCGTCGAAGCTTCTTAGTCTTTCGGTCAACAATTGCCTCTGGTTCTTCAATTAACCTCTTGTTTTCATCAATTCTCAATTCAGAAATTGGAATTATATCGGGAACTTCTCCCGTGAACTTCCTCAAATAACACACATGAAAAGTGTTGTGAATTCCATTCAGTTCTTCGGGTAATTCGAACTTGTAATCTTGGTTCCCAATTCTCTGAAGAACTTTAAACGGTCCAATAAACCTTGGACTCAACTTTCCCCTTTTACCGAATCTTATAAGTCCCTTCCATGGCGAGCCTTTAAGCAAAACCGAATCTCCAACCTCAAAAGTCATCGGTCTTCGCTTCTTGTCTACATAGCTCTTTTGACGATCCTGAGCTGCTAACATTCTTTCTCTAATTATTTTCAACTTTTCAGCGGTTTGATGGACCATCTCGGGACCCATAAACTGCTTTTCCCCAGCCTCAAGCCAACAAGACGGCGTACGACACTTCTGTCCGTACAAAGCATGATAAGGTGTCATCTTTATGCTCGAGTGGAAACTATTATTGTAGGAAAATTATACCAAAGGTAAATGTTCATCCCAATTACCTAGGAATTCCAGGGTACATGCTCTCAGCATATCTTCAAGTGTTTGTATTGTTCTTTCACTCTGACCATCAGTCTGCGGATGGTAAGTTGTACTTAAACATAACTTGGTACCCATTTCCTCTTGTATACTTTTCCAAAATCTTGAGGTGAAACGACTATCACGGTCCTATACAATCGTTAACGGAACACCGTGAAGCCTCACAATTTCCTTTACGTAAGAATTCGCAAGCTTTTCCACAGACCATTTCTCATTGGCTGCTATGAAATGCGCACTCTTAGTGAATCGATCAACGACAACCCAAATCATGTCGTGACCACTTTTTGTTTTGGGTAGTTTAGTGACAAAATCCATCGCAATGCCTTCCCATTTACCCATAGGCACGGGTAAAGGTTCTAAACTCCCATATGGTTTCTGATGTTGTGTCTTGACTCTCGCACAAGTCACACACTCAGCCACATACTTTGCAACATCAAGCTTCATCGTTAGCCATCAGTAGTAGGGTTTCAGGTCCCTATACATTTTAGTGCTACCAGGATGAATCGAGTACATGGTTTTGTGAGATTCTTCCATCAGAAGATCTCTTATTCCTCCTGACGTAGGTACCCAAATACGATCTTGGAATACCTTCAGTCCATGACCGTTTGTACCAAACACCAATGTTTTGCCCAAACGTTCCTCCTTTCGGTCATTCTTCTCAGAAGCTTCCTCTTGAGCTTTCTTTGTACTCTCCACAATTGTTGAGACAACTTCAATTCTCAACGCTCTTGGCCTCCTTCTTTTAAGATTGACTTTCCGACTGAGAGCATCAGCAACAACATTAGCTTTACCGGGGTGGTAAAGTATTTCGAAGTCGTAGTCCTTGAGTAACTCTAGCTAGCGTCATTGCCTCGTATTTAACTCTTTCTGATTCAAGAGATATTGGAGACTCTTATGATCAGTGAAAAGTTTGCACTTTGTGCCATAGAGGTAATGTCTCCATATTTTCAGAGCGAAAACCACCGCTGCCAACTCCAAATCATGAGTCAGATAATTCTTTTCATGCTCCTTTAGTTGTCGAGACGCATATGTTATCACCTTTTCTCTTTGGGTCAAAACACAACCCAATCCAACCCCAGACGCATCACTATAGACAACAAAGTCTTCAACTCCATCGGGTAAAGAAAGTATTGGTGCCTCTCATAGCTTCTTCTTTAGCTTCTCGAATGCTTCTTTATGCTTATCATTCCAAGCATAAATAGCTCCTTTGTGGGTCAAAGCTGTTAATGGAGTGGCAATCGAAGAAAAACCTTGGATAAACCTTTGGTAATATCCGGCTAATCCTAAAAAGCTTCGAATCTCCGTGGGACTTTTTGGTTGTTCCCACTTCATTATAGCTTCAATCTTTGCTGGATCAACCATTATCCCTTCTTGGTTGACCACGTGACCCAAGAATTGGACTTCACGAATCCAAAAATCACATTTGGAGAACTTTGCAAACAACTTCTCCTTCTTCAAGATTTTTAACACTTCTCGCAAGTGTCTGCCATGCTCCTCTTGGCTTTTCGAGTAAATCAGAATGTCATCTATGAACACTATCACAGATGTATCAAGGAACGAATTACAAACCCTATTCATTAAATCCATGAATACTGCGGGAGCATTGGTTAGTCCAAATGACATAACCAAGAACTCATAGTGTCCATATGTAGTTCTGAATGCAGTCTTCTCAATATCTTGTTCTCTTACCTTTAGTTGATGATACCCTGACCTTAGATCGATCTTCGAGAAATATCTCGAACCTTGCAATTGATCAAACAGGTCATTAATCCTCGGCAACGGATATCTATTCTTTATTGTTGCCTTGTTCAGCTATCTGTAATTGATGCACATTCTCATACTTCCATCTTTCTTCTTCACGGATAACACTAGAGCTCCCCAGGGTGATGAACTAGGTCTAATGAAACCTTTGTCCAATAACTCCTGAAGTTGCATCATTAGCTCCTTCATCTCCGCCGGTGCTAATCGATAAGGTGCTTTTGCTATTGGCGTGGTTGTTGGTAACAAGTCTATTCTGAACTCCATTTGTCTATCAGGTGGTAATCCAGGAAGATCTTTGACAAATACTTCCGGATAATCACACACCACTGGTATACTCTGCATCACCTTCTTTTCCTTGTTAGCATCAATCACGAATGCTAAATATGATGTACATCCCTTGGTCAAACACTTTCTGGCTTTCATTAGGGAAATGATTCCTGAATTCACTCTGCGTTTGTCCACATACACCATAAACGACTCTTTCCCAGGTGGGTTTACTTTAACTATCTTCTTCTTGCATAATATCTCGGCGTCGTTGGCGCTAAGCCAATCCATTCCCAGAACGACGTCGAAACCATTTAGTTCTATAGGCAATAATTCCTCGTGAAACTTATTCCCATTCAAGTCGATTAAGATGTTTTTCATGCGATGGCTAACATGTACAAACTTGCCACTAGCAACTTCGACTAATAAAGCATTATCTAGTCTATCAACAGGCAAAGTTAGTTTTCTACTAAACTCATGTGAAATAAAGGAGTAGTTGGCTCCAGAATCAAACAAAATTTGAGCAGGTAATTCGTTTATGAGAAAAGTACCTGAAGCGACATCAGCTTCATCCTTCGCAGCCTCAAGTGTCATTTGGAAGGCTCTCGCCTTCGGCTTTGGTGGAATGTTGGGCTTAGCTGCCTGCTTCTTCGGACAGTCTTTCAAAATGTGCCCCTCTTCATTGCAACCAAAACACATCCTTTTGTTGGACGGATACTCATTGGCAAAATGCCCAATTTTTCCACACTTGTAGCAGGTTACATCCTCACTACATTTCCCAAAGTGCTTTTTCTTGCACTTCTCACACCATTTCACTTCGCCTCCTTTTCCTCCAAACTTTTTCGAATCAGACTTCGAAAACACATCTTATTGGAACCTGAAGTTCCTTCAAACTTTATCTTCTCGCCAACTTCAACCTTGCTGGCGGATCTTCCCTTGATCATGTCCTCAACAGACTTGGCAGCCCAAATAGCCGCCTCTAGAGTAGGTGCCTGACGAACTGGCACTGCATACTCCCATGAGAGTCCCTTTGCGTACCGGTCAACCTTTGTCAGCTCATCTGGAACGATGCGCAAGGCAAACTTCATCTAGTCTATAAAGTTATTAGTGTATTCATCAACTAACATGCTGCATTTCGTCGATGTTAGAAACTTATTCTCCAATTACAATAGATTTTAAGCCGAGCAGAACTTGCGCTTGAACTGCACCAAGAATTATGCCCATGTCAATTGCAATGGCTCATTAGGGCTTAAAGTCTTCCTTAGAGTGTTCCACCAACGAACATCTCCACCTCGGAACTGACACACTGCATAGGTAGTTTGCAACTTGCCTCTGCAGCCACAAGTCATGAAGGCTAACTCCATTTCGGAGATCCAATCCATCACTCCGATCGGGTCCTCCTTTCCAGTGAAGGTCGATGGTTTGCAAGTCAGAAAGTCCTTGTACTTGCATCCCATTCCATCATTCCTTCCATCATGGTTGTTTTGCCTAACTATCGGTGGGTTGGCTTAGCCAACAGACCCACTGAAGTTTCCACCTTCAGAGTGCCCTTCATTTAATTCGGGCTCTTCCACATGAATTGACAATTCTTTACGATTCCGTTGAAGCAACCGCCTAGTCTCCTCCATTTGACGATCCAACATTGTTTGAATCATTATTTATACACCAGCCATTGTTATTGGCTCCGGTGCTGCAACTACAATAGGTAATTGTTCAATCACTGGTGGTTGATTCCTATTTTCATCAGCATTTCCAACTCCACTCCTCGTTCTCACCATTTTTGATCTACACACCAAATAAGGTGAAATTAGATCCTTATTCACGATAGATACTCAAATCATCCTTATCACTCCGAAACGTTTAGATGTTAGTTCTAATATCCTAGATGTACGCTTAGAATCCTACACACATAAGGTTTCTAGATCCGGTCGACAACAGACCATAAATCCGAACAAATAATATCATATATGGCAACATATAACATTTAGCACATAAAAGCATTTTAGGAAACTTTCCTAAAATAAACTAGTGCTCGTGTCTAAAACATAACAGACACATATCTCAAAACTTCACTTAGCATTCTAAGTTTAAGTCTAGAACTCCTACAAATTCCTAGTTCGCTTAAACTAATGCTCTGATACCAACTGTGACATCCCCAAAATCTCAGCCAGAAAAGACCGATTTTCATTTATGCTTTTAAAATAATTTCAGAGTAAATCATTTTGATTTGAAAGAGTTGCGGAATTTGTTCCCAAAATTTTGAAAACATGATAAAATAATATTTACCAAAGCATTTCATAAAAGAAATGTATTTTCATTATATAATCAAAACTCGGGATGTCATGTTCCGATACAGACCATAAAGCATAAACGATAACATTACAAGTCATTCAAAAAATATATACATATACAGACTTGTAAACAAAACAACTTGATGATTCATCCATCTTATGCCCTTGCGCCACTTCCTGTAATACAAATAAAAATGAGTGGGTTAGGCTTGGGAGCCTGGTGAGCATATAGGGTTTTCTCACCAACCAATAAATAATTATATTTAATTATATAATTATACAATAAATAATTATATTTAATTCCACCAACCAACAATAACCCAATTATCCATTCCCGTTATTCTCACTTTACGTCCCTAAAACAACTAACAAAAGGGACCTAGTCTTAGAATATTTCATCGGGGCGACAATACATGCATTCGAGGGTTTCCCAGCAATATATGTCAAATAAGGCAACCATGAGGGGGATGGAGTACAACAAATGAACACCCATGTTCATTAACACCTACAGGTGGCGAAACTGCTAGCGTTCCACATGATTGTCTAGAAAAGTCTGTGGTCGTCATCTAAACTCCGCTAGATGACTGAATCAAAAACAATATCGAGGCCTCTCATCTGTTTATCACACGTCAACTATCTACCCATGTTCTACCTGACATATTAATAGATAAAAATATATATTTTTATACATAGTTTAAAACCTGTATAACATTCTCATTCAATACATATTCCAAAACAACAGATGAGACACATACACATAACACGTATTTCATAGAGAATAAATCGTATCTATGAGATAGAAGATAGTGAATATGCATTCACGCATATAACAACAAAATATACACATAACACGTATTTCATATAAAATACTTCATAATTATGTGTTAGAAGAAAGTAACCACACACTCACTTGATCAAAAGATGATCGGACAACACTATGGCTTATAGAAGTAGTATTCTTCGGCAGATCACAAAAACTGAACTCCTCGCGGGCAGAGCTTCGACTCGGGAATTGCACTTTTCGGGATCTTCGGGGCGTCGGGACTTGCTTCGGGGCTCGGCAATGATACCGAGGCTTCGGGATAATTCTTGCACGAAAAACGATGCAAACACGCAAGAAAAAGGGAAGAAATGAGCAAAGAACTCGGCTGCCCTCGACATCCTTTTATAGGGGCTAGAACTTCGATTTACGTTGGGCGTAATTAGGATCAGCTCGCTGACTCCCCCCTTGGATAATATCGGATAATTTATATTTAAATTAAATATCGAAAATATTTAATAAACTTCAAAAATTCATATATTTCTCATACGAACTCCGTTTTCGACGTTCTTTATATCCACGCGTAGGTGAGACTACGCTCTATAACTTTCGTTTAGACTCCGTAGGCAAATTTTGACATTATTTTTATTATTTATTTTTAGTAGGCCGGGACAAGAACACTCCGTTATAAATTCATAATTTCTTCATCCGATGTTCGTTTTCGCCTATCTTTTTTATCGTTTTACTACTATTAACGAGACCTTCGATTCTCATTTAGATTGTTTCGGCTAAAAACCGCTCGATCTCAAATCGAGTATTCGGGCTGCATATTGCTAAGTCGAAACTTCGAAAAATCATAACTTCCTCATACGAAGTCAGATTTTGGCGTTCTTTTTATGCACGCTCTCGGTTTAACGAACTCTACGACTTTCGTTTAGATCACTAAGGCTAAATATCACTCTAACGTAAATTTCACTTTTTACGTCATTCAGCGTTGTCGGTTTTGTCCCGAAATTTCAACAAGTCATAACTTTTTCGTTATAACTCAGATTTCGGCATTCTTTATATCTTCGGAATCCTTGTTTCGACCACTACATCTTTATGCAAAGATATCGGGCTTATCTCATACTTTAAATTTGACGTTTATTTTATTCTTATTTCATTAAATTATAATAATTAAGAAAATAAACACATAATTCACATAATACTCAAATATTTCATCATTATTATTCCAAAAGGAGTTATAAGGGTTAACCTGGACTATTACATCAATGATAATGCCTAGCCTGAAAACGCGTGCGTTATATATATATATATATATATATATATATATATATATATATATATATATATATATATATATATATATATATATATATATTATTCATCCTGTACAGTGTTTTGCGTAGCCGAGTATTTGGGGTAGAGTAACCACTAGGTACTAAGCTTATCCAAAGGTGCCTATAATAATTACTAGTGTGTCTGCGTTTCCTAGAAACTAGCCAACTTGACTACTAGATATGATGTATTCTATCATAGTGAATCGATATAACAATTAGGCATAATATTAACCTTAAAAGTTAGACAGAGTATATATTGGGTATAATATCATCTTAATGTTATGAGCATAATTATCTAACTATAATTAGTAATAACTATGTAGTAGTTGCATTTTAACATCTACTCCACCAACAAGGTTTGGAAAATAGGACCGTGAACTTACCTATGAAGTGTGAAACCGTTGGCATAGGGTAGAATTCAGGAGTCTGGAACTTGAGAAGCGTTTCAGGAGTGAGGTGTGTGTTGAGGTGTTAGAAAAGATCAGCCCGAGCTTGCTACTTATAGGAAGTTTTTGGGGTGCGTGACACGTAGTGCACGTCGCGTAGTGTTTGTGAACCACCAGGTGTTGACACGTGTCCTATTCTCATGATGCCATATCATCTGTATTCTGCTGAATTGGGGTGTCAGAATGCATGTTGTGTGTGGGTGCATGCGAGGTTATTTTATAAACTTTGAAAATCCATAACACTTGCATACGACTCTGTTTTCAACGACTATTATATATTTGTGTAGGTCTCGACGCACACTACAACTTTTCATTTGGTCATTTTGGCTAGTTATGATTTTCGTTTTTCGACTGGTTTTTATTACCATTATGATTTTATAAAATCATAATTCTCTCATACGGTTTCCATTTTAAGCATTTTTCGTCTCATAATTCCTACTTTGAGTAGTATTACGATTGTTCTCTTGGTGACTCTTTACAAAAGCCAACAATTTTCCTTATCGTTTTTGTCGTTGTAAATTCTTACGTACGGTGAATAATTATTTACTACTAAAGTCATGTCACACCCATACTGAGTTAAATCTTTGCGAAATTCATATTTCTGAGATCGTTGTTGTTTATATTATCTAAAAATGTTAACCTACTCTCGAAGTGATAGATTTTTCGTACACTTATTTTTGAGCTTAAATGTTGATGTAATTAGAGACAACAGTTTGGAGATATTGATATATATTGGTTAATTACAATATTATCTTTATTATATTTTCGTGTTTTATCGTTGAATATTAACGACGGTTGATGACGTATTTTTCAGATCGTCACAAAAATGTATATAGGTTTCATTTCACTTAGTTTCTACATATTTAAAGTTAAACAATGATAAAGTAGATTGAATGTGGGTGGGAGTTAAACACCAAATAACACTCATATAAACCCAAAATAAACTTAAATGAACGTGAAATCAAATTTAAACCCAAATGGACATAAATCGAACCCAATGTTAATCTATGAAGTGATGACATTATGTACTTAGACCTTATTATTTCAATTTTCTTTTTCCTTTTCTATCGCTTGTGTTCCCTTTCACCTTATGTTGAGATTTCCATAGTCTTGTTGGTATATCATTTAATGGTTTAATGTAGCTATATATAAAATTTTGCATGAGTCGCATATGGATTTCCTATGAATGGAAGTTCATATCTATGCTTCCTTTTTTTCCAGAATATTGGATGGTGCAAGCTTTTGATCATTTCGGTTCAGTAACATCGAATAATTTGTAGTAATTATTTGTCAAATATCAATTTCTCTTGGAAAGAGAGTTTCAACGAATGAATTATTATCTTTCAAACCAATTATTGAACTGAATATCTTATTCAATAGAGTTTTTTAGGCATAACATAAATTTAATAGTTATTCTCACTGACACTGTTAGTTTAGTAGACAATGCAAAATTTTCTTTCATTCCACTATTGATCTGGCCATTCCAAAAAAGTATCGAATCCGTACACCATTATATGCTTTACATACATCATTTAATATATATTATTTATTTGAAAAAAACCCTAAGTCGTTTTAGTAAAGGGATGCATTTTCAATATGCTTGTTACAACTTTTAAAGAACAAAACCATGTTTAGAATGATAATTAACTCAAAAAATATACCTTTACTCTTCCAAAATAAATTTATTTAAAACAACGTAGTTCTTGACTTCTTGTATATTTTTCAAAACCTAATAATTTGGTAAAACAAGGTTGTCAAGATCGGGATCCTACCTAGGATCGTTTTTGGGTTTGCAAAATCAGAATCGTAAGATCGGGATCTAGATCTTAAGATCCCACAAAATAGAATATAATTCTAATTTATAATATTAATCATAAAAAATATTTCAAACATTTAATTTTTCGTTCAAAAGTTATAAAAACTTTAAAATATTAGTCATAAGTCACAATAAAAATGATAAATTGTAGATTGGTAAAGGGTAAAAGACATAAAATGGTAAAAAAAAATTCATTTGAAAAAAAAAAATTTAAAGGAAGGTAGGATCGGATCGGATCTCGATCCTACGATCCTACCTACGATTTTACGATCCTACCCAAAATACGATCCTTTTACGATCCGGATCGTTTTTCATACATAGAATCGTAGGATCGTGATTTTGACAACAGGTAAAAGTACTTAAAAAAAAAAAAAAAAAATTCAAATTTACCAAACGGTCCTTAAAAATTAAAATAAACCACTGGACATGGTCCTTCCATTTACCATGGTTTTGGCTTCAGTTCGTCGTATACATCGCCTACCGTGCTACCTATCAACACACCTACCACCATCCGCCGGCTTTCAAATCGATCCGGTTTTCCGGTAGTCACGGGCATTCCTCTCTCCCGGAGTGGATCACCATTAGAATCGCGCATAACGTAGTAAGATTTCATATGATTCGTGTACTTTCCTTTAGTTATCTGATAGTTAAACTATGTGAAATGATGACTTATCGGTGTTGGCATTGAGTCATGTCATAGTTTGCGATCTTAATTTATAATTAGAGTCGATCAAAATAGAATTATTGCTGATTATTTGAAATTTAGGGTTTCCATTTGGATTTCAAAGCATACGTGTATTGCAAGATATATGTTACAAATATATGGTTCTTCCAGTGATTTGTTTGTTTTGTTGGATTTAAGGTTAATGATACGGAAGCTATAGTATGGGTTTGTCATCTGCTGCTATTACTACTCCCAGTGAAGCACTGAAATTTTGCATATTTGATTTGAGAAGGGGACAACATGAAGGCGAGGAACTGGAGAAGATTTTGTTCTTCTTCCCGGCTGATTTGCCCTTTCCAGCTCAACTTTCTGTCATTGGGCTCAGTGAAGGACTCATCACTTTCACAAGGTCAGCAGCCACTTATTCATAGTAGTCTACATAATTGGAATCACATGTTTACTCATTGATTTATGAACGTGATTTTGCAGAATCTTTTCTCCTGAAGCAGCTTGTGAGGTTATAGAAGCAGAACTACATTCCCATGTCTTCTTTGAGGCAGAGCCAGATATTTGGATGGTAATGGTAAGTGTTTGTTTCTTTTACAACATCATTAAACATATTCAACCTGTTTGTATACTTTCATTGATCATTTATCATGTTGTAGGTGGTTGCAAAAAGCAAAGAAACAGAAGCCATATGGAGAATCGAAGCACTACGCAGCGTTCTTAAAGAAATCCACTCTCTTTTCATCATGTTTCATGGTTCTATAAGAGTGTTACTTGATAAAGAACCTGGTGGAGGATTAACTCGTAGTCATTTGTTCACCTTCATCATGGATTACCTCAATGGTAAGTTGATAACCCCTTTCCTACATCATATACTACATATTTCCATCTTCTTCTTTTTTTAAAATCTTTATTGGAGATCACTAATTCTCAGCATATCAAAAGCGTTCTCCATTGGAGTCGTGTTGCTGTGGTAATCCAATGAATTTATGCTCCTGAAGCATTGCTAAAGTTTCCACTCCTCTCTCTCTTATTATGCATGCAGATTTTCTCGTGGGAAACAAATTCGTTTTACCTAATTTTCGTGACTCTTTAAAGCAACGTGGAACTGTTCAGATGTTAACTGTTGGACGTGAGGCTGCAATTGAAGTACAGGTCAGATTACTAGATTATAATATCATGATTCAATGATTCATTTATCTTTTTTAGTATTCCCACAAATAATTAAATAAATAAACAAACTTTCTTTTGTAGTCTCTTGTGGGAGCATTGGATTCATGCATGGGAAACACTTCAAGCTACTCACTTATCTTGTTTCAGGATCTTTTGGTCTCTACAACACTAACCCCTGTATGTTTCTAAACTTCCTTTCTCTTTCTACATTTATTTGGACCCTTACCCTTATGATTCTAGAATCTTCCATTTTGATGTGTTTCAGGATGACACTACCAATCTGTTTTCATACGCAACCTCAAGGTTGACCCCACGTGTTCTCTCATCTGGAGGAAGCAGCACATGGTCTTACCTCCGTAAAGGGAACGCTGAGGTGGCGTCCAGGTCAGCAAACATCGGGTCGGGTTTAGATGGGTTTCGGATTGTGAGGCCATTACAACATGGGAAATGGTCAAAAGGGAAAGACGGGTTTCTTGTTACTGATATTTGGGGGGTAGAAGTTGGTAATTTGGTACCTACAACACCAACATTATGGCTTCAACAAACAGAGCATAAAATGTACTTATGTGCTTATCAACATAAAAGCCTTACAATAATCTTACTCATACCTGTTACCTCTATGCTTAATGGAGAAGAAGGAATCTCCATGTTGAAGCAACAGCTTGTTGAAAATGTCAGTTTCCTATTTTACCCTTGTCCATTAACAATGGATTTATATTTATATTTATATTTATATTTATTTATTTATCTGGTAGGTGTCTGGAAAGATTGTTAAAGTTGAGGAGAAGCTTGCAAAGGGATGGGGTGGTGAGAATGCTTATCATGTGAAAGGGTATCGGTATTTGCTAGTGGATGGTGACAGGAATATTTCGAGGGCGTCCCCACCTGGAAAAGTAACAACCTTAACGAAGGTCAGAATGGTCATTTCCCGTAAGATTAGTTTTTCATTCAGACACATGAAAAGCTGAAGTGAAATGTTTATTTTGACAGGAATCGTTGCTTGCTATAAATAAGGTTAGAGAAGATGTTGATTTGGAGAAAAGCAGAGGAAATGGGAATCATAATGATGAAAAGGATTTGGAAATATGCATGAGAGCTAAAAACAATGCATGGGTGATTGCTAGGTCTACAAGAGGAAAGGAACTTTATATTGTTCTTGAAAAAGCCAATGAAACTCTTCTCTATGCCTCTGAAGCCATTGAGAAGTTCAGTGACAGGTACAATACAACCTTTTTTTAATCTTTTAATATTCTTTTTAATACATAATCAAAAGTCCCCCAAAGTCAACACCTAAAGCAACAATCTTGAATATTTATATAATCTTTTATCAGTATATCTATTTTGTTAAAAAGAAAAAATTTATCATGTATGTAGGTACTGCAATGGAGCCTTTTCATTGGATTAGTAATCACTGGAATGAATGGTAGATGATGTTATATGAATACTGTAAAAAAATAGCATAGCAAGTTAAACCCCAAATTTATAGAATTGTTAATTGTTATGGTGTCATGAACGTGGAAATGTGGTTTGGTGGTTAATTGTTATAAGCGTTGCATAGATGGTGGTAAAAATCTTTATAAAAATAAAGTTGAGTTCATATGTACTCAAACTTGACTCGGTTTTATATTTCGAGCTCGTTGTTTTGAAAATGTATAAAACTCTATATTCACAATAACTTAACAGAGCAAAGTGTGAACTATATAATAATTTTTGTGATAGTCATCAGAAGATTAGTTGTAAACCTAAAATTGAAAAAATAAGTGGATTTATTTAAAAAAAAAAAAAAAAAAAAAAGGTTTAGATTTAAATAGAAAAAAATCAGTAAATATAAGTGTTTTATATTAATAATTTTTGTGATAGTCATCCAAAATATAGTGAATTTTGTGAAATTTGTCCGAAAATAAAATAGATATCAATACAAACATGTTTACTAATCTATGTTAACTAACGGGTTAGATACAATCATACAATCCAATTATTTGTTCTTTCTTTGTATCTAATTAGAATAAGAATAATATTACCTTAAATTGAACTCTTTATAAATTTTTTTTATCATATTCAAACGTTAATGACTAGATTAAAAATTTTTAAAATTAAAGGTGGATATCTTTATATGCTTATATTTAAATCCAAAGAATAAAGTTGTACAGATTTCCCAATGTCTTGTGCCTATAATTAAGTTTATGTTTATTATACTATTATGAAATATAGCCTTCTAAATCTAACTATAGCACATGCCTAATCTTTTTATATAGCAATTTTTATGATCCTGATTACATAAAAGTTATAATACTAACACAAATAGTTTAATATAAGGAAGGATTAACATGTTGCACACCTCATCTCATTATCATAATAGAGGATGACTTCATTATGTCGACATAACTGATAGGTAACTAAATAGTTAAATATATTGTCATTTTATCTCAAGAAGCTATAAGTCATTTTTAAAAAGTGAGATACGAACAACTTTTCAAAAACTCATTATTAGCAGTAGCAAAAATCAGTTTTAAAAGTTATTGTGTAATTTTCCAACACTCATTTGGGCTTTTTATAGTGGTGACAAAATTCTAAAAGTTAATAAGTCCTTTCAATTTTCAAAGCTCATTCCCAAACACCCTGAATTCCAAATTTCCCTTTTTAATATAATAATCAAAAGACCAAAATTCCCTTCCATCACTTTTTGTCATTCTTTTCCTATTTATTTAAAATTCCCATTAAATATGATTTTTATCACAAATAGAAACGTACTTTGACTTTTCTATGAAGTCCCCCAAAGTCAACACCTAAAGCATCAATCTTGAATATTTATATATCTTTAATTTTGAAAGATGTGATGTAAGAGGAAGATAATAATGAAATTTCGAAAATTTTGAAAGTAAATCAAATCAAGGGTTAAAGTTTAAGAACATTATAATGAATATATTAAACAAAATAACGTATTATAATGAGTTTGAGTACCTAAACTTATATATCCTTAAGGGTATATTCACTTTCCCATATATATATATATATATATATATATATATATATATATATATATATATATATATATATATATATATATATATATATATAACCCAATAGGAAAACTAGAGAGTATGACAAAATTAGTTGTTGGAAACTGAAAATTGTATTTTTATTGGTATATTAGAGTTCCGTAAAAATTGTAAAAAAGTTTTTTAAAATATATAAAATTAAATAAATAACAATTGTTTAAAAAGATAAATATATAAGTAATATTGTTAAAGATAATCCTGTAAACTTGTTATAATAGGTAAGTTTTTTGTTAAATGATACGATATATTTTAAATTAAATTTCTTTTTTATTTAAAATAAAAACTAAAAACTCATACCAAATTATTATTATTTTTAGTTTATTCTTAAAGCTAAATACTCCTTACCAACAGGCTCTGTTGCATTACTTTGATAATTTGTCAAATTGTTATTATATTTTAGAAAATAGAAATAGATACGGAAACAAATGATAAAAATGACGTGTACAAGCGGTATACCAGTCACACGCTACAAAACATGTAGCATATAATCCGCTATACATACATTTAGAAGGGACAATAGAATCTTTTCAAAATGAGTTGGTTTAATTTACATTTTCTATTACGGTTAAAACGAAAAAAAAAAAATAGCCAAAATGACCAAGGGTATGTTTAATTGGACGAGATATCGGTTTTCACTTTTCATAATTATGTTTTGTCCTTTTGTAAGAATATAAATAACTTTTATATCATATACTTAAATGCAAAATATAGTTTTGGTTTTGATCCTGTATAGTATTTCAATTAAACATATATATACTTTTATTCATGTATATAAAAGATTACAATAACACAAAGTAAGTTAAACCTTAAGCAAACGAAGTATGAGTAAGGATGAGCATAGGCGGGTAGAGAACCGGAACCGGAACTGGTGGTTCCTAGAAAGTTAGAACCGGAACTGGAACCGCTCTAGGCGGTTCTTAAATTTTTGGAACCAGTCTCGAAACTAGCGGTTTTGGTTTCGGAAGCGGGTAACCCGGTTACATTAACTTTTGTCGATAAAACCGTAACTTAGTTCAATCCAAATCGTATCAATTCGGACCAAAGAGGGACATAATCGGACCAATATATTGTAAACCGGTCTAAGTAACACACATATTTATATGTAAACCGCTTTCGACGGGTACCCAGCGGGTAGCGGTTCCGAAAAAATGAGAATTAGAACCGGAACCGCCTAAGATGGTTCCATAACTTTAGGAACCAGAACCGGAACCGCTTAAGGCAGTTCCTGTTCCAGAAGCGGCAGTTTCGAAGAGGTTCCGGTTCCAAAACCGAATATCCGGTTCCGATGCTCATCCCTAAGTATGAGGTACCATTGCAGCGAGTTTTTTACTTTGAGTTTTTAAAAAAGAAAAAAGAAAAGTAAAATATCCATTCGAGAATATGAACTTAAAATTTTTATTTCAAATAAAAAGCATCTAAATCTGAAAACTTTTTCAAATGGTTTTTGTAAGCTTTTAGTTTTGAACATTTAATTTTTTGTACTTATATACTATTAAAATTTTATAGCTATTTTTTTAAATATTTCTATACATATAAAATTAAAAACTTATAGCTATTTTTTTAAATATTTCTATACAAATAAAAGTTATAGCTTTCGGTTTCTAGTTGTGCCAAACATATTCATAATAAACTAATATATTTGTATATTTTAAAAAAGTAACGTTTAATTTAATTACATAAATAAAAGAAAGTTATACTCGACCTTTTCATTTCATTACATAAAAAGATTAAAAAACATCCCCCAGCTAAACAAAATAGATAATAATAGAAAAATCACACTATTTTATAAAATTATTTATTTTGTTTCATTGGACTTAGAGATGAATGTATGACCCACAAAAATGACTTGAACTCGGATCCGGACCGAACTGAATTTTACCTACAACTTGGCTGATTCCCGATTCCAGTGTTTTCAAAAAATCTGTCTTCATGTAAAATCTGGACTGAAACCCGGAAATTTCGAAAAAAAAAAAAAAAGGATCAGACCAATGTAAATGAAAATTTGAAAATGTTTTTTTTATTAATTTTTTTTTAGTTCGACGTGGAATGTCACTTTAGGTTTTGGATTAGAATTTAAAAGTAGAAGACATTACTTAAAAAATTAATATTCCAAAATTATGTGAACCAAGTTGCATTTGTACTCGTAAAACATATTAAACACACGTAAAAGTTTTTTTTTTTTTTTTTTTTTTCTATTAGATCGATGTGGAATGTCACTTTAGGTCTTGGTTTATAATTTAAAAGTAGAAGACATTACTTAAAAAATTAATATTCCAAAATTATGTGAACCAAGTTGCATTTGTACTCGTAAAACATATTAGACATAGGTAAAAGTTTTTTTTTTTTTTTTTTTTTCCTATTAGATCGACGTGGAATGTCACTTTAGGTCTTGGATTATAATTTAAAACTAGAAGACATTACTTAAAAAATTAATATTCCAAAATTATGTGAACCAAGTTGTATTTGTACTCGTAAAACAAATTAGACATACGTAAAAGTTTTTTTATTTTATTTTTAAGTTATTATTATTTTTTTAAAAGTATCAAAATGCTTTTTTTATGGACGTACCCAACAAGCCAGCAGCGAATTCATTATGTTTATCGATTTTTTTTGGCTTTCCTTCTGTTGAACGTGACTAGTTTATGTGTAAAACCAAGCCTAAAATTATAATGAGTTAAGTTTGTGTTTGCAAACTGAAAAAATGGACCATATTACTAAATAGTATTTGGCTTTACAACATATTTTTGTGTAATGAAAAAAGAAACTAAATTTTATGTTAAAATCTGGTCGAAAATCCGAAACCCAATAGGTGAATCGGAACTTCCCAAAAGTGTTGGATCTTAATTTTGATAATAGTTTTTCAGATATCTTAACATATTAATTATATTAGATGTGAGATCTGTATATTATACGGATTTAATAAAACAAAAAATTAAATATAAAAGTTTAAACTAAAATTTATTTAAATTTAAAATTTTAGATATGAAATTTAAAATTTAAAATTTGAATTTAAAGGGAAACATATTAAATATTATATAAGTACTAATATTGTAACTTATTAGTTATTTTCAATTAAGACAATTATTAATTGATGTGTAAATATGACGTGTTAATTAAGAAAAGAAAAAAAAATTAGAATATAACAAATAGAAAAAAAAAACATTTATTTAAAAATACCAAAAAATGATATATGTCCAAGTTAATTAGAGAGTGATATATGACAAAATAATTTTATTTATTATGAAGGATATAAAGAACAAAAACAACTTCTCTCCTTAATAATTTGTCACAAAATAGCCTAAATTGTACATGTTTATTAAAATAGCAATATTTTAAAAACTGGCTTTTAGTTGAATTGGTCTAATAATTGGTTCCTAGTTTGACCGCATGTTCAACCTTTAATCTACATTTGGTAGTGGTGTGCTTCATCGATCGAGTTATTTAACTTTTTTTAATGGCTAAGTGAAATCCAACTATTTAAGTCCAATAAATCGATTTAAACGGTTTTTTATCGGTTATATCTCATCGGTTCAAATCGGTTTTTGAAAAAACCATCCGATTCAATCCAGTTTAGAACTTAGCAGAAATCGGTCATAGTTGAACCGCTTTCGTCTCCGATTTCCAGTCCAACTGGTTCAAACCAATTTTTAAAACATTGCAAAATAGCCAAACATTTTGATACGGGCATAACCTAAAATGCAAAATTGTCAAAAAGTGGGTTTTCCATATCTAAGCAAAAAAAATCGGTATTCTCTCATTTTCTCATTTCGAATTTCGTTTGAACTTCCACTTTACATCGAGGAACTCACGATAAATACTCGATGCAAAAATAGGCAAATTCAAGTAAAGATTATCATTTGGACCGAAAAACTGATTTGGAACCCGATACGGGTTAGGACTGAATAAGCATATTCGGTTCGGTTATTAGATATGAGCATTCATCTTAATCAATATTTTGATATTTTAGGTCCACCGGTTTAGGCTTACCACATTCTACATATACTGGAGTCAGCGTTTGAAAGGTTTTTTTTTCCTTAAGGTCTGGATCTGGATCACTGATCACACTGCATGCAATACACACACAAAAAAATGTCTTTCTCTCCTCCGGCTCCCCTTCCGTCAATATTTCCATCTATCCCCGCTCGGTTCTCAGGTATGAGCATTCATCTTAATCAATATTTGGATATTTTAGGTCCACCGGTTTAGGCTTTACCACATTCTACATAAAATGGAGTCGGCATTTGAAAGGTTTTTTTTCCTCGAGGTCTGGATCTGGATTACTAATCACATTGCATGCAATACAAAAAAAACCTTCATGTCGCTCTCTCCTCCAGCTCCTCATCAGTCGATATTTCCAGCAGTCCCCCACCCCCACTGTAACATCCTGTTTTGAGAAGTTTCTTATTTCGAGAGTGTGAGCGATAGATGGATCATGCAAAGGTCTTGAGCTTCAATGGAATAATGTTTAGACACTATTGGATGGTAATAATATCGGTTGTTCGATCCAAGCTCTTGGTTGTGTTTTGGAGTCAAAGAGTAAAACGGGAAAAGTGATGTTTCAGACTTCATTTATGAATTTAGGATTTAATTTCAGAAAGTGTTAAGGCAAAGAAGAATTGATAGGATTGTAGAGTTTCTCATTACCTTTATGTGGATATAAAGATTGTCGAAATCTGAATTGAAATGAAGAGGTTATGACCATTTGAAGTTAAGTCGGATTTGGGTTAAGCCGTGTACGTTGGGCATACGGGGAAGTATGTTGGACGCACTAGGGTATCCTTGAGTACATTAGGTGTACACGATCAATGCTCAAACCCTATTTTCGTG
The DNA here is from genome assembly GCF_052625555.1 of Lactuca saligna. Lineage (NCBI taxonomy): Eukaryota > Viridiplantae > Streptophyta > Magnoliopsida > Asterales > Asteraceae > Lactuca > Lactuca saligna. The sequence continues at coordinate 28,307,959 of NC_136420.1, forward strand.
GTTTGAGCCCTATTTAAGCTCCTTAACTTCCCCAAACTCATTCCATTCTTGACCTCCACCTCTCTAACACCCTCCCTTAAAACTCTAACCCTAGTTTGAGCCTTGTTAGCAAAAGAAGGTGTTTTTAAGTACTTTTGAGTGTTCTTAGTGCGTCTTGGAGAAGAAGGAGCTCATTGGAGATGCTTGGTTGCATTGGAGCTTATAGATCCAGACTTTGTTCACCTTGAACTTTCTTCTAGAGGTATAAAGCTTGAATCTTGATGATATATTTGTTAGATCTAGCTAGTTCTGGGTGTTATGAGCTTTTGGTCATTTTAGTACATAAAGTTTAGATCTTGAAAGTTTGTAACCTTGTTATGTATAAATTTGGAAACTTTATCCATTTAAACATCATATTGATTCAAATATGAAGGTTAGAGACTTAGACTTAATGGATTAAGTTGAAAAATATGCACTTTTGGTCCCTTGGAGACTTAAAGACTAGATCTTGGTTGTTTCGACCATTCTAATGGATAAATGTGACAACAGTCAATTTTAGTCAAACAAAGTCACCAAAAGTCAACCAGGTCAACTCAACTAGTATTAGAATTTTATGAGAAATGTGATATTCCCTAATGTTACTAATGTACTATTGACAAGTTATAATTCAAAGTATCTCTCTTTTTACCAATTATTGAATATAAACCCTAATTAGGGTTAGTAACGTAAAAACTCGATAATTCATTTATATATTATTTTGGTATAAATAATATTCATAACAAAACGTAGTTGAGTTCATAAACCTTATACTACATGAAAAATTCATAACAAAGGTTACATATACAAATTTTTGGTGAATTTGTCACCAAATGCGACAGATTCTATACCCGACTTAAAGACTCAAACTCAAACGAAAAGAATTAGGAATCATCTTAACTTCCGTGTAGTTTGTTATTATTTTTGATGATAATGATTTTTATAATAATTTGCATTTAAATGAATTCAACTTAAGTAAATATACATCATTTTTACCATATTTTTTTTTATAAAAATCACAAACTCTTATAAAATTACCCATATTTTTTATACAAATACACTACAAAGACAACATTTGTCTTATATGGTGATTACACCTTTTATAAAGAATTATTATTTTAATTAAAGAGCCATAATTAAAATTTTTTATTCAAGAAACCATGCCCTTTTCCCCATACTTACCCACCCTCCCCCTCCCCTTTATTTTCGGCCGAGATTCCCCCCCCTCCCCCCACCCCACCCACACACCATTCCATCATCTTCATTTTGTTCATCTTCTCTTCAAGAACAATTCATTCTCTCAAGATCAATCTTTTGGATTAGTGTCTAAGTCCATAACTATTTTGGTATGTATTTGACCCGATGGTGCATGGTCCTTTTGGGTTGCCTTCACCAAAGTAACTTGATTGGAGAAATAAATAAAGAGAGAGAGGTTATTATGATTTATTAATATGTTATAAGAATAATATATTAAAGGAGAAATCATATTTGTTTAATTAATATTGGTCAATAATTAATTAGGAATTAATTTTGTGATCAAGTGTAATTAATTAAACTAGATGGGCTGATTTGTAATTATGTGATAGTTACAAAATAAGGTAAGGATTATCTTAAATATAGGGTGAACGAATTTAAGGAGATAATGCCTTAGAATTCGACTAGGATAAGGGTTTCTAAGACTTATCTTATGGTTACTTGGTGGGCAAGCAACTAGATAAGGATAAGGACTAAAACCCTAATCTTTACACCTATATAAACCCCCTAAGGCTCATGAATTCGTTTAAGCCTTCCCAAGAAGTCCTAAGGACGAATTCCTACCTCTCTCCTCTTTCTTTATACCTTCTCCATTTGCTCTTGGTGTTTGTAAGCCATTAGAGGAGTGACACTTGTGACTCTAAGCCTTCCAAAGTCAATTCAAGGAGGAATTAGAATTGTTATTGCTACATAACAATCAAGGTAATATCTTAAACCTAATTATATGTTAATATCGATTCCATATGCTAGAATTAGGGTTTATAGTCTTGGATTCAAAGCATGTACAATAGAGAAACCTAGATCCAAGCATTAGGGTTTGTATGAGCACATAGGATGTCTTATGACCAAAACCCATCATAATCTCCATAAGTTGGTTCTTGATCTTTTGGTAAGTTTTTCCTTACTAATCTAGTGATTATATATATATATATATTAGTTTTGTTACAATTACACAAATTAATATGTGTTAATATCCATAGGATATTTTAATCTTCAAGTGTTCTTAACTTGAAACCTTTCATCTTCACCTCTTTACCCACTAAGAAACACACTCAAGGTGAGTTCATACCCCTCATTTTCATTTTTTATCCAAGTTTTACGGGGGAATACAAGTAAACTTGTATAATCATACAAGTTGATATACATGCTTTATCTTCATGTTGTGTAAAGGTGTTATCTAAATGAAATTATGTTATTACCAAGTATTATGAACATTCATGTGTGGTATGTTGTTTAAAATATCAATCTATGAAAAATGAGTATAAACATGCTATATGTTCTTAAAAAAAAGTCATTAAAACAAGGGAAAACTACAATAAAGTCCCTACATATTAGCCTCATAATCGATTTAGTCCCCATATATTTTTTTTATTCAATTAAGTCCCTAAAACCGGTAATCATATTCAATTTAACCCTTTGACCCGGTCAACAGGTCATCCAACTTTTGAAAATTACATTTTTGGCCCATATTTCAAAATTTATTACAAATTTGCTCCAAAATTTACACTTTTGGTATAGATTTTAAATTTTTTTTCACAAATTTGGTCCACAGTATACCCTTTTGGTCCAAATGTTAGAATTTTGTTATGAATTCATCCTAATTTTAGTTATTTTTACAACTTTTTTTCTTCAAAAAAAATTGAATGTTTTTTTCTTTATGAATTCGAATGTTTTGCGTTTGGAAGCATAGTAATTAATAAAAATAAAAAAAAAACTGTAATCTTTTTAGTTATATTTAACATTAAAAATAGATGGTCAGTACTTTCAAACTTATACCAATGAGTTTTATTAATATTTTCTTTTTTAACTTGTTAATATGTTAAACAATATATATTTTTTGTTCTATGTTCAGCATAAAAACATATGATAAATAAAGAAATAGTTAAATGCAAAAAATAATAGTGTGCTTAATTTCATTGATTTTTATTATAGCATTGTATTTTGAACAACCTACTTAACCATAAACCAAATACAAATATATTTTTTTTAAAAGTACAACAAAGATATTAAAGCACAACATCATTAGGTAGACCTTTTAAAGTACATTGCCTTAGTTAATAGCTCAATAAATAAAAGTGGGACTTATTTATAAACGTTTCAAAGTTTATCTATAGTGTCGCTAGGTTTACAAATGGCAGAGTTTTATGTATTGTTGACATGATACATTTTGACGGTTTCTAGAGCATTTCCAATAACATAAGATATTAATTATGTTTCTTTTTGTCTGTAAAAACAATGCTTTTTGTGTGTTATAGTGCTACGATGACATTGTGTGAAAATAATGTTTATTTGTGTGATAACAATGCCACAACATGAATGACCTATTGTTAGCACTATGTAACTGTTGTTTTAATGGAAATTATTATATTTTCTACCTAAATTCATAGTACACTTCAAAAATAATAGAAGATAAAGACGAGTATATTTTTTTGAAGAAAAAAAGTTGTAAAAATAACTAAAACTAGGATGAATTCATAACAAAATTCTAAAATTTGGGCAAAAAGGGTATATTTTGGATCAAATTTGTAAAAAAAATTAAAATCTAGGCCAAAAGTGTAAATTTTGGACCAAATTTGTAATAAATTTTGAAATCTGGGCCAAAAATATAATTTTCGAAAGTTGGATGACCTGTTGACCGGGTCAACGGGTTAAATTGAATACGATTACCGGTTTTTGGGACTTAATTGAATAAAAAAAAATATATAGGGACTAAATCGATTATGAGGTAAATATGTAGGGACTTTATTGCAGTTAACTATAAAAACTAGGGTTTTATGAACATAATATGACTTTTCTAGCAAAAATGTTTTTAACCAAGTTATTACATCATTTTTGTGGGATATAAAATAAAAATATGTTATTTTGGATATATGTTATGAAACTACTTATAAATACCAAGGATTGGGTTTTAGAAATAGAAAACCTAAAAAATGTATCATTTTATGTAAAAATTTGGGTTTTCTAGTCAAAAAGGGTCATAACCAGGTTATGGTACCAATTTTGTGAGATTTGACCTAAAATGTATTGTTTTAAACATATAAGGTTAACTTAAATTAATCTTAAAAAAAAGTAAAAATAAATTTTACAAAGTTTATAATTCAATATTTACCGTTTGATGACGTAAAATGACCAAAAACTAGAAAACTGACTTTAGCATACTAATAGTTCAATACTATGTTAGGTGTATAATATATGTTATTTATGAACATCTAAACATGTTAACCTATATATATATATATATATATATATATATATATATATATATATATATATATGTGTGTGTGTGTGTGTGTGTGTGTATGTGTGTATAGGCACAACGAAACATTTATAGGGCACTAAAACTATTATAACATTTTGGGACAAGATTAATAATTATATAAAAGTATATAATTATTATACACTATATTAATACTATGGAAAGTGATTTTTACACTCACAAGGGTTTTTTATTTCTCATGATGTAAACTTGTTGAAAAATTATATGAGACAATGTCTTCACCGTACCTACCAGAGTACACACTAAAGTTCTGAATTATAACTAGAATTTCGGTAAGAGAACATGATATATGTGTATAGATCTATACGGGACTGACAATCCTGCAACTAAGCTGCTAGTTACAACTAGACCGGCAGGTCTAGAGTGACAAATGTCTAACATTCTGATGCTTGAAGAACGTTGCAGCAGGCCAACTTCCGTTTTAGCATGGTTGTAATAACTCACATGGGAAATCAACGATACATTTAGTTCACGAGGTAACATGCGTTCAAATGGTTTTACATAAGGATAAAACTACATAATACTATATTAAGTATATAAATACTTATACATTTAGTTCATGTGGTAACATGCGTTCATGTTGTGGCAGATTGTACGTTAGGCATCAACGTGTAGTACACGGGGTGCGACAACCCGAAATTTTTTTGCCTTGTAAAGCCCAGCCAGTTAAATCAACTGGGTGTCAGACTCATTTCTGCTATCATTTAGCCTTGTTTAGAGTCCGTTCAAAGGTTCAAAGCTCAGTACATTCAAGCATTGAGTATAGGATTGGGTCGCATACACTTCTAGCACCAAAATCAAGCCCTACACTCCATTTGAGAGAGTGTACGGTCGTACACACATGTTGGGCCGTACACCCCCTCCCTAAGTATGTTATCCCTTCATTTCTAAGCCATTCTTCAATTTCCAAGTCAAGAACATTGAGTTTTCTCTCAACTATCATCAAGATTCTCACCCCGATCTTCAAGAATGTTGTAACGACCCAATTTTTAAGTCCAAAAATTTCTTTTTAAAATAACTGGTTCATAAAAACATTCATAAGAAAATACTGTGAAATCACATCGTTTCATAAAACAATGTATTACGTCTGAGAACCCAAGTCACAAAATAATAACATGTCAGAGTACAATCCCAGAATATCCATAGTGCGGAAAACAAAGAGTGTGTGTATGATGTGCTGCTACCGTGCCAACTCATTCCCCTTCGTTGAAGAGATACCTGAAACCAAAACTGTAAACTGTAAGCATGAAGCTTAGTGAGTTCCTCCATCATACCACATACCATACAATCACATAGCATACATACTATCGGACAATTATGGGGTGCCCGACCTACCCGGTACGACCATTCTGGGGAGCCGACCTACCCGTACAGCCATTCTGGGGTGCCGACCTACCCTTGCAGCCATTCTGGGGTGTCGTCCTACCCGTGTCAAGCCATTCTAGGGTGCTGACCTACCCACCGGTCCTACTAACCGACCCCCGGGGACTATTCCACCCCTACTGCTACTATTACATATTTCATAACATAACTAAACTAAGTGTTATGCAAGGATAACTAGGTCTGTGACCCTGTTTTATAGTGGGAACCACGAGTGATCAGAAGTTGATTACTTAGTTGTGAGATAAACAGATTGGATTCAACGATAATGATTCAGTATGAGCGGTCTGCCAGGGATTCATACCATCTCGAGACAGCAGATTCAGACGGAGTAGATGTGATCTTGTTGCAAGAGATTCATTCATCAATGGGTATTAGGGCTTTGCGTAGATGGGACACAACTACCCTGGGAAGGCTAGGGTGTACCCATAATGGTGACCATATTACTAGAGTGGTTGAGTGTGTAAGAGATAGTAAGGAGTGATTTCGAGGATGAAATCTAATTTAAGTGGGAGAGAGTTATAACACTCCTTTATTTATTAATTAAATAAATAAATTAATGAACGAATGGTAGACTAAAATAAATAATTATATATATGCAGGGTGTTGGGTTCAAGGAGTTAATTGCCACATTTTTTAGAAATCAGGGGTTAAAAGCATGAGTTTGGGACTCATTTTATAAATATTTATGAAGACAGGGGCTCTGTGGTAATTACCGAGAAATTATTTTTAAAAGAAATGAGGTGGAGGGGCTGATTATATTATAATTAAGACATTGGGGAACTGTTTGGTAAATTGCATACCTAATTTGTAAAGGGTTTTAGATGGTGGGGTTCAAATGGTAACTTATAGACTTCTAATGAAAGGATTTTATGGAGGAGGGGCCGAAGCTGTCATTATGGCAAAGATAAGTGAGGTACCGGGTATATAACTCTTCTATCGGGCAAACCCCAACCCAAAGCCCTCCCTTATGTTCCAACCACCACCTTCCTTCTTTCTTTACTTCCAGTAGCTGCCGCTCTCACCCTTTCAAACTATGGCGTCGCACCACCACCTCCATTGAGGTTGCCAACCGCTGGATGCCGCCACAACGCTATTGTCGGAAATATCGAGCCGCCGAGATCTATCCTCCAAACCGTGGTCAGAGTCCACTACCACTGTTCTACCGTCTCGCCATCATCGGTGTCGAGTCCGACCGCCACTTTCATCCTCCGACCAGCGATGCTTAGCGCTGCAAAAGAAGCCTTCAAGGCTTGGAACAACGACGACCGATCGCTGCTCTCATTTCTCGCCACCCTATCTTCTTCTACACTCAACTCTTGACGTCGTCGACATGTTAAGCGGGGGTTGTTGGGAGGCACCATCAAGATCAAGGGGGGGGGCGCCGTTAAGCCCTAGCAACCGTCATATCCCCCAACAGTCGTGCACCATGATCGCCGCCATGTTGTTGTTGTTGTCGAGCCTTCATGTGCCACCGTGATGTGGGTGGTCTTGTGCATTCCCGAGAAAGTGTGTGTTTTGATGGCCGGAAAATGGAGAATAAAACCACCATGGTCGCCAGCCATCGTGGCTGCCGCCGTGTACCACCACCAACCACCACAAGGGTGGTTGCGTGTGTGTTTATTTACTGTAGTGTGTGTGCATTTATTTTGGCATTTTCATTGTAAATTGTAACTCAAAAGCAAAATAATGGAATGAAATTAGAAACCATCGCCCTAGGGTGGTGGCTGCCACCACCGGCCGCCGTGTTGGGTGACGGTGTGCTTGTCTTGTGAGTTGACTCGATTGGGGATGCTTGAAACCCTAATGGGCCTTGTTAGCATAATGGGTCTAATGAATCCAAATGGGCTTAGTGAAAACCCTAATGAGTCTAATGGACTCTAATTGACCTAATAAAACCCTAATGGGCTTGATGACATTCTAATGGGCTTGATAGGCCCAATAAAGCCCTAAATAACCTAAAAGTCCAACAAATTAATAAATGGGCTAGTATTTAGGTTGGAAAACCCTAATGCAATCAAAACCCTAATTTTGGGAAATTAATTGGGACACACGGGAATTATTTAATAACTTGAGATATTAAATAATAATCATTAGCGTAAATTAATCTAAGCAATATTGGACTTAATGGATTAAGTCCTTAATGGCTTAAGTAGGAAACTTAACCCTAATTATCATTTTATGTGAAACCCTAATTTCACTTGGGTCTATTATTGGGCCTTTCTATTGGGCCTTGATGATTGCATTATTATTGGGCCATACAAAGTCATGCAATTAGACTAGAATAATTAATGGGCTTTGAGGAGTTAGGCCCAATTTGGAAAATTGAGCCATAGATGGGCCATAGTTTGGACCTTAAGGATTATATGATATTGACCCATTAGAAGGTCAAATGTTGGACTTGACTTTTGGTTGGGCCTTATGGTAAGACCTTATAAAGGTTTGGGTCCAATTTGGAAAATTGGGCCATATGTTGGGCTTTGACTCATAGTTGACTTTTGGGCCTTTGGATTGGATCTTGGGCTTGAATAAAGCCAACCTTGGGGTAATGTAGTAATTATCCAAGTATGTATTTATGGTTAATGTAGTAATTATCCAAGTATGTATTTATGGTTATGCGTTGGGACCCGACTATTAACTGGGCGTTATTTTGGTGTCGACAGTTCGGGAATCTGTCATCCAGCAGTTGGGGCTGGGTCTGCGGGACTTCAGTAGTGTTGGATTGAGTCTGAGGGACGTCAGCAGTGTGAGGTGAGTTACCTTCCAGTAGCGGTGGGTCTACGGCCAAAATGTCGGCCCACCAGTAGGAGTTGTGTGTTAGATGATTGTCTTTGTGATATCATCTAGTTTTGCTACTACCTTATATGTTATATGCTAGCTTGATGTGTTATAGTAGTAGAGTTCGGTTGTTAGGACCGAAGGGTAGTCAGACACCCCAAATACGTCTGACAGTATGTGATGTCATTATTATATGCTATCATGATATGAGATAAGTGTTAAGGGTAGTACGAGGGGAACAGTCCCCGAGTTCGATTGTTAGGACCGAAAGGTAGTCAAACTCCCCAGATACGTCTGATAGTATGTTATGTTATGATATGTGATAATAGTAGTGGTAGGGGTGAAACAGTCCCCGAGGTTCGATTGTTAGTTCCGAAGGGTGGTCGGCACCCCAGAATGCCCGCACGGGTAGGTCAGCACCCCAGAATGGCCGTACCGGGTAGGTCCGGCACCCCAGAAATGTCTGACAAGTATGGTATGTTATATGATCGTATAGTATGTATGTTATGTGATTGTATGGTATGTGGTATGATAGGGGAACTCACTAAGCTTCGTGCTTACGGGTTACAGTTTTGGTTTCAGGTGCTTTGTTTCAAAGGAAAGGCTTCGGCTTGATCGCTATGCATCACACTATGTCTTCTGCACACGAGATCCTTGGGATTACACTCTAATGTGCTTTCATGATATTATATTTTGATTATTAACACTTGGTTTTTGAAACAAGACATTACTATGAATGTTTTTTATACTAATGGTTTTATGTAATGACTTATTTAAAAATGAAATTTTTGGCATGTATTTTTGGGATGTTACAAAACAATTACGTACCCAGAAGCATGTGTTACAAATGTAAGCCTTTCTTCCATTTTGATTTGTTGTTATACTTCTTCTCCTAGTAACACCCTTTGATTTCATTCATGGAAATCATATTTTGGCTAGATCTTCAAGTCTCACCAAGAACATCAAGAACACACACTTGTTCATGGTGATTTTGAGCCTTCTTAAGCCTCCAGATCATATGTACTCTTTCCCAATGCTTGAATCTTGTTTAGAACACTAGTTTAAAACCTTAAAAATGCCCAGAACTCAAGAACATAAGGTGTGTACAGACGTACACCCATGTCTGGCCGTACACCCTTCAAAACACCCTTAAAAGGCCTTCAAAATGTAATTCTAGCTTCACCACTTGAAGAGCAATTTTCCCACAAGCTTCCCCACCATTCAAACACACTTTTGTGAACTCATTACCATGAGTGTACGACCTTACACTCCTTGTCCATACACCCATGGCCGCACACTCCTCAAAGTGGTCGTACACTCCCCTTAGTTGAATTACATGTGATTCTAACACTTGGTCCAAGTGTTTCCTAGTCCCTAAAGGTGTTTCCTTGCAATTGGTTGCTTCTAAACACTATGTTCATGCTAATATGTGTCATTATATGTCATTTAGGACTCGCTAAGTCTTGGGAATTCATTCATGGAACTTCTCATCCTTACGCGCATATTCGTTTAAATCACCCACATCAAGTGAGTTCATACCCCCATAATGAATATTTTAACTGTTTTAAATGCTTTTAGGGGGGGGGATACAAGTTGAACACAATGATAATTGTGTAAATGTTTGTTATAAACATCTTTCAAAAGATTGCTTATGTCTTTTATAAGTGATTAAAACATTTCACAAAACTCTTTTAAAGTTATGTTACTTTATTGTTTAACAAAACTCCATTTTTAAAGTACAAGCATAACTTAGTAGTAAAACGAGTCTTTTCAATAACAGTTCAAGTAAAACACTATTAAACTATAAGGGGTATAGTTTAGGGGTATAGTTTAGGGGTTCAGTTCATACTAAATAATAAGACATACTATAAAGAGAAATAGGAAGGTAGATACAATACATGATAACATAAGAGAATACACAATAAAGAGAAACATGGAGGAAGATACAATACACGATAACAGAAAGAACATATTAAGATACTATAACAGAACGAATATACTAAGATGGTATAACATGGAACAACTACAGGATCTAATTATACCAATGAATCACTAACTCATTGTTCTAAACAAAAGGTGATATTTAAATTGGGTATACATGATCACATAACTTAATGTAGATTACATGTCCTAGCAACTAGTTTGTTGAAGTTGCGTTTGGTTCCCAGAATCTCTTGACAGGGAGAGCGTATAGTATGGGTACTAGCCTTCACATTATTACCTTAATAAAACATACTTGTTTTAAGGTAATCAGTACTCCAGTTGTCATTTCAAAAGACAAGTATGTACTTACATTTTCCAATTACTTTCATAAAGTGACAGTTCCACTTGAAAGTTAATGAGAGCTATTTTGGAGTTAAAATAGTTATAAACTAGGGAAAACCTACATCTCTTCAAAACGATAAACATAACAGGCGAGTCTAGTACATTTAGTAGAAAGGGGCCATAATGCTAACCTTATGATTCCTTAATGTATACATTAAGGGATATATATATTAATAGGATCCGACATGTAATAGGATGTGTGATTTCCGCTTCATTTCTTGTTCCTTGTTTTGTTGTGGTCTTAGATCGGATTCACCCACCTATTATCCACTCAATCTTAGTTATATATATATATATATATATATATATATATATATATATACATATATATATATATATATATATATATATATATATATATGTTCCGTATACATTAAGTCATCATAAGGTGTACCAGGTATGGATCAGGTCATAGGATACTAATTCAATGCACATTTTTCTAGTACAAAACATACTTTTTAAATAGAACATTTAGTGTACAAAACTAGAAACTTACCAGTAAAGGGTTTAATCCATTTTTTTAAACCAATATAACTTAAAGTACCTTAGGTGGTTAATCCTATAATACATTAGTTTATACATCAAGGTTATATATAATTAATATCCGATAGGTAGTTGGATGTGTGATTTCCGCCTCATTCCATGTTCCTTGTTTGATTGTGGGCTTAGGACAGATCCACACAATTAACTATCTGTTCGATATTAGATTATATATAGCTAGTATAAACTAAGTGATTATAGAAGGAACCACTGTGGTTACTATTTTTGTTATAAGAAATAAGGGTTTTCTCAAAGAATATTTTCATCAAATATAAAAGGAACTATTGCAATTAACTCCATGAGTACCAAGTGAATACACCAGGGTAATATACAATGATGACCTAACAACCAATGGGATGTGTGTCATCCGCCTCATTCCTTGTTCCTTGTTTGGTTGTGGGCTTAGGGTAGATACCCACAATCGATTATTTGTTTACTCTGAGTTTTATATAACTTGTATCTATTTAGTACTCATAGAAAGGATTATAGAGTCATTTTTACTTATCTTTCATCAAAGCAGAAAATATAGGATTTTCTGGAGGAACACACCAACTTTTCTAAATAGAACTTACAATTTACTACAACTTTCTTACAATTTACTTACATCACTAAAATCTTATGAACTCACCAGCTTAAATGGCGATCAACTCTTTCAAAATAACTTGTATTCTCAGGAAACCAGTAGACAGCTACTCGCGTTGGGAATTCAAAAGATGGAGCAGTATAGCTTCATGTCTTATTTTGCTATTTGTATATGTATTCTATGTTTTGTGAACACATACTTTGTAAACACTTTCTTTCTAATGAAATTGTTGTTCATTACTTTGATTACTATGATGCATGTCTTGTGATACTTAACACGACGTCCTCCGCCCCCGAAAGTTTCTGACGTTCTGGTTTTGGGGTGTGATATTGGGCGTACTCGTGAAACCCTCTTTTTGGGCCTCGGGTATTTTAGGAGTTAGGCCATGAGTTGTTGGGTCAGATATGGGAATGATAAAATGGTCTTTTACCCTGGGTGTTAGACAAATAAACTAGATTCTAGATTATGGTTTGTGGCCCAATTATTAATTGGGGTTTTATTTGATTAGTTAACGCGGGGATTCTCCAATTTAGCAGCCTGAGCATCTATTTGACTGACAACAGACTGATGTGAGTTTGGTCACTATACTGTAGGACACTAGGGTATGCTATGTGCTTGTAGTCTTTGTGACTCCTGTTGTATGTGTTATATGCTTGTGTGCTTGTTTGTTATATGTATGTGGGGTGAAATAGACCCGGTATAGCCTAGTGCTGAGTTGGAACAGGCTCGAGGGTGAAATAGACCCAGTGGTGAAATAGAATGGTACGAATTTGGGCCGACACATGAGTTGAAATAGAATCAGGGGGAAATAGAACCGACACAGCCTTGAGCTGGCATATATGTATGGTATGCGGTACTTTGAGGAACTCACTAAGCTTTGTGTTTACGGTTTATGTTTAAAATGTTTTCAGGTACTTCCTGTTCGAGAGGGAATGGTCCAGCTTGATCACAGTGCATCCACCTATGTTTCCACACTTTATGTTTTTGGAATTACACCCCGATAACTATTTATACTTTGATATACTTTTGAATAATTGAAATGATTAAATAGTGTTTATGGTTTAATTAAAAATTAAAATTTTACCTTAAAATTCTTAGGACGTTACACCCTCCCCCTAATCCTAGCTTTTTCAAACAATCGTTCACCGTTAAGGAACCACATTTCCTCATTAAAGGTCAACTAATGGACAATTGGGCTACCACTTAAGAAAGTCGAGTAAGCACCCATCATATTCATTTCGTTACTCAATTGCTCGTGTATCAATGTGTATTGTTAATCTACTACTAAATTGCTATTCTTTCAATTTGTTATATTAGTTTTTGAATGTTTTATGCTAATCTATAAAAGTACATATTATTCTATTATATTAATTCTAATGTGATGGACTTGCTGGGGCAGTTACTAGTCGTATAGTTGCAGTTCCCACTTAAGGAACTCCTTATTATGCTTTTGGAAGAAATTCCCCAGTCAACCTCCCTTAATCTCATCCTTTACACCCGATCCAACCTTACCTGCTCCTCTTGGCATCTAGGGTTATATTATGGCTACTGCCTACTATCTCTTTAATAGTGAGGGTGCTTTCATCCATGATGGAGTCATATGACATTCAAAGCCTTCTCTTTGAGATAGGTAACAGACTCAGTTGCTAGCCTTTTGAAATCTCTTTGTCGAGATCACGAATCAGCAGCTATAGAAGGAGTTGTTCCAGAACCTGCAAGCAGAATACCTTTTGTTGTAAGAAGGGCTACTGGTATGAAATCAATCACTCTTAGAGTCTTAGCTGGGAACATTCTATTCCGAAAGTCAGGTCAATACCATAGCTTCTTCTCAAGTATGAACATCAAAGTGCTCCAATGCCCTTACTTGAATCTAATGGAGGTCGATGTCCACAGAATTGATAGAGTCAGACCTGAGAATGTAGTGACTAAGAAGGAAAGTAAAGGAAATTCAGTCAAAAGCTCGACTAAGAATGAGAAGAAGAATAAGCAGTCGAGCTTAATTTATTCTTTAGAGGGAAGTAAGAACGAGAAAAGGAAGAAGCAGTCGAGCTCAATTTATTCTTAGTTTTCATTCTCTTTTTTTCTTTGGCCCGACCCTTATTTCTTCTTATCTCTCTTTTCCTCTCTAACAAAATAGATTGAACCTCTGTGGATAAGCTAGGCAGAACTAAGGTAGAAAATCAGTGGATTGAATAACTTCTCTAAAAGGAGTCTTAGGATCCACATTCTGCACAGAAAAAGCACCAGCACCCTAGTTAGCCATGCTAAAGCTGATTTTACCAACACCTACCACCAAATAAGAGTTGCCCAGAATGGTACTAACATGATGGAAAACATTCCTCCAACACATGAGAGCTTAAATTAGAAAGAAATAGGCTTAAATACCACATCCAATGGATGACCCTATTTAGATCTCAGAAATTCGCCCCAAAGAAACTGACCAACAACATAAGCCCCTGCAAGTTTGGCATGCAATTTCCTGTCTAATTACCAACCCACCCTCCTTCATGGATTTACAAATACTAGGTCGTCTCCTGCCCCCTCCCCCGCCGGTGGGGAATCCGCTCCCGGGTCGTCGCTCTGCTGCGTCTGGCCCATCCTCTAGGCACCTTTGGAAGGCAGGGAGTGTGACAACATACACGCTTCCCTTTATTCCATACCATAGGGCCTTTTCATCAGTTGTAGGGTTTGGTGGCCTGAAATTGACTTGGTTTCGCCAAAAGGCCTCATCTCTAAAAGCCTGGCTCACGAGGTGTCCTTGCACTAAAAAAAAGGACCTAAGAGAAGAGTGTCTTCTTTTAGCTTTCTTCCTCCCGCGCCAGCTGTCGTCCGGCCCACGTTAGAGGGGAAGAAAAATGGAGAGAGAAAGAGCAGATAGATTCTATCCCCTATATCGAACACTCATTACTATCTATTGATAGAAAGATCTTCGTCAAATACCAGACTTTTCTTTTTTTGTTTTTTTAGAATTTCTCATATCCAAGGCAGCTTATCACAAGCACCTCACCCCATACGACTTGTTGGGGAGGAATAGTTGGGATAGCTCAGTTGGTAGAGCAGAGGACTGAAAATCCTCGTGTCACCAGTTCAAATCTGGTTCCAATAGTAGAGGATCCAGCATGTGGAACACAACAATCATTAGAAATTCATGAATTAGAGATGCTGTAATATACTCTTTCCCATAACTTCTCATACCAGACCAACCCACTAAAATGAAAATAGGGATTATAAATGTGGTCAATATCATGAAGAATAAAGAGATACCGTCTATACCCAAATAAAAATGGATGTTTTCATAAGGAAGCCATCAAAGGCTTTCCACAAATTGAGATTTAGCCGTAGAATGATCGAATTGTATCCGAAGAACAGGGGAATACAAAAAAAGTAATAAGAGAGGTGCACAGACCAATCAATCGTATTGGTCGTATTCTTGAAAGGAAGATCGTATTGACTCTCTTTACTATGGTAAAATAGTTAGAATGTAAACGAAACACATGCTTCACTCTCGCTTTCAGTATTTTGACAAGAGGGCATCCGCCGAGTTGATTGATTTTTCCTCTCAAAAGAAGAGACTGGCTAGAGATCTCTTTATCAAAGTCTATGGAACAAATGGTTGCCCTTGAAAATGGGTGTTTTTTTTGTGGAAACTAAGACTAATTAAGAATGTCATTGCTGTTGATAGCAGTTTTCCCAGATTATCAAAAAGGAGGTTGGGTAAAGCAAACTCCCTCCGTGGACAACACGGGCTTAGTCAAGTATGACCGGGTTGCCCTATTGGATGCTCTGATCGAAAAGAAATCTAATCTCATTCTGGGGCAATGTCGTATGTGACGATCAATCTCTTTCTCAACCTATTGACTTAACGGTTTGACTGTTCCACTCATGCTTCTTGAAAGGAAAGAAAGAGCTTGACTGTTAAGGAGAGGGAGCACTGAGCTACACTCATTATGCCCGACCATTCCGACTCGTAATTCACATTATAATCAATGTATAGAATAACTTAGATTCACTCCGAGCATTAGGTGTACATTTCTCCGTGCTAAAGGGGGTTATGTGAGGCTCTAATCTATCTTGTTGATAGCTGGAAGAAGAGGGAAAAGAGGAAGAATACCCTGCTTTAGGGGGACTCAAGTAGATTCCCTTATCTTTCGCAACTCGATTCCCTCATCCATAAGGACAGTGGGAAATATGAATCCTTAGGACAATGGAATTTATACCTTTTCTTTGAGTGCCTATGCCATTAGACTATGTACTGGGCTCTCTAAAAGGTAAAGCGGGAAGAGAGTAGCTGACATCAACCATAAAGTCCACTCTATCCTGGTGCCCATGAAGAGGGAAGAGGTCAAAAGTAAGATACTATTTAGAATACCATTATGAATTTAATTTCTTTATCCCTATAGAGTCGCATATTTGGGCAGGGTCTTTTTTAAACTTTCTTTTGGAACTCTAATGAAGAAGAGAGACTTCATGTTAAATTGTTAATCTATTAATGTTTTATGTTAATGTGCCACTAGTTTTCTATTGTTTCAATGTGTTATGTTTTAGTTTTCTATGTGTTATATAATCTATAAAAGTATATTGCTATTCTATTATATTAAATTCAACGTGTTATTGTGGTTTAGATTAATGATGAAAATGTTTTGGTTGATAACACTCAAAATGAAAGCAATGTCAACAAGTGAACAAACAAACAAGAAGAAAAGAAAATCTAATACTAGGTGGCCTTGTTGGGATTTTTTTGATGAAGTTGTTGATAAGGTTAAATGTAAATCGTGCTTCTAGTTTCAATAAACATAGGATTAGTTGTAAAAAATACCAAAAAGATTTTGAAAAACGAAGCATTTTAATTTAAAAAAAAAAAGCAAGTCCTTTATGATTCTTCATATATATATATATATATATATATATATATATATATATATATATATATATATATATATATATATATATATATATATATATATATATATATATGTGTATATATATATCTTAGTTTCCTATTTTATTGATTATATTTAGCTGTCAATTGCTGTCAATTGTTTTACTCCTCATTCACGTATTGTATATATAGCCCCTTCGGGTTTTCTTGATGAATAAGATAAGAAGAATATTTTAAACAACATATTCAGTTTTTATATGGTATCAGATTAGGGATACCTCACCTGCTGAACGACCATGACAGGAGGAGAAACACCCAACAGCAACTCTTCGACCAAAAATCCATCATCGGATCCTGCTTCACCCTTCTACATCCATCCTACCGACTACCCTCGACAGATTCATGTCAATAAAGTTCTCAGCGACAACAACTATGTTGATTGGGCAAGAGAGATGAAGGACTTTCTCTTGGCAAAGAATAAATCGGGCTTCATTGATGGAACCTTTATCAAACCAACAGAAGATGGCGTGGAACTACGAGCTTGGGAACGATGTGATGCTCTAATACGGGGGTGGATGACAGCTGCGATGGAGAAGGAGATACGAAATAGTGTTAAATATGCTAACACATCCCAAGAAGTTTGGGAAGATCTTGAAGAGCGGTTTGGAAAAGAGAGTGCGCCTCGCGCGTATGAACTAAAGCGGGCACTAACGATGCTGAGACAAGATAATACTACTATATCGACTTATTTCACTAAATTGAGAGCCATTTGGGATGAGATCCACATGGTTTCACCAATTCCAAGATGCACTTGTGGTAAGTGCACATGTGATCTTGGAAAACGACTCATTGAGTCAAGAGAAAAAGAGCGTGTCTATGAATTTCTTATGGGACTCGACGAAGTATTTGGAACCATTAAAACCCAAATCTTGAGCACCAAACCGATGCCGAGTCTTGGAACCACGTGCCACCTTGTAGCAGAAGACGAGCAACAATGAAGCATATCTGCTTCAAGAAGAAACATCACCGAAGCTGCAGCCTATCAAGTACGTAACCAAGCACCTGACAAAACGAATTCAGAAAGACAACTCAACACCCGTGAAGGCCTGAAATGTAAACACTGTGGAAGGAATGGGCATACCATAGATGGGTGTTTCGAAAAGATTGGATACCCAGAATGGTGGGATTCTCTCAACCGAAAGCAAACAGGAGACCAAAGAAAACCTGTCAAACCAAAACCAAAGGCAGCCAATGTCAAAGTTGAGTCTAGCCCGATACCTGGACTTAATTTTGAACAATACTCAAAATTAATTAAGCAATTGAGTGAATCCACAATGAAACCGGAAGCCAACATGGCTGGTAAGTATAATTTTAATACCCCTTGGATCATTGACTCAGGTGCTACCGAAAATATTGCATGCAACAAATCCGTTCTCTCAAGTATTAAAAGGTCTAACCAAGAAGTTCATGTTAGCATACCAAACGGTGATGATGTTCCAGTTCAAGGAATTGGGACTGCATGTCTTCCTAATGACACAAAAATTGATCGTGTTTTATATATTCTAGACTTTAGATGCAATCTTCTTTCTGTCAGCAAATTTACGAAAAATTTCAATTGCTTTGTGATGTTTTTTCCTGATTTCTGTCTCATACAGGACTTACATTCGAGGAAGCTGATTGACACGGGGAGATGTGAGAATGGTCTATATCAACTGGAAGGAAAGGACAAAAGAATTGCAGTAATGATGGCAAATTTTGATTCAAATATCTGGCATAGAAGGTTAGGGCATGCATCCAATAATAAACTTCAACACATTAGTTCCATAGGAAAAACAGTTAATGTTGAACATTGTGATTCTTGTGTAAAAGCGAAGCAAACTCGACTTCCTTTTTTAGATAGTTCTATAAAAACTACTGCATGTTTTGATCTTATACATTGTGATATTTGGGGAGGTTATCGTGTACCCTCTACTTCCGGTGCTCATTATTTTTTGACAATCGTTGATGATTTTAGTAGATGCACATGGGTATATTTGATCAAAAACAAATTTGATGCAAGCAATAGTATGATAGTTTTTTGTAAAATGATAAAAACTCAATTTGGGAAGCAAGTCAAGAAAATTCATAGTGACAATGGAGGGGAGTTTGTCTCCAATGAAATGGTACAATTTTATGAAGATAATGGAATCATTCATGAAACGTCTTGCATACACACACCTCAACAAAATGGGGTAGTTGATAGAAAGCATAGACATTTGTTGGAAGTAGCACGAGCCTTACGGTTTGAAGCAAACCTGCCAATAAAGTTTTGGGGAGAATGCGTGTTAACAGCCACCTACATCATAAACAGATTACCATATGAACTCTTATTTGATCGAAAACCAACTTATGATCATATGAGAGTTTTCGGGTACTTGGTTTATATGAAAGAGAACAAAGCGTCAAAAAATAAATTTGAAGAACGGGGGAGGCCCTGCGTTTTTCTTGGCTATCCACCAAGGCAAAAGGGTTATCGTGTCTATGATTTAAAAGAAAAAAAAAATTGTGTTTCAAGAGATGTCAAATTTGTAGAGTGTCAATACCCTTTTCATGACACACATCTGGAAACCAATAATGGTTCTTCCAGCCCCGATCCTTGGCTAACACCAGCTGATTACGATCAACCGCCTAATCCAAAAATAAGTATTGAGCCATTGGAGTCTAGTATTGATTATGCATCACCCACAGAAACAGAAAATCAAGAAGATGACCTTGGTCAAACTCCTACTGAGAGAAGCTCACCATAAGATTCTCATTCTACTACCATCCCAACACAACAACATCGACCAGAACGTGTTCGAAATCTTCCTCAACGATTTGGAGATTACGAAGTGCAATTTCCACCTTCCTTAGATCATTCTCTTCCCGGCGTCAATTCGGCATCCTCAACGGTACACCCCTTATCTCATTTTATATCATATAAAAATTTCTCTAACACACACAAAGCTTTTTTGACTGCCATCTCAACGCACGATGAGCCCAAACACTTCTCTCATGCTGTCAAAGACATCAAGTGGCGAGAAGCCATGAAAAATGAAATTCAAGCACTTGAAACCAACAATACTTGGATCTTGACGGATCTTCCGTCTGGAAAGAAAGCCATTGACTCAAAATGGGTTTATAAAATAAAATACAAGCCCAATGGAGAAATTGAACGATATAAAGCGCGATTGGTGGCTAAAGGTTTCACCCAGATCGAAGGGGTGGATTTTCATGAGACATTTGCACCCATTGCTAAGCTTGTGACTGTCAGAACGATATTGGCTGTTGCTGTTCAACGAAAATGGATAATCCATCAATTAGACGTTAACAATGCTTTTCTACATGGTGATTTGGACGAAGAGGTATACATGAAAATTCCACAAGGTTTTGCTAAAGATGGTGACAAGCGAGTCTACAAACTGCAAAAATCCTTGTATAGATTACGACAAGCCTCTCGTAATTGGTATAAAAAGTTCACTGATGTGTTGTTAAACGTTGGCTTTCGACACTCCAATTCTGATCATTCTCTTTTCATCTTCCAAACACAAACTACTTACGTGGCTGCTCTTATATATGTCGATGATGTTATTCTTCTCGGCAATGACATCGATTGTATTAACAAAACAAAGGCATATCTACGTAAACATTTTAGCATAAAGGACTTGGGTTCGTTAAAGTTTTTCCTTGGAATTGAGGCAACCAGAACTTCAGATGGGTTGGTTCTTAGCCAACGAAAGTATACGTTAGACATTTTAGCGGATTGTGGTCTTCAAGGATGCCGGCCTAGTGCATTTCCAATGGAACAAAATCTACATCTTGACAAAGCAGATGACACACCCCTTGCAGATGCAAGCCAATTTCGCCGGCTTATAGGCAGACTCCTATACTTACAAGTTACTCGCCCGGATATTACTCTTGCTGTGAACACCCTGAGCCAGTTTGTTTCGTCTCCTCGTCAACTACACTTTGATGCAGCCGTCAGAATCCTTCGTTACCTCAAGGCCACACCAGGTCAAGGTATTTTTCTGCCCTCCACTGGTAACTTGACACTCAAAGCCTTTTGTGATTGTGATTGGCTTGGGTGTTCCTTGACTCGACGCTCCAAAACTGGGTACTTTATCACTCTTGGTGATGCACCTATTTCCTGGAAAACAAAGAAACAGTCTGTCGTCTCTCGGTCATCCGCTGAATCTGAATATCGTGCTATGGCCTCTTGTGTTAGTGAAATCCTATGGTTACGATGGTTGCTGCGCGAACTAGGTGTATCTCAAACTGGTCCCACTTCTCTTTATTGTGACAATCAAGCTGCTCGCCACATTGCCAACAATCCTGTCTACCATGAACGTACAAAACACGTCGAAATGGATTGTTATTTTGTACGTGAACGCATTGACTCTCAAGAAGTTAAGACATGTTCCATCAGCACCACTGAGCAGGTTGCTGACGTTTTTACTAAACCACTTGGTGCCAAGCAATTTCGTTATCTACTTGGCAAGTTGGGCGTTCGTAATCTTCACGCTCCAACTTAAGGGGGAGTAAAGGGAATTGGCTTTATCCTTATCCTTTATGATTCTTCATATATATCTCTTAGTTTCCTATTTTATTGATTGTATTTAGCTGTTAATTGTTGTCAATTGTTTTACTCCTCATTCACGTATTGTATATATAGCCCCTTCGGGTTTTCTTGATGAATAAGATAAGAAGAATATTTTAAACAACATGTTCAGTTTTTATGCACTTAGAAACACGATACCAAAAGAATAAAAAGAAGTCTTGTTAAACTTGTTTGTAGGGGGTGAATTACAAGTTTGTAGAAAATGAATTTTATGATAAAACATTAAAAAGAAAGATGGTTTTGCCAAATAGAACCACAATTTCAAAAATAGTCTTCAATTATTTTGTTCAATAAAGAACTAAGTTGAGAATATTCTAGAAAGTATTTGTCTATAATAATTTCCTAAAGCCAAAAATAGTTTTGTAGTTCGTGCCTTCGTGGACTACCAAATAGTTTTTGGCACAGATTAATTAATTATATACATATAGTAATATAGTATTATTTTGCAATGACGGCACTGCTTCATTTGATTTTCCATCCCCCCCTGTATTATTTGCATCTATAATTTTAATTTAATATTTTTTATCTCTTATAATTTTAAAATTAAATTATTGGTGTCTTATAAGTTTTGTAATTTTTGTTCTTACTATATTAAAATTATGTTTTTAGTCTTTTACATAGTTTATTTTTATAGTTTTATGTTTATTAATATTATTAATTAATTGTCAATTGTGTATCGTACAAATCAATATATATTCAAAATCTTATTTTTGTTCGCCACCTATATACATAATTGTTTCGGTTGAAACTTTATTTCCCACATCCTTGTCTTCGATCGCGCAGCATACCCATCGTCTCTCGATCGGACTGAAGATTGACGGTCGCCCTGTTGTAACCTTCGTTGCTTCTACTACATTTGAATATTTTGTAGGTAAAGCTCTTTCTCCTTTCGAATTGTTTTGTAGGTAAAACTCTCTCCTTTTGAAATTTGTTAAATTTCTTTTGGTCATGATGTAGAAGCAATTTAATTTAACGGGTACTCCATATGAAAAGTTAAAGTCTAGACCTAGAAACTAGAATCTAGAAAAGTTACTGCACCTTGAAACTAAAAGTATTTGCGTGTCCTTTAAAAACTTTATCGATGATGTATGTCAGGTTTAAATACATCAAAGTTTATATTGTCTAGTGTACTTTAAAAAAATAATAATAAAATAAAAACTTAATTAATAGTTAGAACTTCCCTTTCCTGATTTCATTTTTGTACATAATTACTTTTGATGATCTATTCATATTATAGTTATATTATGCTATATGGTTATAAGTAAATTAGATATTTATGTATTTATAGATTTTTAAAAAATACAAGTGGAGAACTCTGAACAATTATAAAATATATGAGCATTTTTTAATATATTTTGATTATTGGTATAAGTTAATAAATAATTTGCTAAGATGATATTACTAAACTGACCCAGTAACCAAAATTTGTACTCCTTTATTCTATTGAGAAACGAAATTTTAGAGACCATAAACTACGAAGAATTGATCAACCAATGTGTTAACAAGAATACTAGGAGAGCTGCACCGATCGTCGATTAGCTGTTACGATATGTAATTAATCACCAAAATACTATGATTTTGCTATATTTATTGTTATAAAGATTATCGTCGTTAAAAAAATGTTTTTGTAATTTAATTCGTTACACGTTAAGGCCTAAGGGCCTTTTTTTTCCGACTCGTTCTGGGGATTTGAATCCTCAGAACCAGCCCTATTTATTTTATACTTTTGTAACCCATTTTACAAAATAATTCTTCGTCACAATGCATAGGATGACAAAATAGTGAAATAGTAGTTGTTTTTAAATTGCAAACGGTGTCTATTTCACATAAAATATATTAGATTTGTTGGGGATGTACATAGTATTTATGGGCCAAGTTTAAGTAACTACATATTTTTAATAATTTGGTAACTTGATTCCGAAAAAAATAAGAAACAGAATTTGTAAATTTTTGGACCTATAGTAAATTGTGTACATAGATACTGTAAATCATCTTCTGCTGCCACGTTGTGAGACAATAGCTGTGTGGCCGATGCATGGAGGCTAGGTGACAAATTCCACATGTGTTTTACCGTTTTTACAATTTTAGTCCTTAATATATTAATGTGATATTACCTTTTTTTTTCAAAGTTTATCTTTTCTTTGCCACATGTCCAACATCTACCCTTCATGATGTAAGATTTGCCACTACTCAACATTCTATTTTTATAACCAACAATATCACCCCTCAACTTTCATAGTTAAGTTATATACCATCTAACTTATTAAAATTAGCACTTTCATTTTTTTTTCTGTTTTGTCATAAAATGGAGGTCTAGAAAAAATGGGTATAAACAAATTATAAGTGTTTCTTACTGCAACCACTTTCCTAATCCTATCTCTTATTTCTTTAATTTTGACAACTCAACATGTTTGGACAATATAGGAAGAGAAATGAACTTCTCAAGTTAGAAGGGAAAGATTTCTGATAAAATCCTTGCAATTTAAGAATTACTATAAATATATCTTTAAAGTAGGTAATGTAAGTACAAATAAATTAAAATAATAATATCTAGACTTCATTTCTATTTAAAAACATTTATCAGCAAAAGGTTGATTTATTATCATCACATAGATGTCATATTAACATATTTTGCTTGGTCATAACTCATAACCCTCTAATTTTTATAAAAATAATGACTTAGTAGATATATAAAAAGATTGATAACTTATATAAAACAAATAAGAAGATACACATTATTTTATGACCTTAACTCAATGAATAAATGTAAACAAGTACGATAAGGTAGAAAATATCTGTGTTTTGTTTTTTTAAATGGTAAAATAGAGTATTTTTTTAGCCAACCTCATTCTAAATTATATGTAGGTTTCTTTTAAATTTATGTATTACATTTAAAAATTAAAAGTAAGTTAGCAAACTTTTAAAAAGTACACACTCTATAAGAAAGAACCCTTATTATTATCCTATGGGTTGAAATAAAAATTCACAAGATCCAAAGATGATGCGACAGGACATTTTTGTCTCTTGTTTCACAATTGGCAAATATCATATAAACTTGAAAACCAAGAAAACCTGAAAATATGACTGATCCAATAACTTTTGGAAGAACCTACAAATGTCATGAAACATACAAAGTGATTGTGAACCTTCAAGTTAATTTTGAATATCTAAATTCTATATTTATATAATTTTTTTACCAAATGTAAATGTATAAAATAGATCAATAAGTATCGTATTATTTAGTTTATAATTTTTTTTCAAGATACGTCCATATATAATATGGCACTAATAATAGGTTATGATTTATGAGTCTGAATATTTAAAAAAAAAATACATATGTATTTATATTGATTTCCTCCGAGGAATACCGGAGACCCCATTCACGATTCACGAATCCATGTTCATATTCTCATTCTAAATAGAGAATAAATACATCAATATCCTCTTCTCAACTGCGAACGAGGATCCTTAACATCAGGCTCGACCTTGATATTTTGGAGGCCATTTGCAAAAATTTAAATTGAACCCCTATACAAAAATTTGTAAAATATCATTAAATAAATTCTTTACCGTTAAATTCAAAACATAATGTTGATAAGAAACATCTCGTAAAATCCATACTTGAGCATCGTATATAGGTCTTTACCCGTTAGGAATAAACTGAAACTACTACAAACAACTTTCCAAATAAAGACAAACATTCAATGAATTATTATTTTCTAAACATCGATTTTCTAAAATTTTTGGATCCAAATTCATTTATTATATTTTCATAATCCAAATTTTCAAGAAACTCATTATCTACTCAAATCAATCCAAAATATTTAACATTTGTTGAGTCATAGTAGGTCACAAATAAGATTGTAAAAGTTTTAGCTTTGAAATGCTTATTTCTACTAATGCAATTATAATGGGAACATGCAACGATATTGTGCATGTTTGACGATAAATTAGATAAATGATTATTATTTTTAAGAACTTTAGTATGGATTAGATATATTATGTTCATATGGTAATTTTTTTAATAACATTTCTTGCTCGTTAGAATAAAACATCACCAACGATGTCGTATATATAATTATTTTTTAACATCTTTTCATGATTTTTGCAACTTACCTTTAGTTCATCAATACTTAGTATCTTTAGCTGTTTTCTTGTGAATAAGAAATTAGAAGTGTTGACTCTAAAGTCCAAATACATTTTAAAATTTTGAGTTGGGTTTTTGAGCTTTAGTGTCAAGGTGTAAATGTCTGTATAATGGAGTGTGATTTCTAATTGATATTAATAATATATTTAACAAACCTATTTTTTATGACAAATAACATGAATAATTCATAGCATATAAATATACTTTAATTAACATATTTTTTTAGTAATATAATATTAAAAAAATTTGAATCCAATGCCCCTTAAGATAAGAGGCTTCGTGCGATTGCATACCCTTAGGACCGCCATTGCTTAACATTGAATTGAAGAATTTTCTTCTGTTACAAAATTATAATTTTTATGTAGCTAGGAACTCTAAATTTTAAGATCATGTTGAAGTTTTATAAAACACACCCAAAAAAAAAAAAAAAAAAATAGAAGTTGCATGAAAAAAATATAAATCATTTGTCTCTCTTTTTTTCAACCCATGTTGACAAAACGTAGATGATCAATCAAGTAATTTGAGTAGATTTTATTGTACAATAGATTGAATGGTTCACATCATATACGTAGGATTGAATGAGAAGTTTCAATACATATACGATTATATGTGTTGAAACTTTAATGTAAGATTGAAGAGAGATTAGGTATGGTATACTTTTTTTAGATAAAATTTAAAACGAAAGAAAGGGCGGATAGAAGATACGAGTCATAAATGTGGTGATAAAAGTAGAAAAACATCCAAATCCAAAGAAAAACTTTATATATAAGGTTAAAATGGGTGAACCAAAAATGAAATGTAATACAAAGTAAATTTTGACTGACTTCTTATTAATTACATTGTATATATTTATACAATACCTAGTAATACCAATAATGAATGGAAAGATAAATACCAAAGATAAATACAATAAAATGGCCAACAATATCTTCTAATAGCCCTCTTAAGTTGGAGCGGGAGGAGTACAAATGCTCAAATTGGATATGAAGTCTAAAAACAACCGACGTGGTAAACATTTGGTGAAGATATCAACATATTGGTAAGCAGAAGGGACATGAAGAAACTGAATATGTCCAAGAGCGACCTTATCACGAACAAAATGTATGTCCATTTCAATGTGCATTGTGCGTTGATGTTGAACTAGATTGCCGGAAAGGTTAACTGCAAAAACGTTATCACATGTAACACTTGAATCTCGGTAAGCTTCTCTTTTGACCTAGCATTATCAATTTATCTCATTTTGACCCTTGAGTTGTACGCGGAGAGTACAACAAGGTACGCTTACGTACACATGGTGAAGCGAGTATGTAGGGCGTACCAAGTGGTACGCTTAGCATACTCATGCGAGGGTGTTGATCGGGGTTCCAGATGCATACGCGGGGCGTACGCAAGGTTTAATGAAAACCCTAATTCCCGGGGTTGGCCACCATTTAAACATCCCTACGGACTTAAAGCCCTCATTTTATCAGCCTCCTTGTCCTTCCTTACGCTACATTCGAACCCTAATTTCATATAGTGTGTTTTTGAGCTTAGAAGGCCATTTTGAGGTGTATTTTAGTGCTTTGAAGGAAGGTGTCCATCCTTGAAGCTTCATTGGAGGAGTGAAGGCTTATAAATCCAGAACCTCATCATCATTTGGCTCTCATTTGAGGTATAAAGTTTTGAACTTGATGCCTATTATCTTAGATCTCTTTTGGCTTGGGTTTATGAACCCTTTTTGTCCCATTGATGAGATCTTATGAGTTCATATCATTTCTAAAGCTTAGAGTTGCCACTCTTGGTGATATTTGGGTCCTTGAGTCATAAAGTTTCCATTTTTGAGGTTGATATCCATCCATGCATGAGTTAGGGCCATTTTCATGAAAGTAGAATGTTATATTTTGAGTTTGGGTTCATTTGGGGCATGCATGAGTTAGGGCCATTTTCATGAAAGTAGAATGTTATATTTTGAGTTTGGATTCATTTAGGGCATGCAAAGTCACAAAGTCAGGGACTTTATGGGTCTAGACATTGATTAGGACTTAGATATGTGGTTTGGACCTTGGGCTAAGCATTAAGTGCTTAATGGAAAAAATTGGCTGAATAGAGGAGTGCACTGGACATACAAGTCTGTACGCACAACGTACAAGCCAGCAAGCGTATACCCGCAACGTACAACTGAGTAAGCCCTGCGTACTCAGTCAAAGTGGGCTTCGCATACTTAGGCCTTGGTTTGGGCCATTTCATGGACCTAGTTGCTTTGGGCCTTAGTGGGCCATCTGAAAACATACTTTTGGACTCAAGAAATTATTGGGATTTAAGGTAAGGCCCGTTAGAGGGGTTTGGGCCCAATTTAGAAAATTGGGCCATAAGTGGGCCTTAAGTGGCTTTGGAAGAATAGTTAGTGTTAGGCCTTTTATATTGTGGATTTGGGCCTTAGTCATGGATCAAATTAGGCCAGGGGTAAGATGGTCATTTTACCCCAAGTATGGAGCATTGGATATTTATTGGGTGTTATTTTGTACTGATAGCTCGATGAGTCATCAGGACAACAGCTAGTGACTTCTTTCTGTGACATTCAACATTTAAGGTGAGTTTCCACTCTAGGTTTAGCAGGTCTAAGGCACCAATGTCGGCCCTTATCGATTATGTTAGGATCCTAGGAGTCTGTGTGACCCTTGCATGTGTTATGTGCTATTATGCATACCACCCTACCAGTTGGGGCTGGATACCAAGGGAATACTGAGGACTGGAACATATGTTAGTGTTTATGGTTATTATGTGTGTTAGCATGATTATGTGATAGTGATTGTATGTGTATAGTGGGCGTGGCCCAGTGACAGGCAAGGCCTGAGAATAACAGATATGTAAACCGAGCGGGGCTCGATGTCGGGTAGTGGGCCAATATGTGGTTTATTATGTATGGTTTGGGGAACTCACTAAGCTTTGTGCTTATGGTTTTTAGTTTATGTTTCAGGTACTTCCAGTTCCAAGGGGAAGAGCTCGGGTTGATTGCATCGCACACACCATTGGGATTCCGCATATGATATTTTACTCTGATTTTTATGACATTTGATACTTTGGTTGTGTTGAGATGTATGGATGATATTTGGAAATACTACTTTATCTATTTTTTAAAATGAAATTTTTGGGACCATATTTTGGGATGTTACATCACAGTAAACCAAAGTAGCAGTCTTTAGAGGTGTGTGAAGTTCAAAAAGTAGATATTCTAACCAACAAGCTTCAACGACCATGTTAGCTACACCTATAATAAGATATTCTACTTCATCACTTGATCGAGATAGAGTAGGTTGTCTCTTGACAGACTAATATATCAAATTATCACATAAAAACACACAGTAGCCGGATGTGGAATGACGATATCGGGACACCCTCTCCAATCAACATCAGTGTGAGCAATAAGTTGAGATTGTAGAAAAGTATAAATATAAACTGAGATGCATGGTTCCTTTCAATTATAGAATGATCCATTTTAAGGCATTAAGATATGGCTCCCTGGATTTTCCATTGATGTTCAATAACAACTTCCAAATATTTGCCATGGACGATAAGACGAGCCTTATATCCTTCAAGGGGCCCATCAATAATAAATTGTGCAAAAAATCTAATGAAAACCAATGATATTAGTATCCCGTGGATGAGGAACCAAATCCTATATATTTTGTTTAAGTGAGGCATTAAATTCGATAGTCATATCACAATTCTAGTTTTAGTCAAGAAGAGCAAATCTAATATTACAAGGAATGTGAGAGAGAAAATTGGAATGAAGAGAATGTTGGGTTTTGAGCATTCTAACACTCCTATGGTGTACATGCAACCCTATATGCTTTGGATCTATTTTTTCTCTATTATACATGCATACATTCAAAATTCCAAAGCATCATCCTAACTAGCATACAATGGAGTATCTATACTACAAAAGTCTAGTTAGATGACATACCTTTTGTTGAAGCTTGCAGTCTTGAACCTTTAAGAGCTTAGTGCTGCAAGTATTTCGCCTCAAATGGTTCACACAACACCACCAACAAATGGAATAACTTGAGAAGAAGAATACTTGCACCAAAAATCAGCTAGCCCTCTTTGTGTATCCACTAGTGCCAATTTTATGAACTAGAGGGGTCCTTATATAGTGTGGCTTAATTAGGGTTACACCATGTAAATCTTAATGTGCATGACCTTCCATATTCTTCATGCTCCATGGGTTAAAACCTCCATGGAGTATCAATGGGTTACCACATGGGTTTATCCCAACATGAACAAATATGGATTATAAGCCCACATATATAAGAATGAATGATTTACATAATCAATACCTATATATTTAATTAGTTTCTTTTGATCACAAAATTAATTCCAAATTAATTCTTGATCAATACTAATTAAATAATATGATTTCATATTAATATATTAGAACTTATGATATATTAACAAATCATAAGTATCCTTTTTCTCATTTGTCTATCCAATTGTTCTGATGTCATGCAACCCAAATGGACCATGCTACTCTCAGGTCAAGTACATACCAATTATAGTTATGGGCTTAGACATCTAATCCAACAATCTCCTACTTGGATAAGTCTAATAATTATTATTGCAAGTATGACTCTGCAACCCGACTAGCAATTGTAGCTCTTAAATCCATTGTCGAACTCTGACACAGTCAATAACGTGTCCATTAGATAATGGAACATATATTCCTCCATTCTAGATATAATATGGACTGAGACATGGATTATAATCATTCTGTCTGTCCATTTGTTGTTTCCCGGTTTCCGATTTATGATGACTGACTAACTGAACAAATCAAATCAGTCCAGGCTTGGCCAAGCACTTAGGGGTGTCATCATTAAATCATTGAGGGTCCCACATATATCGCTTTTATCCACATGGGGTAAAAGGAACAGATAAACTTCGACCTAAATGCTCGCTTGTACTTACTCATCAAATTACACACAACGATATGTTTTATAACAACCAAGTTACTGGTGCGTTTACATATGTCAATGTGCAACCGACTCGCAACTACAACTCACACATCTCTGTTTGAAGAATATAAGATATTATTGTCTCATGATCACTCATGATAAAATCCATGAAGTGATTCAAATGAGCGTGGGTTGAATCCCATACTCGAATCTTATTCCAGGAGCACTCAGGAACACTGTAGCCACTTTGTCCTATACAAACTACAGACCCATTCATGATAGTCTTGCCTCAGTACCTACTTGCAAAGTATGATCGACTGAGGATGGTTTGAATAACCTAGTTACTCAGGAAGTCAAAACATGCAAAGTGAAACACAAGGATAATACTAATCCTATATGGCCCCAAAACTTTTGAGCCATATTGATTACTCATCATTCATTGTATGATGTTTCGAATAATCAACTTAATACTTGAATTAAAACAATAGTTATGCTATGCTCTAAGCATGTACACTATGTTTGTCTATGGTCCTTACTTTGTGAAATATATCAATTGAAAGACATTTCAATGATGCTTATTTGACAATTCCATGGTCTTATTGTAAATGTAAGAATTCCAAATTCTTATCATTTACTGAAATTTTTTAGATTCTAAACTTATATGCATTGATCCTTTTATAATGACTGCACAAAAGTCATGGATACTTGGCAACAGACATTACAAAGTATTCCAATGGAGAGCAATTCCAAGGAAACGAAGTCTCACATTCAAAGTACATTCCTTTGAACATCCTTATTGCATTAAGTTTTATAATCTTGACACAGACTTAAAGAGCAACTTCCACCTTATGCAAACATTTCCATATTCCCATTTTGACTATCACTTCTGAAGAAGAGTTGCCTCTTTTCAGAACATTTCAATATGATCCCCTTCCAACACTATACTTTCAACTGTCCATGAGCAACCAATCATTGGTAAACCTCAGATTGTCCTCGATGATTGTTTAATTATTTTAGTCATATCCAGTTCTAGTCATTTTTCCCTCTTAATGCCCTAGGCATTTGGAAAATTTAGAATGGATAAATATTATAGCTCATGTAATCGATCATATACCCGAAGCATATGGGACACGATTCATGATGTCTTACACAAAGACATAATACTTGACCAGTCTTTTACTACGATATTTTTTATTTGTCATGTTCTCACAATTCGAACTATGAAGATGGACCATTCCAAAATAACATCATACATACTTATAAAGCTAGCATTTTTTCTTAAATATCATGCATTTGAAACCCCCATTCTTTTTTCCTTTCACCACATTCATTTGAAACTCCCATGACTTTTCAATTTCTTTATAATAATAATTTTAATTTGGTAATTAGGTTAAATAAATATCAAATCTAAAGTGTATTCATTTATAAACTAAATTTCAATATTAAAAAAATATATTTAATTCTACTTATTAAATTATGTTTTTTAACTTTTAACATATTATACTTAATTTATTAGTTTTAATATATTGTTGGATGTAAACCATTATAATTTTAAAGGTATAATTTTTGAACAATTTGTATAAAATACTTCAATTATTAATTAAAATATAGCATTATAGGCTCAACTTATATATAAATTTTATTTAACTTAAACAACCCAAAGATTATTTTATAAATAGTTAAAATTGATAAATTGTAGTCTCTTTCTAATAATGATTGTAAGTTGGTTAATAAGGTAAAATAAATATCAAACCTAAAGTGTAATCATAAATAGACTAAATTTTAATTTTAAAATAATATATTTACTTCTATTTATAAAGTTATGTTTTTAAATTTTAACACATTATACTTAATTTATTAGATTTAAAATGTTATTGCATGTAAAACATTATCAGTTTAAAGCTACAATTTTTGAAAAGTTTGGACAAAATACTTAAATTATTAATTTAAATATAACATTACAGTGTCAACTTAAATATAAATTTCAGTTCCACTAAAAAAACCAAATAATATTTTGTAAATAGTTAAAAGTGATAAATTATAGTGATAAACGCAAAAACTAAATTGTAATATCAGTTTAACTAAAATATTTCCTAAATATATTTATATAATCGTTAAAAATTTCAAATAAGTAGTTTAAAATAACTTATAATAACAATAGTTAAAAATAACTCTATATAAATAATTATATTGTTACATTTAAAATTAAAAAATAATGTTTGATGTTTTAAATAATTATAATGATAAAAATTAAAATATTAAGCAAATAAAATTTAAAAAATTAGTTAAAAATAACAACTATAAACAATATTAAACTATATATAATATTTAATTTTATTGATGTGTAACTCGCGAGTAGAAGTCATTCAAACGATTGAGATTATGATGTTATAATAGATCTATATATTATCATATAATTCAAAATAATCAATATATTATATCAAATTAATATACGAATTATTATATCAAATTTAACAACAACGTAAATGTTATATTTTAAAAAAAATATATATTTGTAAATAGTTCAGCTATATAGGTGTTTCTGCGCATTATAATATCAACTCAAATATAAATTTCAGTTCCATTAAAAAAAACTAAAGAATATTTTGTAAATACTTAAAAGTGATAAATTGTAGTGATAAAAGCAAAAACTAAATTGTAATCTCAATTTAACTAAAATATTTCTTAAATATATTTTTATAATCGTTAAAAGTTTCCAAATAAGTAGATTAAAATAACTTACAATAACAATAGTTAAAAACAAATCTATATAAATGATTATATTGTTAGCTTTAAAATAAAAAAACAATGTTTGATGTTTTAAATAATTATAATGATAGAAATTAAAACATTAAGCAAATAAATTTATAAAAATTAATTCACAATAAAACAACTATAAATAATATCAAATCATATATTATATTTAATTTTATTTATGTGTAACTCGCGGGTAGAATTCATTCAAACGATTGAGATTATGAAGTTATAATAAATGAATTATATTATCATATAATTCAAAATAAACATTATATTATATCAATTTAGTATATACAAATTATTATATCAAATTTAACAACAACGTTATTGTTAGATTTAAAAAAATCATATATTTGTAAACACTTCAACTATATAGGTGTTTCAGCGCAATGCGCGGACATTCGCCTAGTTAATATATATATATATATATATATATATATATATATATATATATATATATATATATATATATATATATATATATATATATATATATATATATATATATATATATATGACTAAAAAATTTTAAAATCTCAATTTAAGCTTTTTTAAAGAATTGAAATGAAGTTTGAATTCCTCTCCCTTAATTATACCAAAACAACTTTTCAACCCCTGCAACTTTTCAAATTGAAACTTTTGTTTTCTATAATTAACATTGCTAACTTGCAATACTTACCATAACTTATTATGCTCCCACTTGCATAATAATTATTATATTACTAGCATAACACTTATGCTCTCACTAGCTTTGACATTTACCTAGAAATTAGTTGGACTTCTAGGAATCAATACTTTATTGACTTTCTTACCAAAGTTCACATTTCTGATATAAGATGCTTTGATAAGACTTTATCAAAATCATACACCTTTCCTTAGATAGCTCACATGTGTGACTAAACAATTATGAAGAGGGATGTTGTAATCATAATGTTTAGACCTTTTTCCATTCTCACTAGTCCATGTTGGTGTGGCGGTTAACCACACACGCTTCATTAACGACTATGAGAATGCAAATATCATAATCGCTATCTACTTAAAATCCACTTAGTGAAATCGTTTCCTCACCATCATTTTCATGAATCGGAGAGAAACCTTATGACACTTTGATTTTATGGTGTATGTGTTCCTATCCATGTGAATTTGTCAAAACCATAATCACAAGACAAGGTTAGTGACAAATCCAAACTCATATGGACTGAACTTGCTCAACCTTATTTTCTTGCCACCTGGCAGCACAAGGGTTTACCATGTATTTCAAGTTGTTATGCAATCAATTAAGAACTCATAGAACTCATATGGTCAATTTTAACTAGAATGGGCACGAAAATAAGAATATGTCAACAAGATAGGTTACAAACCTCCAGTCGTGTGCTAGTGATTAACAACATGTTTTATTCTTGATTATCTTGAAACTTTTCAAGATCCTTAAGACCCCTACTGTCCTCTTAACATATACGATTCTCTTGTCAAGAACCATTCCTTGACAAACAAAATTTCAAGAGTTAGTGCAGATTCTTATCAAGAAAAACACTTCACATAATTGGTCTTAGTTGGTCTTTATCTTTTCCAAGACATCACTATTTACCAATTTCAAATGTACAAGAGTAGAAAAACATTTTACTCTACATTTGATAAGTGTTATAAACCTTCTTAAGATTATGTCACTCAAGGCACAATCTTGGAGTTTGACTCTAAGATTTGATTTTGGAACGAAGTATGACTCATCTTCTTGACTTAACCATTTCACCCATTCACGATTCCTCTTTTTAGCCATACAAATACACTAAGATATCATTAGAGGATCAACTGTGACATGGTTTTTCATAATCATTAAGAAGATCATAAAACACGATACTAAAGTACACTCTCATCTTTTCAGAATGGAGAAACTTTTATCTTTCTGTCTAATTTGATTCTTCTCATTCGTCCTGCCATACATTGAAACTTTTTCAATGTTTTAGAATTATACTTAAACTTGTAATCATAACCATATTTACTAAACTTTAGTAAATCATGACAAATGGTCTTATTGTTCTTCGTGGTGGACCTGACCAGTGCACAACAAAGTGTACCCGATCCCCTTATCCTTCACTTGACTCACATATACATAAGAACAAGGAATTAATGTTAATTTCCCAAAGATGAAAATTCTCATTCATCACACAATACTAGTTTGCATGATTCCAAGTTTCTATCCAACTGAAACTTGGGTGATGAGAATCTTTCCTTATTTGGTAAATTTTGACACTACCACAAACGAAAGAATCAAATTCATATTGCTAACATGGAAACATATAAACATCAATTTCACAAATGCCATTGCAATGAGATATGATATAAAATAAAGCAATTTTATTATAAAATGTGGAAATTTTTTCCTTACAATGCAATTACAAGTGAAAACTATGCTATTACATATTTCCTAGCAATCTATCATAACTCCTCAGTAGCAGCTCAAAAATCCGATCTTCGAACCATACGATTAAAATCCATCTTCGCGATCAGATTCAACATGCTCTTACTATTAAGCTTCCTTCCTTTTTCTTGATCCTACAAAACATCAAAATGAAACCCTATCACATATTGTATTAAGAATCAAAAATTCGGAACTTAATAGAGTTAGATAGTAGACTTACCCGAAGCAGTGTCAGACATTTTGTCTCTACCTTCTTTTAGATGTTTCTGGTAGTCAGGGCAGCTTCACTTCCAATGTCCCTTCTCTTGACATTAAAAAAAATACAGACTCTTTGGGAATGGTACACGAGACTATCACAAACTTAGCATTTCTTTCTACCATTTGGTCAACCGGGTTGACCATGGCCAATCCCTTTCCATTGGGAAGAGAAAGTTTTTTCTGGACTTCTAATGTTACCATTGTCAATGACCATGGAAGTTTGAGAAGTACATCTTCCAGTAAAGTTTGCTTTACCAGTGTGCCAAATCATTGATGATTTATCAGCAATAAGCAAATAGGTAAGATCATTAAGGGTCATGTCATGGTCTGTCACATAGTAGTCCTTAATGAACGCACTATATGACTTGGGAAGTAACTGGAGAACCTAGTCAATAGCTAACTTCCTTGGAACAACGACTCCCAACATTCTCAACCTGTCAATGTGTGACTTCATTTCTAAGACATAAGTACACATAGGTCTTCTATCTTTGTGTTTCATTACAAGTAGGGCTTGAGTGATCTTGAACTTTTCAAGTATTCAAGCTTGTGGATCTGGGATAATATTTGGAGGAGGAGGAGGAAGTGAAGTATGATTTCCATTTCCACAATCCAATCGTGGAACATCATCTTCAATTGGGAAGCTTGTTCCAAGAGATTTGGGTAGACCATAGTTGTCTGAACTAGACATATACAAGAGAGAAATTCAAGTTAGTTGATTTAAGTCCTTAATATAACACCCAATTGGAAATATTAAGGCTAGGACCCAACACAATATTTTATAAATTGGAAGAGGGGTGCCGTAATCCAAGCTACAAAATATTTGAAGGTAGGTAAATGACGATTTACCAATTTCCACCATGAAAAACGAATCAATAGGTTTTAAATGAATAGAAATTCCTAGATCCTTTGAGATTCATTGAACTATTCAATGACATGTTTAAATCTCGATTGTGCCCTTTAAGTTTGTGAGTGGGATGTCGAGGATCACAAACAAGGAGTGAATAACCATGCAAATTAGCTTGATACACTCAACGTTACAACCACCTAATCAATGTGCCGGTTAACCACACACGCTCCATTGATCTATGATTAACATCAAGTTACCCTTTGCCACGCATTGTCAGTCCCATATTAGTGTGCCGGTTAACCACACATACTCCACAAACGACTTAACAAAGGTGCAAAGTGCAATTTCATGGGTTAGCACCAAATTCACATTTTCCTAAAGTAACTAAGATTGGGAATTTAATAAAGTTTAATTACTTAATATTTAGCATTATACTTTTAATGAAGGGTGAATTGTAGTCCTATCCTACCCATTCGGCTAACGACCCTCCACCAGTCAAGGAAACGGTGGGTGAGAGTGGACACCCATTAAACTGTCATTTTATAGGCAGTAACCTTATACCCCCTTATAGACTGGCTTTGTGAATGAGACCTACTAACGGTAAGATTGACTTTAATCTTATACACACACACACACACACACACATATATATATATATATATAAACTATTAATATTATAATAATATAAGGGTCAAAATTTAACTATTAAAATTCTAAGGCTTTGGAACTAAATGTGTCAAAAGAAGACTCTACATTTACAAATTCCACAACTTGAGTGCAAGTTTTGAACAATTCAAAAAAAACTTTTGGAATCCATAAAATATAAGTTTAATATGGTTTTTAATGGCAAGACTCTTGAAAATCCATAACTTGAGGACAAGTTATGGAGGTCATAAAACAATTTATAAAAAGAGACTCTTCAAGTTTATAACCTATGACTTTAGTAACTCTTTTAAAGGAAAAATCTTTTGGTTTTCCATAACTTGAGGACAAGTTATGGAATCCATTATAGGCCATTTTGATCATCTAATAAACTAACAAACATGTCTAATAAGAATCATGATCTAGATTAAACTCATATGAACAAGACAACTCAAATCAAACAATTTTCATGTAATTATCCTAACCATTAAACTAATACAAAACATGAAACATTTGACAATTATCTTTTAGATTGGATTAGAATGATCATTACCACATAAAAAACTGGTTTATAAGTGCAAAAACAGCTTATGGTAATGATTCTAGTCCAATTCCAACCTTAAAACTCGAAAGTATGTTGTCAGGGGCTCCAACTCGTCGAGTGCATGAACAAACTCGATGAGTTGGATGAAATTACACATGGACTCATCGAGTCACTCTATGGACTCATCGAGTCCCCTGTCCAAACAACAAACAAAGTCGATTTTCAAGCAACAACATCAAGTATAATTGAAACAGCCCTTGGCTCTGATACCACTGTTGGGTTTTGAGCATTCTAACACTCCTAATCCTATGGTGTACATGCAATCCTATATGCTTTGGATCTATGTTTTCTCTATTATACATGCATACATTCAAAATTCCAAAGCATCATCCTAACTAGCATACAATGGAGTATCAATACTACAAAAATCTAGTTAGATGACATACCTTTTGGTGAAGCTTGAAGTCTTAAACCTTTAAGAGCTTAGTGCCCCAAGTGTTGTACCTCAAATGGTTCACACAACACCACCAACAAATGGAATAACTTGATAAGAAGAATACTTGCAGCAAAAATCGGCTAGCCCTCTTTGTGTATCCATTAGTTCCAATTTCATGAACTAGATGGGTCCTTATATAGTGTGGCTTAATTAGGGTTACACCACGTAAACCCTAATATGCATGACCTTCCATATTCTTCATGCTCCATGGGTTACCATATGGGTTTAGCCCAACATGAAGAACTATGGAGCATAAGCCCACATATATAATAATGAGTGATTTACATAATCAATCCCTATATATTTAATTAGTCTCTTTTGATCACAAAATTAATTCTTGATCAATACTAATTAAATAATATGATTTCATATTAATATATTAGAACTTATAATATATTAACAAATCATAAGTATCTTTTTTCTCGTTTGTCTATCCAATTGTTCTGATGTCATGCAACCCAAATAGACCATGCTACTCTCGGGTCAAGTATATACCAATTATAGTTATGGGCTTAGACATCTAATCCAACAAAGAATATTTAGGATTGTGTTTTTGTATTCCATTATTTTACGCCGTGTGCATGTAATGTTAAGTGGTTGGTTGAGTTGGTGAGATACAAGAAGAATAAGCAGTCGAAAAAAGTAGCATGTGGGTTGTTAGGAGGTGTGGTTATCAAAGTAGGGAGATACTGATGAGGAAATTATTGTCAATAGAGATAACAGAAGTGTTGTTAGCACTGGAGTTGGAATGAGATGAATGAAGAGCTTCAATATTAGTGGAAGTTCGTGTATGATGATATAAGTAAGGAAAAGGGGGTATATCATTAAGAAAATCATAGGAAATATGAGGGTAGGTGTTGCGACTTTGGTAAGGAAATTGTTGTTCGTCAAAAGTGACATAATGAGATATAATAGGTTGGTTAGAGGAGAGAGTGTGACATAGGTAACCACGATGGTTAGGTAGGAAACCGAGAAAGATTAAGGGTATGGATCATGGATATAATTTGTGAGTAGTAGCAGAGGATATGTTAGGATTAAAATACACCTAAAGGTTCATATACGGGTGTAGGTTGGTTTTCGAAGGTAGATAATTTATGTGGGAGTTTTGTTTTAAATAGCGGTGGAGGTAAAACTTTAAGGACATGTGTTGAAAAAGATATAACATAATGCTAAAAGGACGGCTAAGGAAGTATGAAGAAGGTTTATAAAAATCATATTGTTGATGCCAAGGCTCAAAAACACGTGAGATGAGGCTAGGGTTTCTCAAGGAATGATCTTAGGTGATGGAGGCTGGTAATGAGAGAGTTCACATAAGTTAGAGCCCTTAAATATGGCTCAAAACTGAAGATTTAAGGTTTTGATATGCCCAGATTATGACCTGCGTAACATAAATTACGCGTTGTGTAATTCAATAAACTCGCGTTACGCCCTATGTAATTCAAAATCCTCGATTTTCACTTCAACTTAAAACAACCATAACTTCTTTGTTTTCGGCGTTATTTATATGGACGGAAAGGTATTGAAGATCCCTACAATCCTATATAATTACTTTTGGCTTATCGCATACCGAACTAAATCATAATCAATGCAAGAAGCCTAATCTATAACTTTTCTGTTTCTTCCATTTGGGTCCGGTAGACGAATCAAGGGCTTAGACCTCACAACCTATATTATCAACCTTTAATAAGTCCCAACTTTACTTTCTCAAAGCCCAAAGACTTTAAACGATCGAATTACGACCCATAATCCATGAGTTAAGGTACATCCAAAATGGGGTGTTACAACTCTCCCCCACTTAAATTAGACTTCGTCCTTGAAATCATTCCTCACCACTTCCTCTGCCACACCAGTCAACCCTGCCCAAACATCCTGAGCTCCTATTCGGTCTGAAAAGTCATCTCATACACAATACTACCATCTAATATTGCCATCAAGCCCAGTCTTAGAATAATTCCTTAACCTGACAATGGAATGGACCTTGCCACTCTGTCCTCAGCCCACAAAAGGAAAAACCCAATTGCTCGGCCCGAAAATTGAAATCCCAAACCCCTTCCGACTTTTAGGTGGACCAAAAAAGAATCTGGTCTGCAACCTAAACTGAATGAAACCCTTTCGACCTTGAATCATCTTGTTAATAACTGGGAAGAAAAAAGTACCTAATCAACCATCACTGCTAAAACCTTTCACTTGAAAACAAAGGCAACTCCCAACACGATTCTCAATCATTTGTGTCATACAAACATAAAATAAAATTCTGCTAAGTAGCATTCAAATATTGATTTATCTGAGATCTCCCAGTTTTTGTACTGACATACCAATTAACATAAGTACTGGATTTCCAACCTGTTGATGTAGCTGATACTTTACACATGACCGTACCATGAGACTCCAACCATGAGTCTATCTGAAAAAAATCTATCCTAACATGTTTGCCAAAACAAATCCAACATCCCTCCTATTACAACTAGGAACGACATAACCGACCATCACACAAACATTAGATACTCTGTTTCATTCTAGGTGAAGCTACCAGCCCAACGTAGTCTTATATCACAACCAACCCCAAATCGATTTACGACCTTCCTCAATCCCATGAATTTTGTGGTCCTACTACAGTCTCACAACCCCTCCTGCCATGGTTTAATTCTCTGTAGCGAAGGCTACAAGCCAAATCGTAGATTTACAACACACTTACAACTACCCGTCGACATGGTAAATGCTACCGGTCTCACGACAACCTTATAACACTTCCACACTGCCTACCAACCTAGTGAAGGCTACTATTCACCCTACAGTCTTACAACACTTACATACTACCTACCATCATAGTGAATGTTATGGGTTACCCCGCATTCTTATAATACTTCTACCACTACCAATCTAGTGAATGCTACAGACCGCCCCGCAGTCTTACAACACTTCTACCACTGCAATTCTAGTGAATGATACGGGCTACCCCATAGTCTTGCGACACTTATACCACTGCCATGGCCCCAACCCATGGTCTTGCCAACTATCCACGAGGAAACTTAGCCACAAATCAAATTCAAGCGGGAACTCCAATCTGTTGATCCCAACAGGCATTCGGGTCATCCTTCGAATCAGACATGAACGGGTACAGAGATCCTAACATAACCCTCAACCTAAGACTAACCACTAACCCAAAATGCACCAATGCTGACGCTCCACGTCCTCATACAATCATGATTTACAACCCTTACTTCTCTGATTACAACTGCCCAACGGACATTATTGCTTGCATAAAAATTTGGCTCATTCCACAATTAGAACTGGTGATCCTCTTATTCTTGGAAGGTCATTCCAAGTTGACTCACATTGGGAGTATTGAAATTAATCCCAAGCGATTCTCCCCCATTTAGAATCATCTATACCCTATAAATCTCGTACCCATTTAGATTTCCAAGCCATAAATGATTTCATTACTCATAACTATCGTCGACCTGAGCTTTACAAGAGTTTACATTTCATGACCAACCGATCTAGTGTACACACATCCCAAAAA
This sequence comes from Lactuca saligna, assembly GCF_052625555.1. Classification (NCBI taxonomy): domain Eukaryota; kingdom Viridiplantae; phylum Streptophyta; class Magnoliopsida; order Asterales; family Asteraceae; genus Lactuca; species Lactuca saligna. The sequence continues at coordinate 28,350,187 of NC_136420.1, forward strand.
CTCGGATAAATACACCATAATATCTCAATGAAAATCGATATCTCCAAGCACCATCCACCAATACAACTTCAAAATCCTCGAGCGACTTTCATGGATAAGGAAGAAAGAATAACCGATTATCGAAACGGGTAGGTAACCAATCCAATGAACATCTTACTATGGAGCAATTCCAATGTGAACCTGAAATCAATCACCTCAAATGTATGAATTGACAACTGCCGACCTTACACTAGTGATTTGACCAATCCTTCCTTGCATCTTTGCCATGGAAGATCCATACAAGTCTCACATTTAAATATGATGCGCTCACTCGGTAGCTTCCTCGGACTCCTTTTTGAACCACCAAAAATAAAATCGGTTGCTGGTTCTCTAATCAGAACACTCAGTTTCCTCCACTTAAGACTCACTTTGTTATTAGTCGATGTATCCCACATGAAATCCCTAATCCTGCTCACCCTAATACCCTTTAAGCATGGCTCTGGGTATGCAAAATAGCATATGAAGATTCTTGAAATATAATAACTAGACCGCTATAGAGAAATCATGATTTCTAGGTAGAGATGTAACTAAACCGAATATAATGTCTCGCACACACAATCACATAATTATAAGCATAACTAATAATTAGATCATGAAGGAAAAGATTACCATATATACATGCAATGTGAACTGATGGAACTTTGATCTCCTCGGTCTGCATCTGAAACGCTCGGCTCCTCATCATGGGAACCTCCACTCTGCCCTCATGGCCATTAGTAATCCTCAGAGTGGTTGGGGATGGTGTCCGCACCTCTCCACCTGTCAATCCCGTACAGTTGGCCTTCTTGTGGCCCACTTGGTTGCAGTGGAAACATATCAGACTCGATCCCTGAGGGCAATCCCTCCTGACATGATGAATGCCACCACACTTGTAACAACCCATACCCTAGATCAACATACCACATCAAGTTGTTTCCTGCACGTGCCATAATGACGTCGTCCATGATAGCCCCTCAATCGATGATCGAAAGTATTGGATCTCTTTGTAAGACCCCCAATTGTCTGCACCTGCTCTTCCTTCCTATTCCCGAGGTGCTTCAAGTCGATCTACCACTCTTGGGCTCTCTCTATCATGTCCTTCAATGTCTAACAAGATGAAAAGTTAACAAAATCCCTTATATTAGCACTCATCATGTCGTGGTACCAAATCCTCTTCATCTCCTCGTATGCGGCATATTGTGGATTCAATAAATCTCTCTCCCTAAACTTGGCAGTGATCTCCGCCACTATCTCAGTCGCGTGACACATGTCTTGAAACTCCCTTGCTAACTATTGAACCTCAATATTTGGTGGAAACTCCACCCTAAATCGGGTCACGAACTCATCCCAAGTCATCGTCTCAATGACCACGCCTCCCAAAGCAAAATCTACCTCCTCCCACCAGTCATGATTTCTGTCTTTTAGAAGACATGATGCAAATTTGACCTTCGATGCCTCAGGACAGAAGCTCATTCGGAAAGCATTCGCCATGTCCGCTAACCACCTCCTACTAGAAATAGGGTCCTTCTCCCCAAAGAACTTGGGAGCCCCATAATCACGAAATTCGTAGAAAGAAATAGTTCAAGCTCTCACAATAGCCATAATCTCATTGTGGAACATGCCCAGACCTTTGTCCCAAATCTCCATGATCCCCTCTTTGACCATACCAAAGATCATAGAAGTTTGCTCCAAAATACCGCATGCGATTTCTAACAAGATAAACTCCCGCATATGCGCATCAATCAGCTCAACACCAACACCTGAGCTTGAACCAAAACATAACCTCCTCCATGTGTGCTCATCACCACACTGAAAACCAACCATAAAAATATCAAAACATACCCAAAGAATTCCTCATCCTACAGGTTTCTTAGTATTCACATGACTCTCCTTGATTTGAGTACGGATCTTGTGTTTTCAGTACTATGAGACCAATAATATCTTTAAAACCTATCCATACTTTCCTCAAGAATTATCCCGAATCCTCTAAGTCACCTTCTTAAACTAGTATTCCAAATACCCGATATACAACGCATCTAAACCCACTAAAACACTTCATAGGGTCTCCTAGGTTCCTCACCCCACCCTTCCACCAACTACTGAAGAACTTCTACTAATGTAAGTTAAATACTTCATGAATACAGTTACATACAACAAATCTTAAATGATCCTTTGACTAAAAGACTCACCTTACAACAGTTAGACTCAGACAAGAGTTGCGTAATAGGGACAAGTTAATCGCTCTAAGATTATTTAACCTTTACTACGTGTAACATAACATATTCATGTAATAATTAACTTGCATCAATATGAGTCCTAAAAAGAACAAAGTAAGCAGTATTCAGGCATCGAGTAATCTAAACCATTGCATCACTAATCAATCAATTCTATCCAACATCTAAAATCCATTCTAGCATGCGATTCTAAAAACTCACAAAACAATTATATAAAGGCATCTCTCCTAGCATTCTATCATGCAATCCTGGGCATATCCTTAGCCCTAATCTACCATACAATTCTCATAACATATAACATAGCATCATGTATGGGTATTTTGGGAATCAGTTACTTGAGCTCAGTGGATTACACACATCATACCATTTTTCTTTATAAAAATCTATTTAGAAAATTCATTTTCCTCTCAAAAAGATTACCAGTTCCCCAGTTTGAGTCCAGACACACTCGAGATTATGCCTGAATCCCTAAAACCAAGGCTTTGATACCAACTTGTAACATCCTAAAAATTCAAAGAAATTTTTTTATTTTAAAAACAATAAACCATACAAATGAGTTGTTCCAAAACCATTCAAGTGAATATATCATTTAAACATCAAAGTAAAAATCACAAACAGCCAGTGCGGAAAACTTTGGGGGATGTTGTGCAGTCACGTTGATCCCTTCCCTTTACAACCGGAAGTACCTAAAACCATAAGCACAAAGCTTAGTGTGTCCCCTAAAATACCCCATACTATACATAGAACAGAGATTGTTATTTACCAACCATAGTCTTACAGTTACTATCATGTCATGAGTCGTATCATGGTCTTTCCTTTCTAAGCCTAGGGCTAAAACCCAGGTCTTACAAATAAGTGCCAAGAGCCACCTCCTGGTCTTCCATGAAAGTATCACAAAGATAACTAGTATCCTACATATAACTACTAGGGTCCAGACCCTATTCTTACATACAGTTTGCCTTGATCTATATCTAGGTCTTTCATATAATTGCTAGGGTCCACCGTCTGGTCTTCCTACATAGCATAATCCAATAGATTTGATCCGGTGCCTTCGATCCATGAGTACAGTGAGAAGACTGACCTCAATCGGTAAACGAATAGATCTCACATACGAGATGTCGGTGTTGAAGTCCCCCCACCAACATATCTACAAACCAAAACCTAATTAGCAACTAAGGTAAAATACTCAAAATTAGCAATTCCAAAATTAGCAAACCAAAACCTAATTAGCAACTAAGGTCTTCCATGAAAGTATCATAAAGACAACGAATAGATCTCACATACGAGTTGTCGGTGTTGAAGTCCTGCCACTAACATATCTAAGTCCTCAACCCCTCACAGTTGACCAAAAGTAAAATTGGTCAAAAAGTTAACAGTCAACCTTTCATTGACTTATATATGGTGTACATCTTACTCTATGCAGGGCGTATAGTCTTATCCAGAAAACGGGAAAGAATTAGGCTATGTTAGGCAGCCTATAATATACCTCATGTACGACGTCCCTTGCTAAACTTTATTTTAAGCACTTAATACATTAAAACCTTTCACTTAAAGCTCATATCTGATTCCTACTAGCTATATAATGGATAAATTTTCCAACTTTATCCATTAGGATGGTCCAAACAACCAAGATCTAGTATTTACGTCTCAAAGGGACCAAAAATGCATATTTCTCATCTTAATCCATTAATTTCAAGTCTCCAGCCTTCATATTTGAATCATTGTGATGTTTAGATGGATAAAGTTTCTAACTTTATTATAATAAGGTCACATCTTTCAAGATCTAAACTTTATGCACTAATATGACCAAAAAGTTGCAAATATGACAAATAACTAGATTTATGGAACCAATGAGCAAGTCAGAAGCTTTTTTACTTACAATGATACATGAATGATGTAATCTTGTTGGATCTATACTTGAACTCTTCTTCTATACATTGTGTTACCACCTTGCTCTTCAAGATTCAACCTTCCAATGGAGAAATAATCTAATAACTGATACCAAGGCTAAAAAACAAGTGAGAAAAGTCTAAGGTTTCTCAAGGAATGGTCTTAGCTGATAGAGACTAGTAACGAGAGGGTTTCACATAAATTAGAGCCCTTAAATAGGGCTAAAAACCGAAGATTTAGGGTTTTTATTTGCCCAGATTATGCCATGCATAACATAAATTACACCCTGCGTAATTCATTAAACCCGCATCATGCCATGCGTAATTTAAAATCCTTAATTTACACTTCAACTTCAAATAGCCATAACTTCTTCGTTTCAACTCTGTTTTCGGCTTTCTTTATATGCACAAAAAATGTTGAAGATTCCCACAATTAATTTTTATTACTTTTGTTTTATCACATACCGAACTAAAACCATAATCCATGCAAGAAGCCTAATTTATAACTTTTCCCTTTCTTCCGTTTGTGTCCAACATACAAATCAAGGGCTTAGACATCACAACCAATATTATCAACCTTTACTAAGTCCCAAATTTACTTTCTCAAATACCAAAGACTTTAGATGATCGAATTACAGCCCACAATCCCTGAGTTAAGGTACATCCAAAAATGGAGTGTTACATTTCAGATGCTTTTTGAGTGACTAATGTTTTCAAGTGTAAAAGTCCTGCTTAGTTCGACATGTTTCCTCTTGGAGAAGTTGAAAACATGCCTTATTGAAGATTTAGCAATGGTTCAGTTTGTTAAATGAGTGTATCAATGGTATTGTAGTCACATTTTTTCAAATGGAAATCAATTAAAAAACCATTTAATTTTTCGTGATCGAGTTATCTACATTCGCGATTTGATCAATAAGGTTTTTGAGATAGGAGTAATAATCATTTATATTTGAGAAGGAATCGAGACAAGTGGTTTTGAATTGTTCTTCCAAGTAGAATGGATTTGTTTCTTTATTATATTGAAAGATTTCTTCAAGACGGTTCCAGAGTTCTTGAGCGGTATCCTCAGGTTTCATGATATTTTGTATGAGATTTGGAGAGATTGTTATTGTTTGACAACCGCACCTAGGCTAAGCCAAGTAGGTTCATCTATATCAGCGTGACAAGAAGACTTAGGGTTGATATGGTAAAACATAGTATACATATATGCATGGATATTAAAGAGTTCCATCATGAGTCATAATGATCATCAATTAGATCAAGGAGAATATTGATAGAGTTTCTGATGTTATTGTCACCGATATGTCAGTCATCAGGCCCCGCTCGGTAAACAGATATGTCAGTCGTCAGGCCCCGCTCGGTATACATATACACATATAATCATACAAACACATACGATAATCACAAAGATAATAGCATACTGGATAGTTATTGGTCTCTGCCCAGTAAACATATAAACACATAATACATGCAAGAGTCACGCAGAAAACTAGCATCTTAACATATCAAACCATAGGTCGACATTGGTACCTTCGACCCGCTAAACACATTGAGGAAAACTCACCTCTAGTTGTTGAATCTCCTAAATAAATCTCGGTCCGCTGGTCTGGAAAATCCCCGCACTAACATCATCAAATAATATCCAATTAATAGTTGGATCTCGACCCATAATCAACAATCTAAGCTATTTGTCCAATATCCATGGTAAAAGATCATTTTACCCCTTTCTTACTTGGCCGAAATCAAGGACCAACCCATTTTCTCCAAAAGCCCAAATTCCTAAATGGCATCACAAGGTTCAACTTCCAAATTGGGCCTAAAAATCATGATGGACTTAATCCGAAGAAAGTCCATAGTCTATGATGGGTTTTGTACAAACAATCCTATGTGTGCATGCAACCTTAGAATTGGATCTATGTTTTCACTATTAGATACACAACATTATGAGCACATAAAGAAACCCTAATGTGGCCTACAACTTTTGAAATTCATGTAGAAGGTTAGAACACATACCTCTTGTTGTTATATTGTAATAACAACTTAAATCTTCAAACCCTAAATCTTGAAAGCAAGCACCATAAGTGTAGTGCCTCTAATGGCTCACAAACACCAAGAGAAAATGGAGAGGTAATAGAGAGAGGGAAGAGGTGTGAAATTCATCCCTAAGAACCCTAGACAAGTCATGGATGAATTCTTATGGCCGTAGGATTCTTTATATAGGTGTAGAGATTAGGTTTTCAGTCCTTATCCTTATCTAGTTGCTTGCCCACCAAGTAACCATAAGATAAGCCTTGAAAACCCTTATCCTTATCCTTTGGATGATTTCAAGGATATCTTACCCCTTGAATTCATTTAACCTATATCTAGGATAACTATTACCATATTTTGTAACTATCACATATTTACAATTCAGCCCCTCTAGTTTAATTAATTACACTTGATCACAAAATTAATTCCTAATTAATTATTGATCAATATTAATTAAACAATTATGATTTCTCATTTAATATATTATTCTTATAACATATTAATAAATCATAATAACCTCTTTCTCTATTATTTCTCCAGTCCAGTTGCTTTGGTGAAGGCAACCCAAAAGGACCATGCACAATCGGGTCAAGTACTTGACAAATATGGTTACGGGCTTAGACACTAATCCAATAGTCTCCAACTTGGATAAGTCTAGTAACTATAATAGTAAGTACTACCCGATTAGCAAGCGTAGCTCTCAAAGATGCTGTCAAACTCTGATCTTATCAGTAACCTGTCCTTTAGATAAGGGATCATATATTCCTCCATTCTAGATATCGTATAAACGTGAGACATGGATTGAAATCATTCTCTCAGTCTATGTGTTGTTTCCCGATTTCCGATTTACGATGACTGACTAAGTGAGCGTGGGTTTAATCCATTGCTCAAATCTTATTCATAAGCACTCATGAACGTTGCAGCAAACATTTACTTATGTCTAATACTCTTTTAGACAATCCACACACCAATTCACGATAGTCTTCATTCATATCTACTTCCAACATATGAACGACTGTGGCCCGTTCGAATAATTTGACTGTTCTAAACCAATTAAATTATTCAGGAAGTCAAAACATGCAAAGTGAAACACAAGAATAATATTAATCCCATATGGCCTCAAACCTTTGAGCATAAATAAAACACCTTTTATTTATCACCATATTGATTACTCATTATTTTTCATTTCGGGTAATCGACTTCTTACTTGAATTATTACACTTGTCCCATGCTCCTAGCATGCACACAATATTTACCTATGGTTCTTTCTTTGTGAAATAGATCAAATTGAACACATTTCCAATCATTCTCATTTCACAACTCCAAATCCTTTTCCATAAGTGAAAGAATATCAAATTCTTGCTACTTATAGAATATGCTAGATTCGAACATTTTATGCACTGATCCTTTCGTAATGTCACTGCACAAAAGTCACAAAGACTATTGTCAATGACATTACAAAGTCCTCTATCGGAGATTGTTACAAGACAGTTCCTTAGATATGATGTCTCTCACTCAAATTACATTCCTTTGAACATCCTTTTGCATATATGTTTCTAATCTAGACATAGATTTTCAATATTCAATTCCCAATATGGACACGTTTCCATATTTTCCATATGGCAACTTATTCTTAATAGAATCTTATCTATTCATAATAATGTCGATATGGTCCATCCAATATGGAAACATTTCCATATTTTCCATATGACAACTCATTCTTAATAGAATCTTTTCTATTCATAATAATGTCGATATGGTCCGTCCAATACCATGCTTCCAACTAATCACAAGCAACCAATCCTCGTCGAACTTTGGATTGTCCTTTGATAGTTGTTTAATTATTTTAGTCAAAACCAATTCTAGTCCCTTTTCCCTCTAAATGCGCTAGACATTTGGAAAATTTTAGAATGGTCAAATATTAAAGCATTTGCAATCGACACTATACCCGAAGCGTATGGGACACGATGCATAATGTTTTATTTGCTATGTTCTCAAAATTCGAATTGTGAAGAGGAATGTCGTAATCATAATCGAAATTTTAAGAACACACTATGTACCTTTGACTAAATTTATTAACATTTCTCAACCTAAGCCTTTAGATTTGAAATGAAGCATAATATTCTCTCCCTTAATTATAGCAAAACAACTTTACAACCCTTACGACTTTGCAAGGTATAACTCTTGTTTTCTATAATTAATATAGCCAACTTGCAATACGTGCCTTAATAATCATACAATCATAACATTTATGCTCCCACTATCATGATGATTATTATAAAACATAACACTTATGCTCCCACTAGCTTTGACATGTATTCAGAAACAACTTAACTTTCAGAAAAAACAATACTTATTGAATTTCTTAAGTTCATGTTTCTAATACTTAGTGCTTTGATAATCTTTTATCAATGCTTCTTGAACTTATACACCTTTGCCTTAGATAGTTCATATGTGTGTCTAAACAATTAAGACTAATTGCCAAACCTCACAATTCAAATCATGGAAAGGGATACCGTAACCATAATCGAATTCGAGAATGCAATTTTACAATCACTATCTTCTTAAAATCTTTCTTAGTGAAATCATTTTCTCACAATCATTTTCATGAAGGAGGAAATCTTATGACACTTAGATTTAAACGGTGTATGTGTTCTTATCCATGTGAATTTGTTAAAACCAAGGTTTACGACAAATTCAAACTCATATGGACCGAACTTTCTTAATCTTGATTTCTTGCCTTATGGTAGCACGACTGCCCACCATGTCTTCCAAGTAGTTAACCAACTCACCTTTCCTATCAATGTACTTTCCATTGATCAAGGCCTTTTCCTTTTATGCATTCAAATGAGAACTCATAGGACTCACATGCATAATTAACTCAATTGGAACAGCACAAAAACAAAATAATGTCAACACGATAGGTTGTTAACCTCAACTCGTGTGCTAGTGATGATCGATAAGGTTTATTTGAATTGTTCTTGAAACCTTTCAAGACCATTAAGACTCCCACTGACTCCTTGATATATAAGATTCTCTTGTTAATAAACATTTCTTGACAAACAAATATTCAAGAGTTAGTGTAGTTTTTATCAAAACACTTCATAAATTGGTCCTAGTTGGTCTTTGTCTTATCCAAGACATCACAACTTTCCACATTTGATGAATGTTATAAACCTTTTAATACTTGTCACTCATTGTCAGAATCTTAACTCTAAGACTTGTGTTGGAACGAAGTATGATTGACTTCTTGATTTAACCATTTCTTCAATTCTTGATTCCTCTTCTTAAACATACAATTGTACTAAGACTCACTTAGAGGATCATTTGAGATATGGTTCTTAATCATTAAGACTTATCATAAAACATAAAAGGTACTCTCCCTTCTTCTTAGAATGGAGAACCTTTTATCTTTCTGCCTACTTGATTCTTCTTATTCGTTATACCATTGATTTAAACCTTTTTAATCAATTCCGAATACACTTAATCTTATCATATTTACTAAACCTTTAGTAAATCATGACGAATATCTTTGTTACTCTTATGGTGGACTTGATCAACACACAACTTTGTGTGCTCGATCTCCTAGTCTTTCACTTGACACTTTGTCAACGAATTAGTCTAATTTCCAAATATGAAAATTTTCATTCATCATGCAACCAAGTTGTGTGATTCCAAATTTCTGTCCAATTGAAATTTAGGCGATGAGAAACTCTCCCTATTTGGTAAATTCTCGACATTTCCATAAATAAGAATCATATCCATTCGTTGTAGAAATATGTAAGCATCAATTTTCATAACGATTTCATTGCAAGGAAATAAACAAATAAATAAATAAGTCAAACAAAATTTATTTTATTTATAAAAGTAGCGGAAAACATTTATCCTTACAATGCAAAATCCATTGAAAACTATGTAGTCGAATATTCCTAACAATTCTATCATAAATATATAAGCTCAAAATCTAATCTTCAAGTCCATGCGATCGAGACCCATTTCTTTGTGATTAGACTCATCTTGCTCTTTCATCAAGCTTCCTTTCTTTTCACCGATCCTGAAAAACATTCAAATGCAATCTTATCACATCATGTATTAAGAATCAACGAATAGGAACTTAATGGAGTTAGATAGTGGATTTTTACCTGAAGCACAGTCATACTCTTTGACTCTCCCATCTTTGGAATCTTCAGGCTCTTGGGGCAGACTTCTATCCAACGCCCTTTCTCTTGGCAGCAAACGCAGGTCGCTTCTCTTAGAACGTCCTCGGAAGCATGGTCGGTTGACTTTCCCAACAAATACGCTCCATTGCTTCGCCAAATCATTTCTGATTCAGCAGCAATGAGCATGTAAGTTAGGTCAATGAGGTTATCGTCATGATCCATCATATAATACTTTCTTTTGAACTCATTATATGATTCAGGGAGTAACTGCAGAACCCAGTTCACAGCCAACTCATCAGGAAATGACACACCCAACATAATCAACCTATCGATGTGTGATTTCATTCCTAGAATGTGGGCACACACGGATTTACCATCTTCATGTTTCATTTCCAATAGGGCCTTAGTGATATTGAACCTTTCAATTCTTCGATCTTGTGGGTTAGGGAGAACAATTAGAGGAGGTGGAGGAAGTGAAGCATGATTTCTTGTTCCTCGATCGAATCGTGGAATACCATCTTCATGTGGAATGCTTGTTCCACGGGATTTGGGAAGACCATAGTTGTCAAACTTAGACATCTACAAAACGGGAGAAACAAATTCAAGTTAGTTGATTGATTTGAGTCCTTAGTAAATCACCCAAATGAGATACTAAGGCTAGGACCCAACACAATATTCTATAACTCGGGAGAGGGATGCCGTAACCCTAATTGTAGAATATTTGAAGGTAAGTGAATGACGATTCACTAATTTCCATCATGAAAAACGAAAAAGAAATTTAAGTTTTAAATCTATGAAAACTCCTAGATCCTTTGAGATTCATTGAACTTTCAATGGCATGTTTAAATCTCGATATGCCCCTCTTTTTTGTGACTGGGATGTCGAGGATCACAAAGCGGGTGTGAATAACCATGCAAACTTACATAGTGCCCTCACATGTTATAGTTACCTATTCGATGTGCTGGTAAACCACACACGCTCCACCGAACTATGACAAACATTGAGTCACCCTTTGCTACCTTTGCTTAGAACCATTTAGTGTGCCGGTAAACCACACAGGCTCCACTAACGTCTTCGCAAGGGCACAAAGTGTAATTTCATGGAATAGCATCAATTCACTTTTGCCTAAGTAACTAAGATTGGGAATTTGTAAAACATTTAGTTACTTTTGTACTTCATTATACTTATAATGGAAAGTTTTGTCTTATCCTATCCGTTCGGCTAACGACCCTCCACTAGTCAAGAGTGCGGTGGGTAAGAGTGGATACCGATTCAATCGCCATTTTATAGGCAATTTTCTTAAACACCCCTTATAGACCAGCTTCGTGAATGAGGCCTACTAATGGTAAAACTGACTTTTACTCATGCATATATATATATATATATATATATATATATATATATAATGTTAGACTTTTAATGTTATATATAGTATAGGGTGTATTTTACACATTTAAAATGTTAGGTGGTCAAATATAACAATTATACTTTTAATTTTAAACCAAAACTTTTATGGTTTTATTAAACTTCTTTTAATTATACACCTTAATTAATTAATGAACCATAAGGGTGTGATTTGAACTTTTCAAAACAATACTAGGGTTTTAGAATTTAACATTCCTAAATTAAACTTTTAATCAACTTTTAAATTCCAAAACTTGAGGGCAAGTTTTGAAACTTTTCAAAACAATTAGGTTTTAATCTCACTTTAAAATTTTCGAAATTTAATACTATTTAAATTAAAATTTTAAATATTAAAACTCTTGATTTAATAATTTAAATTAATAGTTTAATTCAAGATAATTATTAAATCATAAGGGATTATTTAAATCATGAAGGATAACTACCAATTAACAATTAATTTATCCTAATCCTTTTAATCCCTCTAAAATTCGAAAATCATGGGATAGGATAATTCAAAATCTTTAATTACCATATATAACCATTAAAGGATAATTACAAGATATAGGATAATCCAAATCCCTAAAATTTAGGATCTTATCATGGGGAGGAGGCTAATTTCGAAAATCAAGGGAATAAAACAAACCCTAGATTTTGAAATTTAAGGGTTTAAGGAAATGATTTGAAGATCTTATTCAAACTCTTGCAAATTAGGGTTTGCAAACCCTAATCTCGAAAAACCCTAGCCTCCCAGGGTTTATTGGCAATAAACCCTAAAATGTCAAGTTCATACAATTGAATAAACTAATTGAAAACAAGTTAACCAAAGGCTCTGATACCACTGATGGGTTTTGTACAAACAATCATATGTGTGCATGCAACCCTAGAATTGGATCTATGTTTTCACTATTAGATACACAACATTATGAACACATAAAGAAACCCTAATGTGGCCTACAATTTTCAAAATTCATGTAGAAGGTTAGAACACATACCTCTTGTTGTTATATTGTAATAGCAACTTAAATCTTCAAACCCTAAGTATTGAAAGCAAGCACCACAAGTGTCGTGCTTCTAATGGCTCACAAACACCAAGAGCAAATGGAGAGGTAATAGAGAGAGGGAAGAGGTGTGAAATTCGTCCCTAGGAACCCTAGACAAGGCATGGATGAATTCTTATGGCCTTAGGGGTCTTTATATAGGTGTAGAGATTAGGGTTCAGTCCTTATCCTTATCTAGTTGCTTGCCCACCAAGTAACCATAAGACAAGCCTTGAAAACCCTTATCCTTATCATTTGGACGATTTCAAGGATATCTTACCCCTTGAATTCGTCCAACCTATATCTAGGATAACTATTACCATATTTTGTAACTATCACATAATTACAATTCAACCCCTCTAGTTTAATTAACTACACTTGATCACAAAATTAATTCCTAATTAATTATTGACCAATATTAATTAAACAATTATGATTTCTCCTTTAATATATTATTCTTATAACATATTAATAAATCATAATAACCTCTTTCTCTATTATTTCTCCAGTCAAGTTGCTTTGGTGAAGGCAACCCAAAAGGACCATGCACAATCGGGTCAAGTACTTGACAAATATGGTTACGGGCTTAGATACTAATCCAACAGTCTATTCATGGCCTAAAGTCAGAAATCCAATGGCCCAAACCCTAAAATCCCAAGATAAATCCCAAACCCGAGAAACTCAAATTCAAACTCAATCTGCTGAGTACGCAGGTCATACTCAACTCGTACGCTTAGCGTACTCCTTTCGGGGTCAATACGTGCATCGTACTAGTTAGGTACGCCCAACGTACTCCCTAGATTAAACCATTAAGCACTTAATTGGTCAAGCTAACATGCTAAACTCTCAGATCTGATTCTAAATGGCGACTTCATATGTAAAGTTGGCAACTTTACATCCATGCATGACATAATAGGGCCCAATACAAAAAACAACAAAAAAAAAAAAGCTTAATAAGACTCTTAATACTAGCATGGACCAAAATCTTACATAAAGTTTGCATTTTTATGGACAATGGACCTCAAATTAGCAAAGATCTAACATCCATCGCTTCTAGAGTAGACCATAACTTCATATATGACTTAAAAGACCCAAAAATGCCTATATAACACCATAAAATAGATCCAGTACAAAAGACCATCAAGATGAGAGCTTTTTACCTCAAAAGGCTTGCTAATGTAAAGATAACTCTGGATCTAAAAGCTCAAGCTACTCTCAAGCAACCTCCAAGTGTTCCTCTTCTTCTTCTTCACCATAAAACACCAACAAACTCACTTTCAAGCTCAAATCTCACCAAATACACTTAGGGTTTCAATATTAAGGCATAGGGTGATGGAGACTGATCAGTAGAATGTCTAAAGGTGGTTTAAGATGTTTAAATAGGGTGCAAACCCTAATTTTTAGGGTTTGCCCCCTGCACCATGTATGCCATGCATACTCCACGTATGCCCTGCGTACGTGGATGAATCCCACATCCATAAGAGAACTAGTAAGGACCAAAATGATATAGATTTTGCAATAAAGGGCTAAAAGGAAACATACAAAATCACAAAAGTTACCAATTTGGGTTGGCGATATCGCCAGTGAGACTACTTCTCCTTTGAGTTAATATCGATAATAAAGAATTAGACGAGTTATATAACCCGTTGTTGTGCTCCTCTCTCTCTCTCTCTCTCTCTCTCTCTCTCTCTCTTCGTGTGTGTATGTGTGTATGTACACACACTATATATATTTCTTTTCTTTTTTATTCTTTTCACACACAAACTATATATAACATGTTTGTTTTTAATTACAAAAGTATAATACTATCACATATAATTAATATTTTTTTATTATGAATAATTTTTATACTTTAAGAAATAATTTGTATGTTTTTAATTATTAAAAAATAATTTAGAAAGTGGCTTTGGAAATATGTTATTTCCATATGTTATGAGTTGAAAAAGATGGAAGAAATAGTAAAGAGAAAAACAGATGTATCGGTGACATGTAACATAATAAATGAAAGAATGACAAGTGGTGAAAATGATTTTTATTTATTAGAGTAGATTAGGTGTAAGACTCATGTATTACATATGTTCATTTAAAAAAAATAAATATGAAATTCTAAACAGTTGAAAAGTTTGAATTTATAAAAAAAAAATTGGAAAAATATTGAATTATTAAAATTAAAGTGTTTTTTCTCTTTTAAATTTAAACAAATACTTTAGATAAATAAACAAAAGAAATTAATGAAATTTTAATTTAGAAATTTTAAAATTATAATGAAAATCAACTAATAAAAGTATTTATTATTATATTTATTACAATTAATACATTTAATTAAATATCATATAATACTATATGGAAAATTTTTAATTGAAAATAACACAAAAGATACAACCAAATCTATAAGAATATAAGATGAAAAAAATATATATATTACAGTAAAGATAGTTTATTACAGTAGAGATATAGCACACTCCCCCATTCCTTGATATCTCAGGTTGGAGTGGAGAGTACTACTTTTTTTTTGTTGCCAAATCTAATTTGCAAGGACCGATATGCAACTTACTAAACTTGTAGGGGGCTTAATGCAACTTAATATTGCCCGTGACAACTCTTCCAATTTACATGGACCACTTTGATAAAAAGGCTTCCTCTAGCTCTCATCCGTCACCTCCCGCACAATCCGCACTAGCTATATATATCCAATTCGAACTCCACTACAACATACACACTCACACACAGTATATTCTACTTGTCAATTCGATCGCTAAAAAATATCAATAATGGGCACCGTCGGTGAATCGGAAAAGTATTTACTGAATCGGCACAAGGAGCACCACTTCACCGCCGGTGAAGTTGTCCGTGATATCATCATCGGCGTTTCCGATGGTCTTACCGTCCCCTTCGCTCTCGCGGCGGGGCTTTCCGGTGCCAATGCTTCGTCTTCCATCATCCTCACCGCCGGAATAGCGGAGGTTGCTGCTGGTGCTATCTCCATGGGACTCGGCGGGTAAATCAACCAAGTTTATTTCATTGCAATGATTTTAGGTTTTATTGGTTGATTAATTTCAGTAGCATTCTAAAACACATCATTCGAATACGATTTATTTTTTTCGTCATGAAATTGTTCTATGTAACGGCATGTCGTCATCTAATACCGGATTCAGGATAGAAACAAAATTGTAATTATTATAATCCACCATAGCAAATTGCATGCGAGTGCTCTGTAGGGTTTTAGGATTCGCTTTTTGAGGTCAATCCTACTATTTCGATATGAAATTATCACCTACATATTCTTATTCTTAGTGTTTGTACTCTGTATTATGATTAAGGCACTTATTAAGTTTTGATAAACAATCAATAATCTCGAATTTGTTATCCCTAGTCTGATTAATGAAATCGGCGTTTAACGATTAGGTATTTGGCTGCGAAAAGCGAGGCTGATCATTACGCTAGAGAGCTACAGAGAGAACAAGAAGAAATTGATACCATACCTGATACAGGTTCATTTCTTTACTTCATTTACAGATTAAGATACATATACTTACGTGATACACATTCATTGATCTTTGATGATTTGATTCTATATAAACTGTAGAGGCGGCAGAAGTTGCAGAGATACTAGCAGAATATGGCGTGGAGCCACATGAATATCAACCCGTGGTGAATGCTCTGAGAAAGAACCCAAAAGCATGGCTTGATTTCATGATGAAGTAAGTGTTAATTACTGAATTTTGATCCAAATAATAATCTCTTTCAAATCTCATATTTGTTTGAGTATTTAGCTAACCACCTAAGGTGCATATCCATGTACACCATGATTACACAGTACAATTAGTCAATCATGCTTAGAACTTTGATTCTTACCTGACCAAATTCTCCATAAAAGTAGGACACTTATTTAACAGATATTTCTAATGATACGATGATAAGGAGGGCATTTGTATCTTTTGCATAATAAACACAATGCAACTTGTTCTATCATGTCTAACATACAAGATCTCAAGAAAAAAAAAATCATAATTGTAGACATAGAAATCTTAATTGTTTTATGAAGTAATCCATGATTAGACATCGAAATGCCAAACATTGTCCTTTTATGTGTCTTGAGAATGTTTTCATGATTATTTAAGTAAAAAGTTTATTCATGTTGGCATCTAGCAAACCAGAAGCAATCCACTCTTCCGTTAAAAAATTATAAAAAAAATCTTGGATTAACTATATTGTTTATACTTAATATTGGTCACAATCACACGTTGCTCTTTCCTAAGTTAACCTTTTGGCCTTTTTAGCACGTTAGCCACACTTCATCGAATTAAAAATAAATCAAGTTTATACAAAGACAAGATATCATTATCATACATTTTTGGTCAATAAAAAAATATTACAAAAGCAAATAATTATTGAACCATCTTAATTCATACACCTTTTATTTATTATCCAGATTTGAACTTGGACTTGAGAAGCCCGATCCAAAAAGAGCGCTTCAAAGCGCACTAACAATAGCAATAGCTTATGTCTTGGGTGGAGCGGTCCCCCTCTCACCTTACATGTTCATCCCAATCGCTGAAAAAGCTTTGATTGCATCCGTCATTGTGACCATCTTCGCGTTGTTGGTCTTTGGGTTTGCCAAAGGTTACTTCACTGGCGACAGACCAGTGTGGAGCGCGCTGCAGACTGCCCTGATTGGGGTCATAGCATCTGCAGCCGCTTTCGGCCTTGCCAAGGCCGTACAAGGATAGTAGTAAACTGTTAGTAGAGTTGTATACAAACCGGGCCTGAAAAGAAGGAAGTCAGTCAGGCAGGCCCGGTTTGTCTTTTGTGTTGCTTTTTTTTTTTTTTTTTTTTTTTGAAGTACATGTTGTTTTTGGACTTTGTATTAAATGGGACTCGAAAAGGTACTTTGGAGCATGTTGATTCTTGTGGGCCTTAGATTGGAAATGGAACTTTGCTTTATTATCTTGTTGTTTTGGATTATTTGTGAAACGCATGCGCAATATAAAAAGGGGAATTGAGTTTTTGGGTTTTATGAAAATATAAAAAATGAAATATGAAAATATCTTTTGATTGCATAAGTAAACATTATTGTAGGTGGCATGTTTGGGGTAGTTCGTTTTTCAACAATACACTATATTTTAAATAACATAATTGGTGTGGTTTGTTTTCTTTTCTTGGATATTTATGGTGGGGATTGGGGTTGAATTGTTTATTAATAATAGGGTGGGAGATTTGTGTTGATCTATATTTGTATGTGTTTTAAGGGTTTTGAGATCTGAGAGGTACTTGAACGTCTATTTTGAAGTGTTGGGTATATTAGAAATCGTTGATAGTTGGATTAAAAATTATCTCAAAAGTAGTTTTTTATAAATCAGCTTCTTCACATCTGAATTTAGATACTAGCAAAAGAAAATGATAATTTTTCTTTTACTAAATTGGAAATTTCTTTTCGTGATATTGTAAAGGACTAAATGTTATGATTTTAGTTCAGAAGTTTGTTCTGTTGAAAATATGGTTGAAAAACATAGTTTTATTGCAGGTTAGCTCCTGACATTGACGGTGTTAAAAGAAAAGTTGGATTTAAGTCCAACTAATAGTGGTTCCTAGTAAAAAAGAACTAATCCAATAATATGAGGCGAAATCATCTATAATAAGAAAGCTTTTTCGATAAACTTTTTGGTGTCATATTACAATCATATTATAGTCATATCAACAACCAAAAATCTTCACAGATCTTCTCAGTGGTCCTAACAAAGCTTTTTATTTGTTTATAAAGTAAAGGAATAAAATAAAAAGCTTTATGAATGAAGCTTGTAAAGTTACATTGAAATATAAAATCTTCTAATAATAGTGTCTTTTTTTTTAATAACTTGATCAAGCTTATTTTGACAAAACTCATTTGACCCAAAAACCTTTCCAAAAGCTGTTCTTTGGATGTTCTTACATAAATATGAAAAGTGTCTTGGTAAAAAAAACTAAACATAAAATATGGTCTTTCAGATAATGCCATCGAGGAGAACGATTAAGACGCCCAATGTATGCAAGCGATGTTACTTAGCATTATAGGTAACTCATGCTTGTTTTCGTGCACCGGATGCAATTGGTAGGCATCATTGATCATAGGTCCATGCAAATATCATTCTTTGTAAACCAAAGTCACAACTTTAGCAAACTTGAAGATACTTTTCCATGTGGTCCACTCGAACATCCTCAAGTACTCATCTCATGAGTATGCTCCCATGCCGTATATTAACTAACGAATTGGGGTTGTGTATGTTTTGTGTTGGATAAAACCTTTACTTCATCCCGCATCCTATTTTAACCGAAAATATGGAAACTGACATTACAAGTCATCCACAATACATTGAAATAACTTTTTCCTTGTCCATAACTGTCGTCTAAACTTATTAGCGTATACAATGCCATCGTCAAAGTAGATTTCTATATCACGATTGTGCCTGACTTCACAATTTCTATTCAAAGGACATACTCTCGTTCTAAAACATGAACTTTGAGCTTCTTGGTTTTGATATTATGCAATTGTGTTTGCAATAGCATTCTCAAAAAACTTTACTTCTCGTAATGCCAACGTATCTGACGAAGTAAATTATAATGACGACGTTGTGGATGAATGAATTTGTGAGAAAAAATTGTGTGAGATTAAAGGTTAAAATGTTTAGCACTTATAGTGGTAAAATGTTTTTTTAATAAATTAATTAATTAAAGTAGTTAAATAAAGTAACCGTCGAAGAGTAGAAAAAGAGAAAAGAGATTGCATCGAAAATGGTATTGTGTGGTGGTTCACCTCACCTTCATCGTACAGACGATGTGGTGTTCTTCATCATAGTTAAACATTTACATCACCCCACCGCAACATGCAGATGATATACACTTTTGGGGTGGAATTGGTACAACACCATACATTTATTCGTTAAACTACCTATCATACCAATTATAATTTGTATAAATATTTTGCTATCATTAAAGTGCCAAGTATAATTGGTACTAATTTGTTTGACTACCAATAAATTTGGTTGGTACATGTTGTTAATAGTATTTACCAACATGTATATAGGTTTTACGAATGAAGATTTTCGTGTTGTTGAACATTGTAAAACATGAATGTGGTTTTTGTAAATGATAGTTTTGTGAATGATGGATATTAAAAACACAATCCATAAGGATTTTATTAAATTTTTACCATTAGTTTAAATGTTAAAGTAGTGGAGAAAAATGAGACAGGTCAATATAAGTGTAAACTTTAAACTTTATTAATATGGTAGATATTAATATCAAAGTTCGTGAAATATTAAACACCAAACACAATTAAAAATTAAATCTATGATCTCTCTCTCTCTATACGTGTGTGTGTGTGTGTATATATATATATATATATATATATATATATGTATATGTGTGTGTGTTTATATAAAAATTGAATTAGTTGTTATGATAATAGCGGGGTATTTAAAACTCAGAACCATTATTGTACTATATTTATTTAATTGGTACGGAATTACAAATCAAACATGTTGGCTACAAAATATATTTGTTATAAATATTATTAGTTTGGTTGGTAACATGTTAGTCGGTTGATACATATTTGTCAACCATAGTTCTTATAAAAATGGACCTTTATATTTTCAAAGCCATATTCAAAAAGTAAAAATGAATATATATATATATATATATATATATATATATATATATATATATATATATATATATATATATATATATATATATATATATATATATATATATATATAGAGAGAGAGAGAGAGAGAGAGTGTGTGTGTGAGAGTGAATGTGTGAGTTTATTAACACTACAATAAATTGATAATTGTTATAAAGATAATCATGACAAAATTAAGCAATAATAAAATATATTATCTTAGGTGCCAAAACAAAAATGTAGGGTTAATCAAAATAATGGCCTCGATTAAAAATTGCTTAATGGATTAAATTTGTAATGGGTTGGCCTTAATAAACATGGATGAATAAAAAGATAAATAAGGAAAAAAATTAATGAATCTAAATAATAAAAAAAAGAATGCATTAGACTAATTATCCCAAAGAAAAACACACACATAAAATGAGTATTTGTCAAAAATCATACCCTCGTCACAGAAAGAGCAAGGGTGGCACCTCTTAGATTGTGAACACTGGCTCAGTAACGAACTTGACATTATTGATATGTACTCATCGAACACTGCGCCATGAACTCAAAATGTTGAGTTCGAAAGTAGAGACTTAGCTATATGGTTGCAACAGTAGGCATTGGCCCACCCGACATAAATTTGAAGTGATATATATAATATGAAGGAAATAATTTACATGTAAGGTATGTGGATTAAAGAATTGATGCAATTTGTTTTTTGATCAATCTTCACTGTAAATTCATCGTTCATCAACAGTAGCGGATGCATACTGTTTTAGTAGAGTGTCCCTCATACTTCAACGGTGCATCTAATAGAAAAAACAAAAAATAATAATAATAATAAATTTACACTACGTGCCAAAAATCGAACAGTGATCTGGGACCCCCAATGCTCCACTAAGGTCCGCCAATGTTCATCAGGTTCATATATTAATATTTTGTTTATTATCTTAATTAATCAATTACTTCCAACTTAAACAAACAGCTACTCTAAAATCATACATTGTTATATTGTGTTACCATTTGAAGTATTTTGATACTTATTCATATTTTGTAAATTATTTGATTCACCTTAAAACAAAATCTTAACTACGCAACTGTTCGAAAGCCTAATTCGACGACCAATTGTCAATTTCTCTCCTTCTTTACTTCTTCTGCCCCACTCCACAACCCACCACCCCACACCCTCTCTTCTTCTCCATTTCTTCTTTGCTAGAGCTGAGGTGGAGTTTGGTGAGTTCAACACCACTCCCCTCGACCTTAAGAGATTGATCTACTAGATGTTTTGTACATATTTATGTAAAATAATATATATTAATGTATTTACTATTTACTATAAGATAAATTGGCAAAAACTCGGATACTATTTTTTTCTGAAGCTCCATACGCTCTCACATCCGAAACCCCCTCAGGGTCAGGCATGCTCCTTGTTGCCTTATGATATGAGCGCATGATATTTTGTTTCAAGCAAATGAATGAGCATATAAACATGGGTGCTATCTTAGTGATGAGATATGTCCTAACTTATATGTCTTCGTTAAATCGTTCAAATGTCCAAACGAAGAAAATGATAAATTTTAAGACAACTTAAGAAACAACTACGAATGACGTGGAACAAACATTTAATGTACTTAAGAGGCGTTAAGAAATCATGAACTCTTGCATGATCATATGGGGATCACAAGGTTACAAAACATAACGTACGCATGCATCATATTCTATAATATAATTATAGAATATTAAGGAAAAATGATATTCTGCTACAATGAAAACGAACTTTTGCCATATTTCGAATGGATAGATGCTTCTACGCCGTAATATACGACACACATAAGGGAAGTACGTCATCATGATGACCATAATGCCTGTCACATTTATTTGGTGGAAATTGTTCATAGAGCCAACATACAACTTGTGGTTGAGGATTGACACGATGATTTTAATTATGTTTTTCATTGAGAGTTTAAAAGAACCGGAATCCTCTTTCTTTAAATTTTATTTTAGAAGGTTTAAATGTCCCTTCTATCTTATGTCCGCTTTGCAGTACAGAGGAAGGTAATATTAATCATGTGTTCTTTAATTACTTGTTTACATGAGAGATTTGGTGTTGGCTTTTTTCGTGGAGTTAATATATAGTTTGATGTAGCTCAAAAGGTTGATTAAAGAGGATGGTGTGAATAGTTTGATTTTAGGGATGAACATCTAGATTGGTACCTGAACCGGAATCAGATAGAACCGTTCGGTCTGGAACTGAGACGATATTATTGTGGATTTTTGGAACCTGAATCGGTAGAACCGACAAAAATCGGAATCGTTTGTTGCTATTTATTGAGAACCGGTTCCAACATTGAAGACACGACAAGAATCGACTGGAATTGGTAGAACCGACGGTCCGGTTCGGTTTTAATTTTGGCCGACTTCGGTCTCCGGGCCGGATCCGGTCTGGACCGGTTCCATCCGGATCGGTTCATTTGCTCATCCCTGTTGGATTTAGCTTATTTTGATTAACGAGGGTGGAGTGAGCATTTAGTCCAACTCATACTTGCTTTCATCTTTACCACTTTATGGAATTTCTGCAAGGCGAGAAATAAGGTTATTTTTAGGAATTCAAAGTGTTGTTCGCAAAAAGTTATGGATGAGATTCTAAGTCTTGATTTTTAACTCAATTAAGTTATGGATGAGATTCTAAGTCTTGATTTCTAACTCAATTAAGTATAGGGTGAGATAGTCTAATTAGATTGTTTGTTGTTGCCATCCAAGATGACCTGTAATTTTAACACCTTGCAGTTTACGAAAAAAAAATTAATTAAAAATAATATATTTTCTAAGCTATCGAAAATTGAATATCAAATTTCGGGTCCATCAGCGTAGCCTAGCCCATCACGGCTGTAATCCCCTTTCAAAACCCTAAAACCCCTAAATCGCAATTCAAATTTAGGGTTTTCCTCTATAAAGCGGTCGTCACTCCCCCATTCAGGTATATCCTCCATCGTTCTTCTCTCTTTCGCCTTAATGAGCTGCGAAATGCTCAATCAAATCTTGTTACTCGTCAGGTTTCTCTTTATCATTGTTCATAAATCCTTCTATTCTTCTTGTTTTATGTAATAGTTTTCTTCGTCTCTTATGATGAATCAAATTTAATAACTTTCGTTCTTCTGAAAATAACCATGCTGAAAGTTTTTGGAGACCTGAACTGAAGAGACGCAGATTGATTCATTTTTTGATTTTGATTATTTTTCTTCAATTTGGTAACATCTTTTCGATTTTCGTTTTTGAACGACTCTTATGATGATTCAGATAATACTTTCGTTCTTCCGAGGATAAAATCCATGCGGAAACAATTATTGGAGACCTGAACTGAAGATCTTGTTATTTTAACACTTTTCAAATATCAAATCGATTTGTTGTTTTGTTTCCACTTGCTAGAAATACTATTTTTAAGCAAACGTTTGTGATTGAAATTTTTTTCGACGATTTAAACAAAATTGGGGCGAGGTTTTTACGTCTTCGCAAAACTCAAATGAAATAAATCGTCGAAGATCGATCCCTTGACATTTTGAATGGTTGAGCCTTTGCTTTGTATGAGGTGAAGGATCCCATTGAGGAATGTCTTTTGGGACTTGTCATATCCTATCGCCTTGGGGAGCGGAGTCTCTGCAATTACCTCTTGGGATTGGCCATGAGAATAACATTTTTTTTTTATATCAAATATTCCCTGTTAATAGCTCTCTTGCATTTTGTCAACTAAAAAATGATTTGTTAGTAATTAAGTTAGGTTTTTCACTTGCGTTGCTTCAATGTTTTGAAAAGAATAGTTATCGGTTTAAATCGAAATTTGAGTATTTAGTTCTTAATTAAAGTTACTTTTCATGTGATTGGTGTATATTTGGTGAGTTGGTTTTGACAATTAATCAACAATGTAATTGTGAGCTGATTTGTGAAAGCGCTGTTTAGATAATCCTTCCTGAGTGTGAATTAAGTGATTAAAATGCAGACTTTGCACTCACTTTTTATTTTCAACTTTGACCTACGTTTTATTCATTTTCAAAATCGATTAGCTTCATATGCTTTTCTTCGTTTTTCTCTGTTCTGAAACCTACCTTCTGCAGGTATTGTTCTTATTTTCTAGCACCTCCTTTTTACACTTATTTTCTTTTTTCTATTTATCAATTGGTTATTTTATTGATAGAAGATGTTACTGATTTGGGCAAGATATGGTTGCTTTTGAATGTCTTTTTACAAGACGAACCCAATCTGTGGTTGTTTAGTTGCTGAAATGCAGGTAGCTCAGATCATATCAACTTGACAAGAATTAATGAATCAATATCGATTTCGTTCCTTAGTGTCCTAGGTGGATAAATGACACATGATTGTGGTATAAAAGTGTTCATTGTAATGGTTACATTGATACCAAGTTTCACACCAACAAAGACAATTTTGTAAGGGTTACATTGAATGGTGAAATATTTTCTTGCAGAGTATATTTGTGAAGAAGTATAAAATGTTAATCTGATATTGCGATTATTAAAATAGATATCTTAATATTGGTACAAATCACACTAAGGAGTAACTCTATTCTAAGATGATAATATTTTTTATTCTTAGAAAGGAGAGATATTTAGTTCTTTGCATTTGAGTTGGTTTGTTCATTGGTCATGATCTTACACTATCCGTAGCTGTTGGTCATAGCAGGTAAGTCCATGCATAATTTAACCTTAACGTGAGAAGCGATATCTTTAGACCTTTCGATAATTTCATACTGATATCTTATGTGTCTATCTTATGTGTCTAGTGAGGTGTAGTGTTTATTATTTGCACTAGTATTTTTAAATTTATAAGTCTTAGTCAAATCAAAGCGATATCTTTAGACCTTTCGATAATTTCTTACTGATATCTTATGTGTCTATCTTATGTGTCTAGTGAGGTGTAGTGTTTATTATTTGCACTAGTATTTTTAAATTTATAAGTCTTAGTCAAATCTCAAACCAATTTAAAATAGAATAGTGTACCTAATCATGTAATAATATAGTTAAGGTAAAAAAAGGTGTTAAAAACCAGAGAAAAGAGAATTCTTCTAATGAGAAACTACTGCCACTAATTACACTAATAAAAATATTATAAATTGGGATTTTTATCAAATTTTACAGGTTCAGAAAAACTTATATTATCAATTTTGAATAATAAAACTAGCAAATATACTCAAACAAAACAGAAATGATTTGAAATCAAAATTAAAGATCACTTTTGTTTAGCGACGAATCACCCTTAGCCTATGGTTGATTCTAATTTTACTAGTTATCTTATTCGAGTTCCTACTGTTTAGCATGCAATGATCATGCAACAAGTGAACTCTGAATTGATTTTAATATTTTTGGACTATGAACTACAAGATCTAATGATTTTCTTATCTATGATCAAAACAATAAATCAATCACATAACATGGATATTTAATGCCAATCAAAGTTACTTATTATTACCACCTAACCTTAGGATTTGTTCAACCTAATCTAACAATTTAATGTTGTTCATACAATTGGAATGGTCAACTTATGTCACACCTTCAAACAAAAACGATGGAAACGATCGGGGGTGGAGGACGTAATGTACAATATCACAACAATGACATCATAGTAATCAAAGTAAACACAACCATTATATTGAAACATTTTTACAGAATTCAATGACAGGTTTTCACTACAAACTATGTAACAAACATATATCTTTATTATATTATTAAGTATATTGCCTCTTTCTTGAAAATTAAGAGGTACAATAACTATTACATCATGTACAACAAAATTATGTTTAATCACATCGTTAACGTATTACACGGTATTATCTTATATCCAATGTTACCCTAATCCCCTCTACAGACAACAACCGCTATCAAACTACTCACTGCCACGACATGGCCACAACCTCCTGAAGACGTCGCCTTCATTTCGAATCGACGAGAGCTGTTGCTTCTTTGGGTTCAGGACTTCCAAGATTTTTGTACAATTTCCCTAAATTCTGTTAATCTCTCCTCCGATTGAGCCCCGTCGTATATAATATACACCGACTGAAAGTCGGCCATGGGCCCAGGTATAACGAGCGATGACCACGTCGCCGATGGAGATGCGGGTGGAGAAAGTATTTGCACTAACATCATGGTTTTTTCTGCATATCTCAACCCGCCACCATAACTCCTCTTCGTGGTGTTGATGTGTGTATCTGCATCTAGATCTGCTCACCAACATCATGGTTTTTTCTGCTTTGTATACAGTCTACGTCGCCGTTTGCTACTCCGCCTCAACCACCATCGTTGTTCACCACTGCATACATACACAATCATCTGCTCTCTCTACACCCCAACCATTGGTTTGTTGCCTGTTCTGCTCAATCAAGATTTTGTAGGTCAAAATCCACCTTCAAAATCACACACAATCAATAAGTAGATTACGACTTCTATGGGAGTTAAAAGGCGATTCATTTATTATTATTATTATTTTAAATCAAAACTAATCATATCGTGATTTAGGGAGAAACGTAGAAACAATCATCTGCTTGGACCGCTTCACTAGCTAGGCAACTCGCTCCCAAGAAGGTATACATCGTCTCTTCAATTTGATTCTTGAATCTAAACCTTCGTGATTTAAGGACAGAGGGTTTTTTTTTTTTTTTTTTTAATTTTTTATCTTCTTATATTTATCCCACTGTGTTTCTATTTCGTTAAAAAAATTAGCATCAATTGGAAGATGCTTGGCATTGAAATTTCTCAACACCATCGTGAATTGACGCCTAAACGAAGTCGCTACCACCACCTTCAACGCCAGTTAACCCAACCACCACCACCACTACTCTCATCCTTCTCTCTTTTCTATTTTCTCACTCGATACTGGTCTGAAGGTAAGCAATGATTCTATATTTCTTTCACTCTCAATTCCGATTTTAAGGCAAGCAATTGTTCTCATCTTTCCTGTATTGATTTTTTTTCCTGGAGTATAACGTTCAGAAAGATTTGTCAACACCACAGATCTTGTATGTTTCTCATCTTATTGATTCATAAGAAAAACTTATGCCATGTATCTGATGAAAATGTGTATGTATTTCTATTCATTTCGTATATAAAATTTTTATATGGTTGATTTGGGCGTTAGGGTTTCCTATTTATATAATAGGATGTATCTTGATCTCTTTTTCTCTATAAATATGTGTGTGTTGATTTCTTGTGTGTTAACCGATTTTGTCAGCTAAATTATGTAGGAAGACAAAAAAATCAGAAAGGAAGAAGCCAAAACGTGAGTTTATTCAAGCTTTATATCTCTAGGTTTGTGTAACTGATCAAAGAAATGGATTTATGTTTAATTATTTTTACAATGACTAACATTTTTCTGATTTCTTTACCCACCTGGATTTAAAATGGTTTTATCAAAGTACTTAATTTTTTGTGTATTATTTAATAAAGACCAACATGTTTTCTGGTGTTTCAATGGATTAAAATTTGTGTACGCATTACACCATTAAGATTTGGTACTACATGAAAAATGCCCACCATTTGTGAAAATAATTGATGATATGCCTTTTTTTACACTCTTTTTTCTTGGGTATGATAGTAAAAAACATAAAAATCATGAGGGTATTATGGTCTTTTATGATAATTTAGGGGATATGATTGTAAGGATGGTGTTGGTTTATAAATCGTTAGAGTTGGCCTAAAAAGGTGGTGACATGTTGTTGGTTCCATGGTCATGGCTAGAATATAATTCTTATTTTCAGCTGATGGTTATCTCAATAGTAATTTCAAATTAGAAAGTTTAGAACCATGTTTACGGTTTGTATTGACTATTCTACCCTTTTAAGCAGAAAATTATCTACAAAAACATGTATGGAAGTATCCTTTCTAGAGTTGGCTGTGTTGAGTAGTGTAGAAGAGTTGTAAGTTTCATTTAATTATGTATTATGGTAGGTGAGGGGTATATTGGTCATAAATTATAAATCAAAATTCAGTGGAGAGTGAGCCATCCAACATAAACACAAATGAAAAATAAAAATTATATGCTATGAGTGGTAGATAAATACAACCTAAGAGATAGAGATAAAGAATTATGTAAAGCAAAGATTTACCGAAGTAATTTTGACCTCTTCCAATCCAATTTCCCATGTGGATTAACCTCCATGTTCATTAGAATTTATGCCTTTGATCCAAATAAAGCTGATTTTTTTTTAATTATTTTGGTTAGAACATGTAAATAGTGAAGAGTCATTACAATTGTATTTGTTTTTAAACTTGTGTTTACCTTCTTTTTATTGATTTGGTTATGTTTCTGAGTTACAAGACCATTCAGTTGATTGATAGCAAAATTTTGTTTGAAAATATGCTTATAAACATTACTTATGCTTGAAGTTGATAATTGATCAATCTATTTGGAAACCTTTAGTATATACCCTTTCAAGATGTTATCAGGATATTAGGCTTAAGAAATCCAAGCATATTATTCTAAATTTAATGTATTCACCATAGTTCTACCATTTTCACATCAAAAAATAACGTATAACTAGACCCTTTTTTTTTTTTTTTTCTCTTAAAACTAAATTAACAACAAAAAATTACCATTTTTACAACAAAAATGACATTTTTGACAGCAAAAAATGATCCTTTTAACAGCCAAACTAAACATTTAACCGGAATATTTTTTTCTAATCTAACTACAAAAAACTTACTATTCACAAGAGCCAAAATTGTCCATATTAGACTACTTTTAAATCAAAAAATTGTCAATTTCAATAAAAGTACATTAATATGACAAACCAAATTTAACTCAAACTAAAGTAGGTTGCTATAATAAGCAACTTAAATTATCTTACGTATTTTTATTGTTTTTTCACCGAAAGTGAAGGGACTAATTAAGATTAACCAAAATCTATTTTATTTTCTTAAAATCTAATCTATTTTTTAACAATGAAAATTTAATACGGCGTTATGTAGGATAGTCCCTATATTTATTTTGAATCAAAATATTCAACGAACCTTAATAATTGATAATTTAATTCACTGTATATTAACTATATCCACTCTTCATGATAAAACAAAATTTGAAAACAATAAGTTAGCAAAAGGATAATTACTATCTAAAAGGATAAACGATAATTGAAAATGATACATGTTAAATAGAATATGTAATTTATAATAAATAATAGCATAACAAATATTTGGTTTTATAATAAATAACAATTTATAATAAGTAATAATTCAAATGGAATAGGTAATCCATAATAAATAATATTTGAATAAATATTTCAGTTTTTAGTTAACTATTCGGTTTTCAGTTAACTATGTTTAAGGAAAAAATGTGACTTATAGCCTAATTAAACAACCAAAGAGTTTAGGCTGATGACTATGGGCCGAAAACAGATTTGAGGAGAGACGAAGCAAGGCAATACATAAGAAAATCAATTGGAACGGTCGAATATGAAAATTGAATAACAAATATCTCAACCTATAAACAACATACCATTATCAATCCGAAACATGTTTGAGTGAACATTTGATCAATTTTTCAATCTGGTTCGACTTTGTCAAATCTAGTCGGATTTAGCAAGATTATAGTCTAGATACCAAAAGATAGATAAGTGAAACATTTTACTATGAACCAATAAAAAACTAGATTAACTATTGGAATTTCCATAAAAAAGACATAATTACCATTTCTAGAAACTAAAATAACCATTTGAATATACGTATAAGATGTCCCATTTACAACCACACCACTAACAACTATGTGAATAATATTGGTCACACCCTAAACCCCAAATCTCAAATTCTAAAACATAAACCTTAAATCTTAAATACTAAACTATAAATGAAAATATTTCTCAAAATATCATAGAGAAACCCGTGCCAGATCAATGTGATGAGGGAGTAATGGGGGGCTTCTATTTGAATGTGTCTATATATGAACAATGAACAAAACTGCAAAGATATGGGGAAATGCTGAGATAAGAGAATGAGCCAAGTCAAAACTCAAAACAATAACATCTTGATAATAGGGGCATGAAATAGGTAAGATAAGGAACCCGATTGTATTGGAACTATTTTGGCCGACTTCGAAGAGGTCCCGAATTTTAAATAGTTGTGCAACCAGTTCCAACATTTTATAAATCACTTCCGGTCTCGTGATCGATTCCATGTAATTTACGTGAGTCTTCCATTGTCTGCTCCAAATTAACACCTTCTCATTTTAGTCATTTTTTTATGAACTTATTCAATAAAAAAAATTACGGCTCAAAGGTCCAGTGCTCGCCTTTTTCCAATTTATGTACCTACATACGACCACCGACCATAGAGATCTTTTTCACATAAAAACAAATTATTCTAAAAAAAAATTAAGGATGGAAATCTGTTTTGACCTAAATATAAGGAAATGACTTGATTGAACTATCTCTTATACCCAAACCTAAAATCAAATGAAAAACGTTAAACCCAAAATTCTAAACCTAAAATACATATCCTGAAATCCAAAACCGTAAACCCTAAATAAACCTACTCACCCAAATTAAATCTTTGTCAAAGCTAAGTTCCCAATCATCCATGTTTTCAAATAGAAATAATTGCCGAAGGAAACTATTTTCACCCGTCGCTTAGCGCGGGTAAACGGCTAGTGTGTATATATATATATATATATATATATATATATATATATATATATATATATATATATATATATATATATATATATATATATATATATATATGTTTGTTACATAGTTTGTAGTGAAAAGCTGTCATTGAATTCTGTAAAAATGTTTGTATGCTTCCCAAGAAAATCCAATATTTTCTAACATATATGTTTGTTACCGTGTTCTGTAGTAGTGTATAATGTATTAGTTCGTATGTCTGGTTACCACCAGTATTGTATATCGTTGTTTTAAATGAAAACCATTTGTATGAAAACCCTGACTATTACCAGTAATGTATAAAATGTTCTGTTTGAAAACCCTAGTTACCACCAATATGTATAGAATGTTCTGTCTGAAAACCCTGGTTACAACCAGTATGTATATCAGTTTCATTACTTCAAATAAAACCATGTATTGTATCTCCCGGAATCCTCCAGCAGTGTATAGTAGTTTTGTTAATTAAAATAAAACTAATGAAGGATGAAATCCCATAAACAAAGATTAGTTTATACTGTTGTGAGTCATATAACCATGCTTGATAGACCTAGTGGCCCCTACAACGTTCTTCAGGCGTCAGACATTATGACATTTGTCACCCCAGGCATATCAGCCTAACTGTAGCTAGCAGTTCAGGTGTGGGATAACCCGTCCCGAATAGATCTATTCATAAATCTCACGCTCTCCGTCTAGGAGACTTTGGTTATACTATGATGAGATTTAGCCAGCACCCCGAAGGGTATAATTGAAGTGGTGTTTCACAACCCTGTATTAACTAATTTACTTGTAGTGTAATGTTCTTTTGTACTTGAATCCGCACATATGCCTTGTATAGTAAAATAATTATACTTAAATAATTATTTAGTAATGTATTCTTGTGATTCAAAAATAGCATTGAATATCATAAACTAAGTGTGTCATAGTTTATATGTGTGTTAATGTATAACCTCTGAATTTGTAAAATGTGTATTGAAATCCCAAACTATATCTATTACACTTTGCGTGTATGTTATGTACTTGGTTCGTGTATTGATTTGAAAACTATGCAATTATGATTATAAGTTGAAAACGTCCCTTATGCTCAACATGTTACAAAAGAGATAAAATATCTAAATATTTTATAAATGTGGAAATCATTTAGTAATATCAATTGCATCAGTATTAAACATATTGATTTTTTTTAATAAATTCACAACATCATTTGTGTTTGGCTTGTATTCCCCATTGAAAACGTTAAAAATAGTAAAAGCATAAGGGTATGAACTTACTGTTAGGTTGCGTGAAGATGTCGGACTGTGAAACTAAATGAGGACCTTTGAGTTGTTGTACGTGGAATTAACAGAATCCTAATAATAATTAAACACATATATGTGTAATATTAGCGAAACCATTAATTATACTGTTGGAAAACACTTGCTTTTAATTTAGGAATGTTACCGGGACTCCATTAATTGGAAAAAACAAGTTTTCAGCCAAGTTCACGAATTGGGGAGGTTTGCGGCTGTGAACTGTTCTCGGCCGTGAACAACCTCTTGAATGGTTTACGACCGTAATAGGTGTTCTTGAAGAAAATATGAATGTTTGAAGGGTTCACGGCCGTGAATTGATTTCGGCCCTTGTATATATGAGGATTTGAAGGGTTTGCGGCCATGAACTCAAGAACAACACCTCTTGATTTGATGAAAAGACGGGTGATTGATGCTCCAAAACGAGTTCCAAGGTGGATTGAGTGATAGATAAAGAGAAAATTTGGGTTTTCGGGTGATGATTTTTAGAGAGAGAAAGTGTGTTTTCGGCCAGAAAAACATAAATGAGGGCAGGAACACGTATATATAGGCTGGGTTCATGGTTGGTGGTAGGGTCCACCCAGCCGTGAACGGTTTACGGCCGTGAACACCAGTCAGGCCAGTTTTCGCTGTTTTTCGAAGAAACTCGAGTTTTCGCATGATTTTGATTCCGAATCTTATATAAAATTTAATTATACAACTTAAAATGATTTTCCAAACCATAAGAATTTGATGGAACTAAATAAAAATTCAAAATTTATTTAACGAATCGGATTAACGTTAACAGAAAAAGGTTCGGGTTGTCAGAACTAATTACACATAACTTATAGATAAGTGATAAAAATCAGAACTTTAACATGTTATGAAGCTAATCTATCAAACACAAGTAAAAACGAACATAAATAAATCCATATAAATCTAAATCAAAATATAGTATCAAAGTTCATCTTTGCTAAACGAAAGCAACGGGTTTTTAGCCCATAACTAAATAAATAAAAAAACAAACAGATAAACATTGACTAAACTATATTAGACACGTCGAAATCAAGCAAACAAAATGATTTATCACTTCCCGTCGTTGGATATCTTAGAATCTTGTTATTCAATCCAATCTCTGACCTTCTTAGGGTTTCTAGGAAGTTTTTGGTCGTCAATAATCACAACTCTCTACAACATACTTTAAATTCTGTCATAATAATCGAATTTATAAGACTACTTAAAATAGCCAGGACGTCGTGGCAAATAGCTCACCACGACGCGGCGTCTTGTTTTTATATGTGCCCTCTAAGCTTTCCATGCAAACATTCAGGAACTTTCTAATGCTTGATATGTCACCATGCGGTGACATATTATCCTGACATGACAAACACTTTTTGCATGTTTTCTTATATTTTGATG
This sequence comes from Lactuca saligna, assembly GCF_052625555.1. NCBI lineage: Eukaryota > Viridiplantae > Streptophyta > Magnoliopsida > Asterales > Asteraceae > Lactuca > Lactuca saligna. The sequence continues at coordinate 28,383,943 of NC_136420.1, forward strand.
ATTTCTTCAAGTCACTAGCCTCGACACTTGCATTTAGCTCAATTTTCCTTAAGAATGTCTTCTCCGTTACAAAAATAAAATATAAACAAAATCGGTATCAATTATAATAAATAATGACTAAATGTAGCTAAAAATACTAAAATATTGCATAAAATACATGACTATATATAAAAATATCAACATACCTCACATTTGTCTTTTGTTTGCTCCAAGCAAAACTGATTTTTTATATTATCGTTATATCAAAATATTGCTCACTAAAATCATCTACTTTAATAAATAAATACATTTTTTTTGCCACATGTTACACTTTTATTCAATTTGTCGAATGTCATTTTTTGGTTATTTTGAATTAATTTCTTTTTTCACATGTCATTTTATGGGTTTTTTTTAATAAATTTCACATAATACTTTTATGTAATAATCACAATAGTTCATTAGTTTATTTTAAAATTTTTTTATTAATGGACTTACTTTCTTATTTCAATAAATTCCATATAATATCAATTTTATTAATGGACTTACCTTCTTATTTCAAAATTTCAAATTAAAGCTCATTAGTTTATTTTCTTTATTTATTTATATTTAAAAGATAAAAAATTATTTTTCTTATTATTATTATTATTTTTTATAAATCCAATGTTCTTAAATATTTAAACCTTTATATTTAATTTATTTATTAACCCATATAACAAATAGATCTTAGAGCTAGTATATAATAATCCAAATTAAATTAACTAATTATGTTTCACCTCAATGCATATATTTATGTCTAAATTTCTAAATATTTCCGAAACTCTAAATACTTACAATCCTTATAACGCTCCCCACTTATTTCTGATAACACTCATTTATGCAGTCCTCTCAGAAAATTTTCTCAACTATTTTTGTTAAGTTCCCAAGCATCCATATGATAAAAATAATATAGAAAGAAAAATTACAACTTTAACTACTAAGCCCTTGACTTTTAGCAATTTGTCTTATTTCTTCATTTTTTCAAAATATTCATATTTTGATAGTTTGTATTCACTCAATAATTTTTAACATTTTTTTCTTCTCTCTCTCTCTCATCTTTTTTCTTTTTCATAACTCATTTTTTCCCGTCAAATTAAAAACCTAAAAGAAAAACATATGTTTAAACAAGGAAGCTTAACCTCAATATTTATTGATTAAAGATATAACTTTAAAGTGCAATGACTATATAATTTTTTCTGAATACATTTCATTACACGATGCAAAATATATGATGTCCTTCAAACTACACTTGTAACGCTCTATTTATTTAAATAAATTAATAAATGTAAGTCCCAAACTAATTGGTGAAGAATTTTGATAGTTGGGGGTTGTTAGTAAGTTACAGAGTTATTTTGGGTTTAAATTAAAAAGAAATATAGTAGGGAGGGACCAATATTGGTAAAATAGTCCAAAGTTTAATGAAATCACGGGTGAACCCATCACCCTTATGTGCAGCCTCCATATTTAACCCATGACATGTGAAACCCTAACCCTAAGGATTCATTCAGCCGCCACCACCTTGTGACCCCCTAGCCGCCACCTCCTTTCTGCTCACGTCTCCGATGCGGACCAAGTCGCCATCTGCTGCCGGCGACACCGTGAGCGACAAGGACCAAGCGAGACCGAACTTGGAGCTGTACATGGAGAAGTGTGGGATGCTAACGAACGGAATATCACCGGAGAAACAAGCTGGGGAGGAGTCTCGAGCGTTGAAGAACGAAGCCGCTGCGCTTCACCATCTGTTAAGGCGTTAGTACCACTCTGACTCCGATATCCGTCCTTCCTTCTTCTTCTTCTAATCAGCCGCCACCTTAGAAGCCTTCATGTCGTGCCCTTACTGTTGTTTTATTGATGTCATTGCCGGATGGGTAACAGAATTGTGAAGATGCCGCCGCCACCTCTGCCCTTTTCTCTTCGTGATGATGGCTGTTGAGGTTTCCATTAACCAAGACCGAGCAGGGACCATCGTCGGTCGTTTCTGTTGCTGCAGTTTGCTAGCCGAGACCGCTACCCCTAGCCGCCACCCTCATTGACGGACTGTTGAAGAAGATAGGTTGTTGCTGCCGTCAACTTTTCCATCAAGAACGATGATGGGTTGCCGGTGGGTGTCTATTTTCGTGTGGATGTGTTGTGTGGGTAGTTTATTTGGCCGGAAAAAGTAGCTGCCGCCTTGTGTGTTAGTTAGTGTGTTAGTGTATGTGTGGTTATGTTTTGATCAAACATTGTAATTGTAATTAATTTGGATAATAATAAAAATAATAGAAACCACCACCGTAAGGTGGTGGCCGCTGCCGTGAGCTACCATCGACCACCACTACCCGAGGTGGTAGTGGGTGGTGCCCCGCTAGAAAACCCTAATGGGCTTAGAGATTGGTTTTGGGTGGAAAACCCTAATTATGAGTATTGGGCCTTAGACTAATTGGGCCACTTGTGGGCCATTGGGATTGGTTTGTGAATTAAGCCCAAACTATTCCAAGCCATGTATCTGGTAGAGTAAAGGACTTAATGGACTAAGTCCTTAACGGACTAATTGAGAAAATCCTAATATTTGAGAAATTATCAGCACACACACAAGAATTATTTAATAAGTGAATATTAAATAATAATCATTGGTAGAAATTAACCTAAGAAATAATGGACTTAATGGATTAAGTCCTTAATGGATTAAGTCCTTAGAGTGTTAAGTCCTTAATGGGTTAAATAAGAAACAGTTAACCCTAGTTATCATTTTATGTGAAACCCTAATTTTACTTGGGCTTTGTGTTGGGCTATCCAAGAACAAGCAAATGGACTAGAATAATCTATTGGGCTTTAGGGTAAGGTCCATATGAAGGATTGGGCCCAATTTGGAAAATTGGGCCATAGTTGGGGCCTAGATGGTTGTATGATGTTGGGCCCCTAGATTGAGACATGTTGGACTGGATTGAACAATTGGGCCTTATGGGAAGTCCATATAGAGGTTTAGGCCCAATTTGGAAAATTGGGCCATATGTTGGGCTTTGATCCCTAGTTGACTTTGGGCCTATGGATTGGGCCTTGGGGTTGGGTAAGCCAATCTAGGGGTAATATAGTAATTATCCAAAGCATGTATTTATAGTTATGTGTTAGAACCCAATTATTAATTGGGTGTTATTTTGGTGTTGACAATTAGGGAATCTGTCATCCAACAGCTGGGGTTGAGTCTGCAGGACTTCAACAGTGTGGGATTGTGTCTACAGGACTTCAGCAGTGTGAGGTGAGTTTCCTTCCAGTAGGAACGGGTCTAAGGCCACAACGCCGGCCCGTTTAGTAGCAGTAGTTTCCGGACTTTGGTCCGATGCAGTTGTTAATTTGTTTGATGCCTTCGTGGCTCAGACAGGATTTATGTGTTAAGTGTTATGGGCTACGGCCTGACGTAGTATGCAGTATATGAGTTTATGATCATGTGTGTTATGCTATTTGATATGTGTTTTTGCTATGCTATGCTATGCCCAGTCAGTTCTGGACTTCGGTCCGATGCAGTTAGTTCCGGACTTCAGTCCGATGCAGGGGACAAGGTCCCAGTCAGTTCCGGACTTCGGTCCGATGCAGTTAGTTCCGGACTTCGGTCTGATGCAGGGGACAAGGTCCCAATCAGTTCCGGACTTCGGTCCGATGCAGTTAGTTCCAGACTTCGGTCCGATGCAGTGGGCAAGGTCCAATATGTGTTTATATGTTATTGTATGGTATGTGGTAGTTTGGGGGAGCTCACTAAGCTTCGTGCTTACAGTTTCAGTTTTGGTTTCAGGTACTTAGTTTTCAAAAGAGGAGTTCGGGATGATTGCAGTGCACACACCATTTGTTCAGCCTGGGATGTTTATACTCTGATATATTTGACAGTTGTTATAGTATTTTGAGATACATTGCTTATGATTTCTATATGAGGTTTATTGACTATGGTTTTATCATTAAATTAAACAAAATTTTCAGACTGTGTTTTTGGGATGTTTCAACACTAGTTCGCGTTTTTGTCTCATGATTTCACTAGCGCTGGAAAGCTATAAATATTAACATATTGACTCAACTAAAATTTAAAATTTTCATCAAACTATCCCACACAACATTAAAATTCAATCTACACCAAAGCTCGTCAAAAACATTTGAAATGAAAGAAAAATAAGTAGCATTGAAAATCCACCATTCATAAATGACATCGACAAATACAAGTTCATTTACGTACTAAAAATATGTAGTTTAGTAATTGTGAACACAATAGAGAGATAAGAAGTATTAAACCTGACAATGAAGCGAGTTTTGACACTGATCCGATCAAAACCCGTAAAAATTATATGGGTTTGGGATGTATTTTTTGATTCGTTTACCTGTTAATGATCCATACCCGCTAACCCTTTTATTAAATGGGTCGGGTATGGTTCATCACCAAGCCGCTCCATTTATAATCCGTCTCATATAAATTTTAGAATTAGACATTTATATTTTATACTACTTAACGTTTAATTTTAATTCAAATCACAAGTCTAAAGGGTAAAAGCCAAAGAAAAAACTGTTTTTACGTAGAAATCAATAAGTCAGTTTTTAAACTTATAGACTTGTATCAAGAATCATAATCTCATTCAATTTATATTCATCAAGAAATCATCATATCCATTTATAATTAAATAAAATAACTTTTTAATATGAAAAAGTTGGCAACTGCTATTCGCTATCACTATAATCGATAATCATAAATCAAATCAAAGTTGTTGCAATAGTGATTTTTAATTCCAATCAAAATTCTTCGAGTATATAACTAATGTCGTTTTTCTAAATCATTTCTTATTTAAACAAATGTTATATTAAGTATTAAGATATATTATACATTTTTTTATTTAAGAAATTCATTTTAAGAATTAAGTAAAATGTGTTTGATTATTTAAAAAACCTTTGAGTTATGGGACATGTTTGGATATTCGTTGATTCGATGGATAAATGTATGAGTCTGATTATTCAAAACCTTGCGGGTTACGGAGCGGGTTTGGATCAGATTTTAAACTTTGTTAAAAAGGTTTGGATCAATGTCGATTCGCTTAAAACCTGCTCCATTGCCAGGTCTAATAAGAACACTCTTATATCATTTTTTGTTTGGCTCATGTTGAGGAAAAATATAAAAAATATATATTTGTAATGGTAAATCTGAAAACCAAGGTTTGTATCGATGGTTTTTCATTTTTTTAGGTTCATCGCGACACAAAAGATACTAGTATGTATATTTATTAGGTAAAACATGAGGTTATTAGTGTCATTTTATTTATTTTTTATTGGTTATATATAGGAAGTCATGTGACTTATGACAAATGTTTTATTATGGTGGAGGAAATTGTCTTAATTCCGACTCTACATCCCAATTATGGGTGTCATATCATACAATTTTGTCATGCTTTAGCAAACACATTATGATATGACAATTTTTATATGATAATAAACAACACGACACGACTTCTAAACGTCCCGACACGACTTTTAGTTATGCTTTAATAACATGAAAACAAAACAGTTAAAATATGATGAAAATGACCAATATGGGAAACACGAAAATGATAAAATAAAATAAACTTTTAGTTTATTTAATAAAAAATAATAATCTTACAAAACATGACAAATATAAAAAAAAACACAAAAAACGCGATAAACAAAATTTAACATCTCATCAATTTGTGTTGAATCTTGAACATGACACGACGTGTTTTTTACGCTTGACACAAACACAAATTCAAATACCAATTTTGTCTCAATTTTTTTTTTCATATCATGTATATTTATCAGGTCATGTGATAGATTGTCACACTTATCCCAATATTCATGTCATCCCCAAATAAAATAACAACTAAAAGAAAATTTGGATTCAAGTACTGCATCATAGTGTAACAATGGATAAAATCAACCTTACTTTGTATTGATATAAACATAACAATATATAGAGAGGATTACAACAATTACTCCTATGATAAAGGAGATAAACTAACATACAAATAAATACAACAAATACTAGAAATTATCCTCTAATACACCCCTTCAATCGAAAAGGTGGCAGTCCTAGACGAAGCATTGCACGAAATTTCTCAAAGAATGCACGCGGAAGACTTTTTGTGAAGATATCTGCCACTTGAAGATTGGTTGGAACAAACTATGTATAATTTACCCGAGCTAACAAGCTCCCAAATAAAGTGATAATCCAAGTCAATATATTTTGCATGCTTATGTGATATTGGGTTCTGAGTCATAAATAGGGCACTTTTGTTATCACACAGAAGCGTAGGACGGTCCGGTGGTAAAGCATGCAATTCTCGAAGTAAATGGGTGATCTAAACTATTGCTGCAGTCGTGTTTGCCATTGCCCTATACTCGGATTCACAATTGGACTTGGAGACCGTTGGTTGTTTCTTGGCACTCCAGGAAACAAGATTTCCACCAAGAAACACTGAAGAACCATAAGTAGAGCGACGTGTTTCAAGACAGCGAGCCCAATCAACATCAGAGTAGCCGACGAAATAAGCTTTGAGAGGACGACTATAAGTTAAACCAAAGGAAATGGTGCCTTTAACATACCGAAGTATTCTCTTAACAGCTTGGAAATGATCGATGGTTGGAGCATGAAGGAACTAAGAGACTTGATTAATGACATAAGATTAGTCCGATCTAGTTATGGTTAAGTATTGAAGGGCTCCAACTAACGACCTCTAGAGAGAAGGATCAGAATAGGGCGGGCCATCCATTCTGAAGGATTTATGTGGAGCCAAAGGTGTATTGACAGGTTTGGAGTCCAAAAGCTCAGCCCGGATGAGAATGTGTCGAGCATATTTTGTCTGTGAAAGGAAGAGACTGTTGTCCGTGTAGGTAACTTCAAGTCCAACGAAGTAATTTAGTTCCCTAAGGTCTTTTACGGAAAATTCATGATTGAGACGAGAGATAAAGGTGACAATGGGAGATTCATTGTTTCCCGTAAGAATGAGATCATTGACATAAACCAATAAGCACATGAGTCTTAGAGAAAAATAACGAGAGAAGTGTCTGCACGGCTGCATATAAAACCATAAGAAATAAGAAAGGTGCTTAAACGTTGAAACCATGCATGTGGTGCCTGCTTTAATCCATAGAATGCCTTGGATAATTTGCACATATGATTTGTTGCTTTAATCCATAGAATGCCTTGGATAATTTGCACATATGATTTGGAGACTGAGGGTTGATGAATCCCGGAGGTTGTTCCATGAAGATCGTTTCAGTTAAGTTACCATTTAAGAACGCGTTTTTGACATCTAGTTGATGAAACTTCCAATTATTCAAGATGGAAAGTGTAATGACAATTCGAACTGTGGATGCTTTGACAACCGGACTACATGTGAGAGAGTAGTCGAGACCCGGGATTTGAGTATATCCTCGGGCAACTAATCTAGCTTTGTGGCGTTCGGTGGTTCCGTCTGAGTGATATTTGATGCAATAGACCCATTTGGACCCTACAATGTTGGTAAGACCAAGACGTGGTACTAAGGTCCACGTGTTATTTTGTTGCAAAGACTCAAATTCTTCGTTCATGGCAGCCATCCATTTTGGATCTTTGGCTGCCGTTTTAAAACTTTTGGGTTTAGTTGTCGATATTAATGCAACATGAAGACAGTTAGTAGTGAGGGAAGCTAGATCAACCTGATGTTTTGGTCGAAAAATACCAGCCTTGGACCTGGTAATCATTGGATGACTCGATACAAAAGATTCAGGTGATGGCATAGGCGACGATGTGCTTGGAACCGGATGATCAGATGAAACATGAGCCTGTTCAGCAGAGGCTATAGTAAACGAAACAGATGGAGAAGGATAAGTTGCATCAGTATGGACCTGTTCGGGTAAAAGAGTGGCATGTGGGTCTCGATGTTCGTCTGGTGGCTTGCAAAGAGCATAAGGTGATGATTTTGTAGTATGCTCATTAGCTTTGGCAGGAGGAGTAAGACTAGTTGACACATTAAGAGATGATGAAGACTGTGGAAGTTCTTCAAGAAAAGTAGTAAGAGTTAATTGAGATAAATTTGGATCAAGAGATGTACCATGAAACGGGAACACTTGCTCATTAAATCATGCATGTCGAGTGATGTAGATACGAAAAGATTCTGGATCAAGACACATGTACCCTTTATGTTGCTGACTATAGCCAATAAACACACATGGGATGCTTTGAGGTTCAAATTTGTGTTTGGAATAGTCATGCAAATAAGGGAATACCTGACATCCATATGTACAAAAGTTGGCATATTGTGGGTCTTGATTGAAGATCAAGCGAAATGGTGATTGGTTTGCAAATAATGAAGTAGGTAAACGATTAATTATGAATGTAGCTGTGGTAAATCCATCAACCCAATAACACGCAGGAACTTTAGCATTAAACAACATTGCTAAGCCAGTATCCACAATATGCCTATGTTTTCGTTTCGCTCGACCGTTTTGCTGAGGTGTGTATGGACACGAAAACCTATGAAGTGTGCCATTGTGTTAAAAAAAAATTCGGATTGTGTGATTCACAAATTCCTTGTCACCATCGTTTTGAAACACCTTTATCATTCTCGAGCATTGAGTTTGAACAAGATTAATAAAAACAGGTAGGATCAAATAAAAATCTGTTTTGGTTTTAAGTGGGTAGAACCACGTAAACCTGGAGTAATCATCAATAAATGAAACATAATATCGATAACCATATATAGAACAAACGGGAGCTGATCCCCATAAATCACAATGTATTAGGTCTAAAGGTTGAGATGAACGTTTGTAATTTAGATTAAAAGATAAACGTTGCCCTTTTGGAAGTTGACAAGCAGTGCAAACAGTTGGTTTTGGTAACAATGAAGTAATAGATAAAACATATAACTTATTTAAAAGGGAAATAATATCAAAAGACACGTGGCCTAAACGAGTATGCCACAATTCATAAGAAGCTCGAGTGGAAACTCTAGAGGTAGCAACCAAGGCTTCAGGTTCATCCTTCAACACATAGAGACCATTTTGACAGCTTCCTTTAGCAAGTACCCGTTTTGTTTTCCGATCCTGAATTGTAAAAAAAGGTTGAGAGAAAAGGACATCAACAGGATAGTCCTTGGTAAGCTTGCTGACAGATAATAAGTGTTTTGTAAGATTAGGAATAACAAGAACATCACTTAAAGGAATGATTTTTGATATAACAGAAGAACCTGTATAAATGATGGGAAGCTTCTTTCCATTTCCAAAGATTACTTCATTGTTACCTTGGTATGGTGCTGAGTGATGTTGGGTTTCACGATCAGGGGTCATATGAGCAGTGGCCCCGCAATCAACATGCCAATCAGGAGTGTTAGTGGTGACATGACATTGGGCATGGAAAGCCTTCGATAAAGATTCATTCGAGGGAGCAGCTTGACTGGCATAGGTGTGGAGATTTGGACAGGAAGACGCATAATGTCCATTGTTTCTGTAGAGTTGATAATAAGGAGGTCGTCTCCCTTGACCACGCCTCCTACCACCTCGAGATTTGTTCCCACGATAAGAGGTGGAACGACCCCGACCGGGAGATGATTGGTTTTGTTGCACATGAAAAGCAGCCGGAGGAGTAGGAGCACCATGGATGGACTGCGAAAATAACTCGTGTCTTTCTACTTGTGTAACGAGATCACGAAAGACGGGTGCAAGCTTTGTGGCTCGAATTGCTGTAGAGAATGTTTCATAGGATGGTCCTAAGCCACAAAGAAACCAGTGTAGTTTGTCGATTTCAACAACCGGGTGTCTAATCACAGATAGTTGATTACAGATGGCCTCAAAACGACGACTATAATCAGGAATAGAAGATGTTCCTTTGGTCAATTGACGAAGAGAATCACGCAAGGATTGAATGCGTTCTACAGAGCAATTGTTATAAGCAGATTCAAGAGCTTACCAGATCCGTCAAGCAGTGGAAAGACCAAATACTTTAGCCGCTGCTTCTTCAGTGAGAGTTGAGTGCAAGAGAATAATGGCACACTGATCTGCATCATTCCACACAGCAAGAGCAGGATTTGGAATAGTTTTGTTTGCTTCAGTGATGGTAGGCGGCAGAGAAGAAGAAGTGTCGTCGATATGCCCTAATAGTTGTTGATAGGTGAAGATGGGAAGCATATGGTTGCACCCGAGAAGATAATTGCTGGATGAAAGCTTGATAGTCAACATATGTAATAGAGTGTTCATGGAGAACGGGCCATCGGTGGAGGAGGAGGAAGACGATGGAGCCATAAGAATATCCCAAGAAGAAATTAGAAATTGAAGGGGAGAGAAAGAAGGTGAACGGTTGATACCATGTAACAATGGATAAAATCAACCTTACTTTATATTACCAACGGATTTACACATATATTCTTACACAACTTCTTGTATTTGTTGTTCTGGTTGAACATGTAGTTCCATAAAAATGAAGGAACATAATTTAAGCAATGGTTTTCACGTGAGAGTCGCATGTATATGTATTTGATAGACATAACATATGAATTCGTTTTTTTTTTTTTTTTTTTTTTTTTTTTTTTTTTTTTTATAATTATTATTTTTTTTTTTTTGGAAATGACAAATAAGTATTTTTCTCATCTATCAAAGATCGAACCCATGATCTTCTAGTTAGTTGTTAGATTAAAACCTCCATCTTAACTAAATGACCTAACTTCAGCTTGTAACATATAAACTCGATGATGAAGATAAATGCCGATACATAGAGTCTGAACTTAATGATAACTTAAGGATATTGAAGATGATGTGTCTATTTGGCGCGTGTATAAAATTTAAAAATTTTGAAAAAATTGATAACAAGTTGAAATATAGCCATTAGTTGGGTGTAACGGCTTGGACATCCACCCGAATTCATGGTCTCTTTCTTCAATATTGGAGTTCAAGGGTAAGGTTCTCGCCGGTGCCACTTGATCTCAATGTTTCCTCGCTTTGTCCTAAGATCATTAGGTCCCTTTTTAGTAGTGACCAAAAGGTAATTAAAAAAGTTATTATTAACCTCTTAAAAAGCAAATAAATCAATAAATTGTTTAAAAACAATTTTAAACACCCCTAAGTGATGTCTTTTATGTCTTTGTAATGGAACAAACTTCTGTTTCGATAGGTTTTATAAAAAAATTAATGCAATATTGTTACAGTAATTATTAGTACGAACTATCTCATTTTGAGAATGCCGTTTGGATTTTGGACTTCGAAACATTGTTATTTTAACATTTTTTTTGTCAAAATAACATCAATCATGTTTATTCTAGAAAATGTTGTATTTAAAAGATGTTATTTAAGATTCTTTAATTGAATATTAATGTGTTGAATCAACATGACACAAGTAGATCCAAGTTATCCATGATGATTGCCTCTTTTTCCTACGTTCCTGGTAATCACTATTTGTCATTGTTTGTTAAGTGTACAATTATAGGTTGGATCCTCTTGCCCTTGGTGGTGGTTGGTGAGATGATTATTACCAATGATGATTATGATGGTATTGAGTACTTAAAGCGTGATTTGGCTAATCAAATTTTCTATTAGTTTTACATTTATGTTTTTTGTCTCACAAATTATCAATGGACAATGGTATTGAAGTGTCATGCGATTTTGAGGAGAGATGTTAAGTATATTTATGTTTGTTTTTGTTTAGTCCTTTTAGTTGTGGGTTGTTTAGCTATTTTCTTTACCCTAAATATCTTTTATTTATAACGTTTTTTTGCTTTCACTATGTAACTTTTATTGATGATAATTAATAATAAAACCTTAGCCATTGTTTACTTTCAATCAACATAATAATAGATTATGCTTATATAATCCAAAAATTAACATTTTACTCCGTGAACAAGATCAATCTTAAATAATTATGCGTCTCAATGTCTCATGTTTCGTAATATACCAAATCAAACGAACTAAAAAGAAATAGGTCACGAATTTGGATCTCTAAGAGGCCCATTTCAAATTCGGATTAATACTCGGTCCATTTAAAAGTCAACCTCTTTTCATCTCGGCCTCTCGGGTTTCCCTCTTTTCGCTCAGTATCTCATTTTCTGCTCATCGCCTTCTTTTTTCTTGCGATTTTTAGGTTTCCGGTTTTTGTTAAGAAATTTCTTGATTGCACAAGTGAAATTCCACGACTGTGAAGGATTATAAGTCTGTTGCCTAATCAAGCAATCATTGATCCAACAGGTTCGTCGATATATCCACCTCGTTTTGTTCTTCTGAATTTTTTTTATTATTTTTTTAATTTGATCTCGTTTCGAATTATGCGAATTCAGAATTAATACCAATTCTCTATGTTTCTTAGATCCTGTATACAACATGAAATTTCTGAAATTTGAGAATATTTGATCGGCATATATGCATATAACATATTCGATCGATTAGGGTTGCACGTCCCAAAATTGGAGTCCCGATTTTGTTGAGAAATCCGAACCGAATATATTTTTTTTCTTGAATTCATCCTAGATGCTTAGGAACAGCAATTTTCTGGAATAGGATTTGTATCATTCGTTTGAAGTTTGGTTCTATTTTAACCCTAAAAAGTAATTTTTTAGAAGTTAATCTTCTTTCAGAACATGTAGTCGAGTAGTTTTCCTATGATTATACATGTGCAATCTCTGTGTTTCTCCTGGAGGCCATTGACAACCATATCTTGATGAAGTCACAAATTCATTTAAGCACATCGAACATCTTGGCCTAGTGAAACTTTGAAATGCATGATGTTGATAGATACCTTTTTCAAAGGAAGCATTTGAACCCTATGTTAATTGAAGATGTAATTTCATTGTTCTATATATCTTCTTTCAGGATAAACTATTCGGTGATGATTTGAACCTCTACTAGAATTTAATCCATATTTCGCGTCATAATGAACAATTCTCATTGTCAAGATCAGGTAAGTTTTCCAAACCCTTTTTAATAATTATATATCAAAACCAATAGCAAGTCGACAAGTGTACGCAATCATATCACAGGAAACACCTGTGGTGGCTGGATTTGAAGTCCCAACATCACCGGATGCAAGTTACAACAATATCTACACTGCAACAGAAGATGATGGGCGGGACCCACCCATAGTCCCACAGCACCTACAACACACGGTCCTAAGCCATAGCTACCCGAAAAACGGGGACCCGGCTGCCCGACTGCCCGACCCTCAACACGTGGTGCTGAATCATCTTTACATTGAGAACAGAGAGGCACCTCGGTCAGTTGTGGCGCTTGGGTTCTCGCATCGTTTTCGGTCAAAATACGTGAATGTTGTACTTTATAAACCGGTTCAAAGAAGGGGAAGTAGCATCTCTTGATTGTTGGTGGTTTTGGAAGTGGATTTTGGAATTGTTAAAAACGTATGTTCATATTATTATATATTTTTGGAGGTTTTTAAATACTTGTCACTCGTGTTTGTACTTTTGTAAACTGAAGATTGCTTTGATTTTAAGTTTTATGTTTGTAGTAATAGTAAGTTGTATGTCGTGACATAGATTTTTGGTTGTTGAATTTGATCAAGTAGCCTTTCATAGGTAGAAGATGGATGATGATATCATGATATGATGTGGCAACATAGTTACATCTTCCAATTTCACGCTTAAGCCATGAACATGTATGAATACCTTGTTGATCATTCTGAATTTCATCAACTTCTTTTCTATTTCTATTCTTTAAAATCAGTCGTTTAATCTTCAATAGCAATACTCTGGGAGATGACAGTGAGACCATAGTGAGTGACACACAAAGTTACATTGACATTGATGATGAGGTACAAAACACAACATTATCAATAGGAAGTCAAGCGGAAAAACCAACTGAATAAAAAGATTCTACTAAGTCACTCCTTGATGAAGTAACCTTTGTTGGCACTGGAAACAAGAAGGACGAAGGAGGTGTTAAAAAGTGGATTGCAATCATGAGCTCTTGCAATGGAATTCATGTCCGTTTTTTGGGCCTGATGTGGGGAAAAGTCGAGGTTAAAAGATGTTTAGTCATGGTTAGAAATGGAGACAAGTTGAACAACCTATCAAAGAAGGTTAAAGAAGTAGAACGTTGTGGAGTGTTAAAACTTTTAAAAATTGAGTAGTCTCCAAAGATGCATTACAAAATAGGCACATTGAAGAAACTTTTGGCATATTAGAGAGCAATGTCGTGGATTTGAAGATCATTCGAGGGTTGTATGCAAACATGGTTCCTTTCAACGTGTTATGCAACCTACAATTTCTTGAAATGGTTTAACGCCATCAAGAAAGCCCCGTTTGGCTACAAACCCCCTTCGGGTGAAAAAAACGAGAATTGTCTTACTTGATGAATGTGTTAGAAATGTTGAGAAGGAGCTATCAGCGGTTAGAGACACATGGTGTACACAATGAGTCTCAATCATCTCGAATGGGTGGTCTAGAGTGGGGACGAAAACACTCGATTAGTTGGGGGCAAAAGTCGTCGATACGATTAAAGATGACGGGTTTTGGGAAGTGGTTGAGAATATTTTGGCTATTACAAACCTATTTTTTTGTTAAGCAAATTTTGTGATGGTGAACGTCTTAAAATGGGAGTAATCTACGAAGGAATGGACACCATGTTAGGTGAAATCAAAAATGTTATGAGGGAAATAAATATTCAAGTCAGGGGGTGTTTGGATAAATAGTTTTTAGCTTATTAGCTTATTGCTTATTTGCTTATTGTGGTGAGAATAAGCATTTTTTTAAAATGTGTTTGGATTAGCTTATTGCGGTGGGAATAAACAATAAACAATAAGCATTTAAGTGTTTGACAAAATAAAACAGCTTATATGAGTAAAAATACTAATAAGCAATAAGCAATTCCCCCCTTGCTTATTAAAATCAACTTATTTTACTTATTCCTACCACAATAAGCTGATTTTTAAAAACTCCTATCCAAATACTTAAATTTGCTTATTGCGGTGAGATTAAGCAATAAGCAATAAGCAGCTTATTTTTTCTCTATCCAAACACCCTCTTATTATTGGTTTCATATGCTCAAGAATGATCATAAAATAATATTATCAATAATATATGATCATATATGGTCATACCAATAACAAGTTAGACAATAAATTAATATTAATAAGAATTCACTTCTTGAATATTAATATTCCTTGAAAATATTATTTGGAAATGTTCAAATAAAAGATGCGCAAGTATTATAAATATTATTGAATATGATTTATAATATGGAATGCAAATTATAAATTCTAAATATATAATTGATCATGTTTTATTACAATTTAAAAAGAGGGATAATAATAATAAATGTTTGAAAAGTTAAATGGATGAGTTTAACAAATACAAACTGGAAGGGTTTAAAGAGAAATATGCAAGTCTAACTCCTTTCTGTTGGTTGTATACCTAGCTCTCATTTGGTTGATTGCTTTTGTAATCATGAAGATGTGGTTGGAAGATTAAATGTAACATCCTGACATTCAGGTATTTCTAAATTCATCCTTATAATTCTATTTAATGTCATTTTTGATCCCTAAGCCCAAGAAGTTATGCTTGGAAGCCCTAGTGGCAATTTCGTAATTATGGCAGGAGGAGTATGCCATGCGTATATGTGTGTACGCTGGGCGTACTAGGCCTTAGTACGCTGGGAGTACACCTATGTACGAGGGGTGTTTTTTGCAAACCCTAATTTCTAGGGTTTGGGTGGTATTTAAGCAACACTATGTCTCATTTCTCCTCACCTTTTTAGCCTCCACATCCTTTAAGACGTTTTTGCAAACCCTAGCCTTCCTAGTGTGTGTTTTGAGCTTAAGAGAGTGTTTTTGGTGTGTTAAAGGAGGAAGAAGTTGCATCAAGGAGCCTTAAAGTGGAAGCAAGCTTGTGGATCTGGAATATTTGCCTTCTTGAGAAGCTCCAAAAGGTATAAAAGTCTATACCTTGACATCTTGCTTGTTAGATCCCATTTTTGGGTGTTTTATGTTACTTTTCTTGTCCCAGAGGTCCCATCATGTGCATGGTTGTTCTGGACGTTTTGAGTTGTCCTTTCAGACCCTAGGAAGGGTCCTTAGCCATAAAAATGAAGCCCCTTTGGTTAGATTTGCTCCATGCATCTTATACGAGGTCTTAATGGATTAACCTTGTGCTAAGCTCTTATTAGGTGTGTAAGGTCATAAAGTTCGAAACTTTATGACTCTAGGGTGTGTTTTAGTCAAGGATCTGAAATATGGTCTTAAGTACTTAAGCCATTAAGCATTAAATGGAGTTTGGAGGCTGCAAGAGTACGCCCCGCGTACTCGGTCAATCACCCAGGTGGTGATCTTCTGCGAGGCTTCGCGTACGCTAAGCGTACCTTCGGAGTACGCTCTGCATACTTGCATGGGTTAGACTTGTTGAGTTGAATTGGTTGGGTTGACTTAGTTTACTTAGTGGGTTGACCACTTGACTTTGGCTTTGATCAAGTTTGAACTTGAGGGTATTTTGGGATTTTGATGGAATTTGGTCACTTGGTGGAAATAGGTATCGGTTAGAGAGATGAGATTTTGAGTCAGACCTCATCACTTCTATTCAGTTTGCGAGGTGAGTCTTCCTCATTGTACTGTTGGGTCGAAGGCACTAAGGTCGGCCCCTTTGGATTGTTATCCTGGTTTATCGCCTGCTTATATGTTGTAGTGATATGTTAGATCCGTATCCTGGAATATATGATGATGTTATGCCTAGTGATCTTTTAAATCTGTATGACTGTTTGTTATGCTAGCTAGGGTTTGATATGATATATGTTAATATGTGATGGTATGTTGGGTTGAGGTGGTCCTGATACGTTCTCAAGGCCAAGAGACCCAGGACGTCCTAGATAGACTGCATGCCAGTGGGGTGTACCAGTCAGGTCGAAGCCCCGAAAAATGTTCCATATAGACTGAAGGCTTGATGAGGCGTACCAGTCATGCTGAAGGTTCTGTGAGCGTACTAGATAAATTGTAGGATAATGGGGCGTTCAAGTCAGACTGAAGGCTCTATATGCATGATGTTTGTTATTATTATTATGATTATGTATTATGTTGGTACGTTGGTGGAACTCACTAAGCTTTGGGCTTACAATTTGGGTTATGTTTCAGGTACCTCAAATGACCGGGGAAAGGCGAAGGCATGATCATGCACCTCCTCGCGTTTGGATTTATGATTTTGTGAAGACGCTGATATTAAACATGTTTTGAGAACTAAATTATAAACAATGATGATTTGTGGATTGGTTTTTAAAAGTTTCAATTTTTCACGAATTTTATGGATGTTACATTAAATGCAAGAGTGCAAACAACTAGCAAAATAACTGTCCCTTATCTTTTTTGCTCCCGGTTTTGAAAGAAGAACACACACAAACACACACTTGATGTGCGTTCTTAGTGATCTTCATCTTGCATGAGGATTATCTTGATTTTTCCCCTTCATATATATCTTGTTTAATGTTAAGCAATATATGCTTATGAATAAAACCAAAATATAAAACATCATCTTCATTCTTCTCTTCTCATTCTTGGTTTTGGAAGAAAGAAAACACACACTTGGTGTGTATGTGTGTGTGTGTTCTTGGTGTTTTATAAAGTTCTTGTTTTAGAGAAAAACTTGAACTTCCAACTTTGAATTTCGAGGAAGGATGTCACAACGAGCATATTTGGGCTAGGAAATTTTGTCTATGTATGATCAACTCTTGATGTATCTGGTAACTCTAAGATTTATGCTATACATGTTATTCAATTCAAAAACAATTGTTCGAATCAAAACTCACTCGTGAAGCCCAAAACCTAATTCGATGCATTTCAAACACTTAACTTTGGATTGTAAACCTAATTTCCTAGTTCAAACATCTTTTTGGACTAGGAATCATTTGTTGGGCCTAATGGGCCAATACACCCACAACTTGATTATTTTGGGTTAAGATACCTCATTTGGGCCCTAATTGGACTCACATTCACAAAGTAATTGATTTTAGGTCACAAAACTCTTCATGAGCCTTATTGGGCCGTAAACAATTTCTTGAACCTCATTGGGCCGAAAACCCATTGATTTTACCTCTTTTGGGCCGAGAGCCCCTAATGGGCCTTCCTTCAAACATAATATTCTCTCATCCTTTCCTCTCTAGCACAAGAAATACCACCCTCCATTCTTCCAAAATTTCGTATGTGTTTGTGTGGGTGTTCAAGAACACTTCATCAAATCTCAACCATTATTAGTAAGTTTTAACCAAACTCAAGGTTTATTACCATCCATTTAAGTTAAATCATTCCTCATACACACATGTTTTCGTGATCCATGCTCCTAGAACTCTCAAGGAACTTAAAATCTTCCCAAGAAGCAAGATAGGCCGAAAACATCTTCTTCGCTTCTTCAAAAACCGAATCCACCTCCCAAAGTGAGTTCATACCCTCTTGTTTTCGGTTTTTACTATGTTTTGGGGGAGGATACAAGTTGATATGTGTTAGATCTATGTATTTATGCATGTATATGTGTGTTTTCATGTTATATGTTGTGATTATATTATGAAAACATGCTAGATCTCTTCTAAACTCAAAATATCTACCATACTTGGTGATGTTTGTAAACAAAACTATCTTATGTGACTTACTATGAAGTAGAAAGAACTAAACATGCCAAGAATGTATGAAAACCAAATAAAACTGCATAAAGGGGCCATATTTGATAATATAAACAAAACTGAGGTTCTTATGATTAACTCATGGTTTTGAGAGGAGCAAAAGAGTTATTTTTAAATAAAAATGGATATTTATGATATTCATGGTTTTAAAGGGGCTAAAAGTGTTATTTTTCACAAATGGGCTTCTAATTGGGCCTTCACGGTTTTAATGGGCTAAATATGCCCATTTTCACAAAAATGGGTCTATTTTAGCTACTCACGGTTTCAAGGGCTTAAAAAGCTAATTATTGACTTTTTAGGGGTTAAATTGTCATTTTAAAACAAACATGGGCCAAAAATGTGAACTTTCGGTTAAAAGGGCTGAAAATATCATTTCAATTAAATTTGGGCAAAAAATGCTATTCCTATCAAAAGTGGGTTGAAAATGTCCTTTTATACAAAATAAGCCCTTAAAAGTAAACTTTTGGTCTTAATGGGCCTAAAGTGTCATTTTTACCAAAAATATGTCTTAATTGTAAATTTTCGGCTTAATGGGCCAACAATGTCATTTTTACAAAAAGTAGGCCTTTTATGTCATTTTGGTAAATAATTGAGCTAAAATAAACAATATGATAACACACAGACTAATTACGTCATTCTCATTTCTATTGGGCCTTGTCTACCCATTTTCATGTTATTGGGCATTTGTGGTCCATTTACATGCTTACTAGGCCTGATATTTTCATTACATGTTATTGGGCCTTAATGACCCATTTACATGCTTGATAGGTCTTGTATACTCCTTACATGTTTTTTGAGCATTGTTAACCCATCTACATGCTAGACGGACCTTGTATACTCATTTCACGTCCATTAGGCCTTGTAAGCTAAACACATACACAAAAACATTATTTAAAACATTAAATAGTGTGTTACAATATTCATGTAAACATAGTTAAGGTTATTGTGAGACGTTCTTTCATTTGTACCTACCTAGCGTACAACCTTCAGTCCTGTAGTTATAACTAGAGTCTCCTGGAGGGAGAGCGGTAGTATGTGTATAAATCTATATGGAGTTGACAGCCCCACACCTGAGTTGTTCGCTACAGTTAGACTAGGTCAATCTAGGGTGATAAATGTCTTACCTTAAACAAGCGACGCCTGAAAAATGTCATGACATGCAGATCAATCATATCAAGTATGGTTATAACGATTCACATAGAAATTAACTCCACTGTAAAATTTACGGAATACATAAACACAAGGTTGTATAACTCGTTACTCAGTACCTATTCGGCCGACTACTGAGTAGCGAGTACTCGGGAGCACTCAGGAGTGGGGAGTACTCGGATTTGGTAATTCATGTAGAAATAATATTAGGGAAATTATATATGTCAAAATCATAAGTTAAAATCATAAATTGCTTGAAATATATAACAAAATTGGATACATATGAATACACAAAAACTAAAAAAACACATAATGGTCTCATTTTGTGAATAATTACTGAAAATGTAAGATGTATATTTAGTAATAATCACATGTGTGTGTGTTAAATAATAAATCATTAAGTATATTATACATATTAATCACCGGGTTGACCGAGTTTTACAACACTGTTCAGTTCAGTAAGGGGCCGATCGGGGAGTACTCTTGACATCCCCATTTTCATGGCCAGAAAAGACCGATTTTGTTTATGCTTTATAAAAATCAGAGTACCTATTTTAATAAAAATGTTGCGGAATTTGTTCCCAGTAAAACATGATAAATACGTTATCAAGGCATTTCCGAAGAAAAGTATTTTTATTCATTTTAAAACATTTGGGATGTCATCGTCAATACAGAAGCATAAGCATAAACAAACTTACATTCATTATCACTAGTGATTTATATCTCCTTAATCTCTCAGTGTAATGTGACTTCATATCAACACATGTGTTATAAATAAACTGAGTGGGTCAGGTTGGGAAACTTGGTGAGTACATAGGGTTTTCAACCCACAATAATATAATTATTATGTTTAATTTTCAAACAATTAATCAACCCAATTACCCATCCCCATTATCTTCCTTACTCTTAAGGATCTACCCTAACAATCAGCTATTCCTCATTCACTTATTCCTAAGGGTTATCCTAAGGAATAGGTACGAAGTCCATTGTTACCAAGGTTTATAGATTACAACCGGTGAACACGTAGTCCAAAATATCTGGTGAACACTTAGTTCAAAAATAACCAGTGAACACACTTAGTTCAAAAATACTTAGTGAACACACTCAGTTCAAAATACCTAATGAACACCTAGTTCAAATATACCTACAGGTTACGAGCTTGCTAGCGTTCCACTGGATTGTTTAGTATAGTCCATGGTCGTCATCTATACTCCACTAGATGACCAGATTACTTTCAACATTGATGTCTTTCATCGTGTTATTACACAACAACTATTTCATCTACCCATGTTTTACCCAACACATTTTGTAGATATAAAATACACATACAGTTTGAATCATTTAAAACATGTATAAAAATCTTTCATCCAGCTTAGACAACCAGTATTCAGATAATATGCACACATAGCACGTAATTTATATAAAAAATACTTCATATCTATGTGTAAGATGAAAGGGACTATGCACTCACAACACATAATTTATATTAAATACTTCATATCTATGTTTAAGATGAAAGAGACCATGCACTCACTTGAAAAGGTGGTGACTCGGCACTCGGACGACACTTCGTTTACTTTAAACAACTCATTTGACAGAACCTAGTATCATTACCACTAGAGTTTAGTCTAATGCTCGACGAGACTAATTAATACTCTAACTATTATTACTATTATATAAGTGTTAACACAATACTTTTCACCCACTATGTACAGACAAGGGTCAAACATGGAACACCGGAGGGCATAATCGTTTTGGCATATAGCACTTCTGAAATCCAGCAACCCAAGCGGCCCTCCAAACCAGATTCACCGTACCGCGAGTGGTTAAAAAGATATTATAACGACGCTTATATAACTCATAATAATAGCCAAAATATTTATTATAAGGTCCTAATAACATTACTATATTTAAATAAAAACTATATTTAAAATAGTGTAGGCGTATCTTACCTACGAGGGGGTATGGCTAGAAGTCGGGCTCTGCAGGGGCAGAAATTCCGAGCCGAAAGCTCTTCTTCTCAGAGCCTTCGAGCGCTCTGGGGATTTCTTTTAGCACTAGGGGAGTTTTGGGAGGTTTAGAGAGAGAGAGAGAGAGAGAGAGAGAGTGTGTGTGTGTGTAGAGAGAAGAAAGAATGGGAAATGTGTGACTAAAATGAGGGTGGCAAGACTATAGGGTGAAATATGGCTGAACTTGGTGCCACATATCACCATCTAGTGGCAAGACTTGGCGAGAAAGCAATGACTAAGATTGTGTCACGTCACTCATTTTTGCACAACACACTTCCGACTTCTAAAATCCGTAACTTTCGCGTACAAGCTTTATTTTTGACGTTATTTATATCCACGCATAGGTAAAAATAGGGTCTACAACTTTCATTTTAACTTCGTTGGCTAATTCTCGACCGATCTTAAATTTAACAGTACGAGGAGATTATACTGTTAAAAATCCGCGTAAATTCATAACTTCTACATACAGACTCGGTTTTTGTCTGTCTTTTTATTGTTGAGTTCCTATTAATGAGATATTCAACTCTCATTTAGGTCGCGTAGGCCAAAAACTGCTCGAACTAAAATACGAGTTTCGGGTTGTGCACTACCATGCCAAATCTTAGAAAATTCATAACTTCCTCATACGAAGTCAGATTTGGACGTTGTTTTTTTGTATGTTCTTAGTTTAACGTATACTACAAATTTTGTTTAGATTTATAAGGCTAAAAAGTCCTCCATCGTAAATTCACTATTTACGTCTCCCGGTGCCGTACCGGTTTTGCCGTAAAACTTTGATGGGCCATAACTTCTTCGTTATAACTCGGATTTCGGCGTTCTTTATATGTACATAACCCTTGAGACGTACTATAAAACTTGGTTAAGATTATTTATTCTAAATAATCTTTTGTCGAAAAGTCATTTTCAACCCCTGTTGTCTCTAAATTGACTAGCCCGGATATACGGGCGTTACATACTCGAGATTCTGTAACTCGCCTCGGTAAGGGGCCGAGTGGCGAGTACTCGAAGGAGTAATCGGACAACTCGGAAAATTTTACAACACTTCATAAACATTTCGGCAGTTGCGATACTATACAAACACCATTTTACGGTCTTTGGGTTTAAGACCACAACACTTTTACGAGCAGAAAATATCAGATTTTCCGGGAAAACTTACATTATACATTACCTTCTACTTACAACAGAAAATATAGGATTTTCTGGAATACACTCTTTATACATTTTCAGAATAGAAACACACATGCTTTAATACAAGATTGATACAAAGTGTACAAACCATTTTTTTTAGAAAATATCGGATTTTATGGTGTTTACAAAGTGATACAAACTTTTCATACAAATATGCTTATGAACTCACCAACATTATATATGTTGACCATTTTGAAAATAACTTGTATTCTCAGGAAATCGTTAAGTAGGCTGGCCTTCACGGACTCATGGATTTGTTGTATTTTTGTTATCATCGTACACTTATATTTTGGGAATGCAATTTGTAAACCAAAACACCAAAGTAAAAAATGACGGTTGTATTATTGTATGTGTGATGATGATCTTTTCTTGATTCAATTATATGCACTATGATGGTATTACAAGATGAAGTCACCCAAACCCCCAAACGTTTCCGCCGCTCCGGTTCGAGGGTGTGACAAAAGACTAACATGTATAAAGGTATTGTAAGCTTGTGGTGGATACTTCTAGAGGAACTCTAGTTTGGGTTCTTATCATCTTCACTAATGTTCAACCTCCCAAGATGATTCAAAGGCTTCACAGATTGTAACCCTTAAATTCCCAAATGGTTTTATATAAAATTCTTGCATGACATATCTTGTGATGGTGTTGTTGATTTTATGTTGTTTAAGTTTAATCAAAGTCTTTCATTGCAAAATCAAATGTTTTATGCTTAAACTCGATCTTGAACACTCTATATTTCCATCGGCTACTACCTTCAAGTTGAAAAGATTTTTGTGGCTAAGTGGGAGAAAATGACAATCCCACTTTATTGTTTGGGGTTTGCTTGTTGGGTTCTTAGTTCAAAAATAGTTTCATAAACTTGAAAAATATGGCAACAGAAGACTTTTTATTTTTGAAATAATATAAACATTTTACACCCACCAATGATCTTCTTCCAATTTATAGAAAGATTTTAACATCAACCAAAGAAAGGATGAAGAAATAACAACCTTTGTAGTTATTTGGGTCCTCTTGTGAGTCTTGGAAGTTGATGAAAAATGTAGAACCTTTGAGACACCAACAATGATGCAACTTGATGTAGATGCTAGTCCATAAACTCTTAAACTCTTAAGTTTGATGTTCATAACCAAAGTATGAACTTCAAGAGAGTATAAATGCAAGTAATCTCCAAGTCTTCAAAGCAAAACTAGAGAGAATGATAGGGAGATACGAGGTTTCAACCCTTTTGCATCAAGAAGAAGAAAATGAGCAACTAGCTAAGTGAAACTCTCTTATTTATATGCATAAAGTGAAGTTAATAATCATTATTTCCTTCAACTTTAGACAAACTTGTCTCCATGTCATAATAGTGTCCATGCATGCGTCTAAAGCATGATTTCTTTTGATTAATCATATCAAAAAGCCATCACTAGCATACTAATAAGCATGTTTACATTTTTTTTGTATAAAAAAAAAGTCAAACATGGTAAATTTTATAAACTCTTTTATAAAATATAAACCTTAACTTTTTTGTAAAAGCTAAAAAGTCCTTATGGTCCAAAATGTTATACATAACTTAATAAATCATACCATATGATATATTATGTTACTTGCTAATGAAAATTAATTATTTTCAAGAAATAAATAACTCCCAATTTAATTATAAAAGTTTTATTGAATATTTATTAAAGTCAATCTCTAATAAATAATCAATTGTATCAAGTTGTTGTTAGTGTGACTCATTAGTATCATATGTTATTTATCAATATCACTTTAATATGACTCTTGAGTATACTGGATCTTTCATTGCTTTGAGTCCAAAATTTTATGATAAACACTATCTAGAAAAATTGGCTCCCGGTGTCACAGAAAGAAAAGGTCCTAACCAAGAAAAAGAAATTATACTTGGTGTTATGGAAGCATTTCATAGAATTACAAAAAATGAAGAAGAAGAAAAGTTGTTTCAGGAAAAATTTGCAACATTTCATATGAAGAAATGAATTTATTCTAGGACCGCAACCCAAACAAATGACGTGTTAATGGACATAATTGATTGATGGGCTACATATGGATCGGAGACTCCGTAACAAATAAAATACTCTCACAACCGATTAGTAGCTCTTCGGTGCATAGAAATTGGAGTACATACTCATATATCTATAATGTCAAACATAGTAATTTAAATTGCAAGAGAGTAGATAAACTTGTCTTTATTCACTCCAACATTAGACTTCAATTGCGTTTTTCCAATTCTTATATATCTGAACTCCACAAAAAATGGGACATGAATCCGAAAAGCGCATATATTGAAGGTTCAAGTGCTCACTTAGAAGAAATGATTTGGGAAAATCTTGACGACAAAGGCGTTGTGAATCGGAAAGGGAAAAGGCATATGCTAGATTAGATGGGAACTCTTGTTTTGGTTTTTCTATTTTGTACTTTTGATCATGTCCCTATTTTCTATTTTGTTCCATAATTTGTTTTGTTCCCGTTTTTAAGCTTTAAACCTAATATATTTTGATTTTAGAATTTGGTTTCTAAAATGTAGAATCTACAATTAATATTTACGGAATCTGGATATGCAAATATGAATTTGAACTGGATACAACGAACTAGACTTTATTGTATATTGTACCGATTCGTACCGAAATGAATCTACCTCCTCCATATCGGATACAAACAATCTAAAAAACCGCTTAACCGATCATCATTCCTGTACCAGAGCGAATCGTGATCTAAGTAACTATGTGTGACACTATTTGCAAACTACAAAAGTATGATGCCATATCCAAGGTTTTTGAAATCCCAGATGACAATTAATTTTATTAAACTAGTTTTTATATTATATAAAATCTTTCATTTTTATTTCTTATAGTATCTTTATTGATTACAATATTAATATATTAAATATTTTGTATTCATTTGTACAGACATATTACGTGCAAATCATTATTCAATATATCAAATAATAAATTAAAAGTTTAATGGCTTATATGTTAAAATTATATATCATGATCGGTAATTTTGGTTTTTTATACATCATTAGTCTTTAAACATATTATTTCTATAAACTGTACCATTTGTTAGCATATGTATTATAATTGGATTTGAAAGAATAATTGAATTTTTAAGATGTAAATGTAAATTTGGTTAGATTTAAAGGTTAATATGTATATTTATCAATATTCACAATAGAAATTAGTCACATACATATGATATGACTAACCATATAATGAAGTTACATGACATAATTACATAACTAAGCTCATAATATCCTAAAATTTAATTTAAAAATAAATATGGATATTAATGGACTAAATATGACAATTAATTTGAGAAAGATGCAAAAATACGAATTTATGATGGATATGGCAAAATAGCAAACCTAAGGGATCAAATATTTAACTTTTGGGAAATAAAGATGCATATATTCTCCTCATGTGGAGAAAAACAAGAATGGGCTTCACCCACTTCTCTAAAGGAGAATTGTTATCTCATGTACTTCTAGGGTTTGACTCAAGTGGAGAGTTGAATATCGAAGCAAGGATGTAACGACCCCAGTTCTAGTATGTTATTTAATGGTTATTTTTCTAAGTATTCAAAAGGGACTCGATGAGTCTGTTGCCCGACTCATCGAGTAGAGACGGGATTTCCAACACGTGTAAGTGGGCGACTCGACGAGTCCATATCCTGGACTCGGCGAGTCCGTCAGCCTGGAAGAAACCCTAGATCCACGGGTTTTGCACCCTATATAATCCCCCTTATGCACCCAATCTGGCCTCCCTCACCCTCAGAACATTTCATAGCCATACCCTAATCTATCTTGAGTGTTTTGGGGCATTTTTGTGTAAGAAGTGAAGATTGGAAGAGAGGAGGAAGGCTAGATCCAAAGGAGAAGAAGGGGAACAAGATCTTGCATCCATTTCAGAGTCATTTGAGGTATTAATCCGACCCTTTCTGTTCTTTGGTTGTTTCTCTTCAAGAATCTCATTTAGGTTACCTTTTTGCCCATTTATGAGCTTAATATAGTATGGGAGCTTGTGTAAGTGTTATAGCTTTCAGATCTAATCATATTTCTGTCCTAAAACCCAGATCTAATACCTTTATTGAACCTTGTTGCATATAAACCCTAGATCTAGCCTTATTCATGCATTTTAAGCCTATAAACCTCTTTAGGAGTGTATGTGCACGTAAAAATGGAACCTTTACGTGCAAACCAGGCCTTAGGAGCCCAAATCTATCAGTTTTATGCATTGGTTTTGAGCAGAAACGTCTGAATAGTAATTGCATGCATGCGACTCAACGAGTCATTCTTTGGACTCGACGAGTCGAGTTGCGAGTCCAAGACAGTCTTCATACCTCTAGATCAGACTCGACGAGTTGTTCATACAACTCGGTGAGTCACATCCAGAGTGTTCATACATTGAAGGAGGACTCGGCGAGTTGTTCATACAACTCGGCGAGTCGGATGCAGATCGACTAGGTGATAACATAGAAGGGGAACTCATCGAGTCTATGCCAAACTCGACGAGTAGTAGCGATCAGAAGCAAAGAAGTGAGGGTGAGGACTCGACGAGTCAGGTCAACTGTATGTTGACTTTGACTAGGGGTAAAATAGTCATTTTACCCTCAGTATAGTTATCAATATTTGATTCAGTATGTTATGGAAATTGTAGCCGGGGAGATAGCAGAGCAGCAGCAGACAGTTTCCAGAGCCGTTCATTTACCAGCCAGTTTACGAGGTGAGTTTTCTTCCAGTAGGAACGGGTCTAAGGCCACAATGCTGGCCCGTTTAGCTAGTAGTAGTTTCCGGACTTTAGTCCGATGCAGTTTTTAGTATGTTTGATGCCTTCGTGGCTTAGACAGGATTTATGTGTCATGTGTTCCGGGCTACGGCCCAATGCAGTGTGCAGTTTATGTGTTTCATGCTAGTTAATATGTTTATAACATGATATGTTATACTCAGTCAGTTCCGGATTTCGGTCTGATGCAGTTAGTTCCGGACTTCGGTCTGATGCAGTCAGTTCCGGACTTCGGTCCGATGCAGTTTCCGGACTTCTGTCCGATGCAGAGGGCAAGGCCCTGGTTAGTTCCGGACTTCGGTCTGATGCAGTTTCTGGACTTCGGTCCGATGCAGTGGGCAAGGCCCAGTATGTGTTTATATGTTGTTGTATGGTATGTGGTAGTTTGGGGAAGCTCACTAAGCTTTGTGCTTACAGTTTCAGTTTTGGTTTCAGGTACTTCCGCAAGTAAAGGGAAGGGCTCGGGTTGATGGCATCGCACACACCACAAATTCAGCTTTATTCCTGGGAGTTTTGTTCAGATACTTAGATATGATTTGATACCGTTCTTGATATAACATTTTTATTATGGCTTTGAGATACCCGACGTATGGTTTTATTATATGACATTCAGTGTTATGACTTTTATTATTATTTAAAAACAAAATTTTTGGGTCGTATTTCTGGGATGTTTCAAAGGAAATGAAAAAAGAAAGGCTTAAGAGATATAATTTATCACCCTCTTAATCTAAAAATCGATTTCATGATGTGACAAAGACCCCCATCGTGATTTTAGTTTGATTCTTTGATTATGGTTTTGGTTTCTAACCACCTTTGAGTAGTTTTGATGGTTCCAATCTCAATCTAATCATCCCATTGATGAATTTGATGATTTAGATAAAAAGATCTTTATGAATCCTAGAATCCCAAATTTATGGATCATGTATTTGTATACGAAATTGAGATGAAGTCAATGACCTAGATGATGTTGGATAACAATAAATTCAATTGGGATTCTCTAACTCATCCATGATGTTTAGAATCATGTATAAACATGGATTTAAGATGGTTTTAGGAAAATCTATTGATAAATACATGGAGACTGACATCTAAGATGTGAATGATATTTATGAACATAAATTGACACTCTACTGATAATATTAGAACATAAACATGAACGAATGATAATGAAGTTCTAGCTCTAGTGATTGTTTGACCCAAAGACAATTTAAGAATATGGAATGAAATTAAGGATTCCATGTCAAAATAAATAAGATTAGTTATGGTTTTACACATTTAACAACATTTATATGAGTGTTTAATAAGTTAGGAACAAGCTACATGAGTTTTAAAATATCAAAAAAAAAAAAAAAAGATTATATATCCATTCATTTATATAAGACCCGAAGAACATCATATTCTTAAAAAAATAAAGATCTTTAAATGTTTTTATGAATAATTAAAAGGGATGTAATAATCAATATATAATTCATATATTAATATGTCTATTAAGTTTTGAATAAATTATATATATATATATATATATATATATATATATATATATATATATATATATATATATATATATATATATATATATATGGTAATTCAAATATGATTATCTAGTAATAAAAAATATTTCTATTTTTTTAAAATATCAAGTGAATATATATATATATATATATATATATATATATATATATATATATATATATATAACTTTTTGGTTTTTTATTAGGAAATAATTAAATATTTATATTTAATTAAATAACATTAATTTATATGCGAGTATAAAAGCTTATCATCACAACTTCCAAACCAAGCAAAATGTAAGACTGATGCAAAGAGAGTTGACAATTTACTTATTATTTCATTATTTTATTATTATATGCAATAATAATAATTGTATAACCTGCATATAAAATGATAAAAACTGATGATTGCATACGTACATTGAATAATATGTTATATGAATTTAATAAAAATTTATAAAAAAATACTATACAAATATTGGTGTTCTAAGAAACCTATAAGCCATGTTTCAATTTTCTTTAGAAAAAAATAACAAAATCAATAACTGTGAACATGTTTTTTAATAAAAATACATCTTTTTCTTTTTGCGTAAAATTTTGTTCGAAACACGATATTTTGGAGTAACGTTTCAGATTTCAAAGTTTTGCATTTCGGAAATTATTATTATTATTATTATTATTATTGTTATTATTATTATTATTATTTTATTGTTTCGACTTTAATGTTATAAATTCAATACTTATTCTAGCAATATATACATTTTGAAAAGTTTTCCATAGTTGAATTTATGAAAACACCGTGGAACTCTCATGTATTATTTTTACCCCCACTTAACACTTTACTGTTAAACCAATACTTACATAATTCTTTATATTTTTCACTAACCATTCAAATTCAACAGATATCTCACCTACAAGTACAACCGTATACACCATCTATTTAAACCACTTTAAATGATAACATAATTCAAAACAAACACCATTCATAACATATTTCACAACAAAAATAGTTATTCTTTACGAATGTTTTTCTACCGGTTGTAATGGCACACTCATAAAGTTTGAGTAGTGGTGGAAAAAAAATTCCGAACAAATCTAAAATAACAATGACACTCATATTTCAAGACGTTATATTTAATAGAATTTTAAAAAAAAAAAAGTTTACACTAATGGCTGGAATCGGAATAGTGGTCTGGGACCCCCCGGACACTACATAAGTCTGTTACTGCAAATATACGAAGCTTTTAGACGGTTGATCTAGTATGAACCCTTATGGTAGGGTTCGTCATTATTGATACGTTACATAATAAAGTGTTAGAAAACTTTTAAGAGTTTTTAGAATTTACATTTTATATAAAAATTCAAATTAAAAGAATCATTTGATAATACAAGTTTCAAAATTTTATTTTAAACAAAAAAACTTATAATACAAAATTCACTTCAATAATTGTTGTGAGAATTTAGCTTTAGTTTTAGAGAAATTAAATATTTTTTATATTTTTTGTTCTTATAAATCTTCTTACACAATTAAATAATAACATATATCACATTTAATATTCATTTAATGATATTTTAGTGTATTAATATAATCATCATTTAATTGGATATGAAGATTTATAGGAAAAATAAGAGAAGTGATTCGTATACAACACTTTTTTTAGCGTACACAACAATTTATGTATTATAGAATTGTATAGTATAATATTTCAAAACATCAATTGTTGTGTATGTATAAATTATCTCTCAAAAAAAACAAAAAATAGTAAAACTAAAACTAAACTCTCACAACAATTATTGAAGTGAATTTTGTATCATTAGATATTTATATCGGAAAGTTTCGGATCAAATTTTCAATCTAAAGCTACCTACTAGTTTACCAAATATATCTGATATCTTATACTACGTTTAACATACTAGTTTACCAAATATATCTGATATCTTATACTACGTATGTTAAACTTATGAGCTTTATATTACTATAAAAAGAAATCGAAAAGAACTTATTAGCATTGATAAAAAGATGTAATATAATTAACATATGTTGTCTTTTATGAATTTCTTTCCTTTAAAGACGCTAGAATGGCTGCTTTTTGAGATTTGAACGCACGTGGAGTTGAGAAGCATACCACGTGAACACAGTAGCAAGCCTTATCCATACGGTTGACTCATGACTACACCTGGACGCATCACCTTTTCACTGCCAAAAACTAACTTTATATCAATTTATTAAGCTTTTTGAATTACCATTTCTTTCTTTGATTCAAAAATCTTTTAGAGCATTTGGGTATGTCAAAATGTTATAAGGTTGCTAGAAAGATAACCTATTTTTTCATATAAACATTTTATTTGATTTTTAAGATTATTTTATTAGCTGAATTTGTATTATTTTTTGAAAAAATAAATTATAAACAGTTTATTATAGGTTGATTTTTAATAAAATTATTTATAGAGTATCTAAGAGATGTCTTAATAGCAACACCCAATGTTATAACATCATTTTGGTGCCATCTTACAAGTCACGTCATCAATGGTGTTATAACACCAAATGAAGAAATAGTTATCTTGTTATTAACATGTTATAACATCTATTATTATAAGTAAAAAGAAAATGTAAATACTTTTTTTATATATATTCAAATGGTCATATTACTCTTGAAAAAAGAGTGGCCAATCAAATTACTTGTTTTCTCTCATGCTCGTTACAACTGGAAAATGACTTAACACCCCCTTAACGAGCAATGGGTGGTGTTCATGCATCTTAACGATGTTTTGGATGCTCCAACGAAATATAATATGCCCTATACTGCATGGCCTTACTCATTAAAACCAGAGATATTAAAAAACCTTTAGAATATGAAGAACAAGTCTGGAACTTGATGAACATCTATAGAGTTGTATAGTTTAGTTCAAAATAATATATTGGAGCTTGACCCGAACTTGAAGATCATTTTAATGTTGAAGATACATTTTATACCGATACACTGTTATGACATGGTATAGATACATATCAATAGCTTTAACTCCAAAGGGATCTATGAGTAGTTTTTAGTCCAGGGCTGCCAACGAACACAAATAAACGTTTGTTCATCTACGTTTGCTTAAGTTAGCCGAACAAACAAAAGAATACGAATAAATAAACGAACGAGTTTTCTTGTTTATGTTTGTTCATTTAACAAAAAAAATTTCATGTTCGTTCGTTTATGCCCGTAAACATGTGAACATGTTAAACAAACATAAACGAACGAACATAAACAAACATAATTGAACATATATGAACATAAACGAACATATAATATAATAATATATTAAAAACAATTAAACATATATAAACATAAATAAACTTAAACGAACAAACATAAACGAACATAACCGAACAATATAAACAGACGTTCACGAACATCTACTCTAATTAATAAAGATATTTTTTTATCGCATTACACACTCTAATTTATTTTGCTACATGTCATTGTGTGATTATTTTAAATTAGTTTTTTTTGTCATATGTCATTTTATGGTTTTTTCTGTTAAATTGTATTCTACGTAATATTTAAATGTAATAGTTGCAATAAATGTAATAATAAATGAATATTAATTTCGTTAATTGATTTTCTTATAATTTCAAAATTTTATAAATTAATATCTTATTAGTTTTCTTTGTTTAATAATTCAATATTTTTCTTATAAATTCAAACTTCTCACACTTTTAGAATTTCATATTTAACTTATATTTTGAATGAATACATATAATATATGAGTCTTGCACCTAATAAATAAACGAATGACAATTCGTTTTTATGTTTGTTAATTTATTAAACAAATAAATATCCTGCTGAACGATTCACGAATAAATTGGATTCTTTTAGGCTGAATGGAATGATAGCATTTGGTAGCATGATTCACGAATAAATTGGATTCTTTTAGGCTGAATGGAATGATAGCATTTGGTAGCATGTGCTAAAACCCTGCCAAGTCATATTTTTTTTGATACCTAACAATAATAGGGTGATATGGAGTGGTAATGTGTTTAAAAGGTAATTTTTTTTCTTTAGCCAATTAAATGTTTATTTTAAATATTTAAATAATATAAACTTTAAAATAGGGTACAACTTACTAAACTAGAAGTACAAGCATTTAAAGCTGGAATAAACTAAAAGGTCACATGGGACACTTTTCTTTATCTTCCTGCTCTCTTTCTTCTCGTCAAGGTGATAGCGAAACTGAATTAGCACGTGAGCATAGCGACCAGATAAGGTGTAATAGCGAGTTGCCATATAGGCTTAGCAAGGGTTGTGGCGAGGCCTATTCCTTAAGCATTAGAGCCTTAACTTTCAATATTCAAGATTCATTGCAATAGAATCACATAAAGCTTGTCACTCGAAAGTGGATCCAAAATTTGAAGTTATAACTTTTGATCCTTCATGATCTAATATTTTCTTCAAACCATAAAAGTTGTATAACTGAACAGCATTAATAAACCATTTAAGACATTTAAGACATGCAACTCCAAGCATTGATATGTTTTTCAATTATAATTTCTGCCGTAACTCCAACATTAATGCATTTTAATTAGTGATGGCAAATCGGACAATTATGTCATTATTTTGTTTAATCCGACACGACCTGAAAATGTTTTATGTAACACGAATACGACAGGACACTTGTCGTGTTTTTTTAACTAACATGAAAACGAACCAATTAAAAAACGACAAACACGACACGATAACGATAACATAAAATAAAATTTTACTTTATTTAATTAATACTTATCATCAATGTTCTAAATAACGTTAGATGTGATTTGGTGGTAATATCAAACCTCAATCTTTTACAAGCCATGACTAACAATATCGTTTGTAAGGATCTTGACTTAAAACGACAATTTTGTATACAACTACTAGTTCTATATATATTTTCTACTATTATTCATTTTAATATACGTATATGCTTTAAGACGGAATTTAATTAAAGCGTGATATCAAATACAAGCTCTGGAGTCATCCATATCGAGCTTTTTAGAACATTGTTTTTATCATACATATTGTTCCACTCCAAGCCAATATGAGGACCATGCAAAAAAAAGAAAGACCTTTATAATAAAAAAAAATTAGTAAAGGAAGATGACTTTTTTGTTTTTATTTATTTATAATGAGATCATTTTTATAAATTTATCCCGTTATCGTCTTTGTAATATTATTAGTTTGTTTTTCTTTCTTATGTATAAATGTTTTCTAGGCAACATGTTATTATTTTAAACTTATAAAGGTATCCTCTATAGTTCAGTTGCCAAGATCCTTATTTCGTTTGCTTGTCTTGAAGATAAAGGTATCATCCCTAGTTCAGTTGCTATGAGAATTTTAGATACCATATCTATAGTTCAGATTTGGAATGGCGTTTGGCTTGGAAATCAAACTTTATCTTCTTAGTTGCCTCATATTTTTAGTCTTGAATTGGCTCATAATTGTTCTATTTCCTATTGTAAATCAAATCTTGACTGGAATTGGTGTTGGCGTCGTGAGGTTTGTGGTGATGAGGAATCTTCCCAGCTTAATGACTTGAAAATTGCTTTGTTAGAGGTAAACCTGATAAGGTGGATTGTTTGCAATGGAGTATAGGAGCAGACGAAGATTTTTCTGTTGCAGATACCAGAAGATGAATTGACAAAAGGATCCTTCCAAATGTTAATCTTTCTACTATATAACATTTGAATCTTGAGGTACATTTGATTTCTTCATAGTTTGCTTGTTTGGAGTTGCCACAGTGTGGTCATGGATGGCCACGACGTGGCAATACATTTTTGGTCGCAGACTTCTTCTTCACCTGCCATGGCGAAGTAGGTTATAGGCCACGACGTGGCCGCCACTGGTGAATTAAACCCTAATTTTCTGAGTTTTTCTCCCTATTTAAAGGAATTAGGACGCTAGTGTTTGCTCACCCTTAGCCTCCATTATTCTCCTAAGCCATGAAGAAGCCCTAATCCATTTCCTCCATTGTTAAAGTTTTTTATGGTGCTTTTGGAAGATTTTGGAAGAAAAAGGAAAAAGTGAGCCAAGATCTAACAAGAAAGTTTTCATTCCTCATCTTAGCACACTTCTAGACCACTATAAGTGTCCATAACTCTACTTTTATGTTATTAGGTTGCTAGCTCTTGAGTTTTGTTCCATATTCTTCTTCTTCATGTTAGTTGGGATGGTGAGATCCCATGAAGTTTGCAACTTTATGAATGTGACAACCCGAATTTTCTACCTTGTACAAGCATTCGATTCAATCAAAAGTTAGGATTGTTTTTGCTATATTCTTGCACTGTTTAGGGTCTGTTTGAGTATTCTAAGCCTAGTACATCCAAGGAATGAGTGTTAGGAAGTATCTGCTGAGGTTCAAATCCATCAAACAAGCTATAAACTCCATCATGAGGAGTCTACAGCCACAACACATGAGTTTACAGCCGTAAACTCAAGGTGGCCGTAAACTCATGCCCATAAGTCTCACATTCCTTCACTTTTCTTCATTATTCACATTTCCAAGTCAAGAAACACTCATTCTCTCTCAAGTATCATAAGGATCTTCATTTTGATCTTCAAAAATGTAAGTGATCCTTCCATTTCTTTCATAATAGAATTTTGATCTAGTGAAACTCTATGGTTTCATCCATTAAATCATCTATTTTTGAGTTAGATCTTCAAGAACACCATGAACATATCCTTATTCTTGGTGGCCGTAAACTCTTGGAAGCCATCCAAAGTGTGATTTTTTCCTCTATCATCTAGTTACACATTAGAAGCACTTGATTCAAGACCTATAAACATCATCTAACTGCATAACTCCAAGAGTTTACGGCCGTAAACTCTTTGTTATGGCCGTAAACCCTTGTTTTGGACATGTTTTGGCCATAAACACTCCTTAAGACCAAGCATAGGACCTTTAACCCTTAATAGATGCTAGTTATGACCGTAAATACCCCTTAAACTCAAGTACTTCTGGCCGTAAACCCACCCTATGGCCATAAACTCCTAGGGAGTGGTTGTAAACTACCTTTATACAATCATATGTGATTGTAACACTTCATGTCAAGTGTTTCCTAGTCCCTGAGGTTGTTCCACTACATGATTAGGTGTTACATACACTATATATATATATATATATATGTGTGTGTGTGTGTGTGTGTGTGTTATTATATGCTTAATAGGCTCTGTTTGAGCTTAGGATATCACTTGGCACATTTAGTATTCTATATCAGTCTTTCATCTGAATCACTCACTGCAGATGAGTTCATATCCCTTAACTTACCTTTTAAATGCTTTTATGGGGGGGGGGGGGGATACAAGTAGAAAACATGTTAGTTATCTAATCAATCACAAGTGATTTGTAACTACAAAGTAAAGAATTTCGAATATTTTAAATGTATTATCAAACAAACTGCTTCAAATCACTTTATAAACTGACACCAAGTCATTAATACTTTCCGAATGTTAAACTCTTTTCATATTTCACAAAACTCCTTTTCTAAACTTATAAATATTATCAAGAGCATGTCTATGTAGATATAGTTATATAAATAATGTTTAAAGGCCTTAGGACTAACAACTCGCTTTACTTCCTTTTCCTTATTTGGATGTGGACTTAGAGTTATCGGTTGTCTGTCCGAAAGTCGTTTAAATCTTAGTTATATATTATGTATCTGTATGTAGATATAAAAGTACTACCAATCAGTTCGATGCCTTTGGGTAGCAAAGGTATACATTTATGATCATTCATTCAAAATACAGAAATTACTAGTAAACTATAATAGGTACAACTTAGAGAATTATTACTTACTATTTGTAGAACATTGAAACTTACATAAATCAGTACTTACAAAATTCAGATCATACATGAGTCAGTTCAAACAAACAATAACAAGTACAGAAAGGAACATTGATACTTTTCAAGAACAAGATAACTTAAATGTGAGTCTACTTCATGGCACAACAACAAGTTTGTTGTGTCATGTTTTGTAACCAGAGTCTCCTGGAGGGAGAGCGGACATTGTGTGTATAGATCTATACGGGACTGACAAGCCCACATCCTGACTGTTCGCTACAGTCGGCCAAAATGTCAGGGGTGACAAATGTCACATTTACTTTCGGCGCCAGAGGGTCGTCGTGTTTATCTACTTGTCGATTTAACATGGTTATAACCACATCAGATCCAAACCTTAATTAACAAACTGGTTTTCAGGTAATTAGTGTTTCAATAGGTAATTTTTACAACATTACTGTACACTTTCATTTTCTCATTTCATTATTATAGTGATATTTTCACATAAAAGAGCAATGAAACTACTTTCTAGAAAAGATAGTCTTAAACATTGGGAAAACACACATTACATACTATTTCAAGTACAAACATGCAAAATGGTCGGGTCTTGGTAGAAGACTACATTACATCATTTTATGAGAAACAAACATACAAAACAGTTAGGTCTTGGTAGAAGACTGCTTTCTATATTAGTGGAAAATAGAGGTGTAAACGAGCTGAGCCGAGCCCGAGCCTGACTAAGCTCGAGCTCGGCTCGTTTAATTTGAGGAAGCTCGAGCTCGAGCTCGAGCTCGATTCGAGCCTTAAAATGAAGCTCGAGCTCGATTCGAGCCTTAAAATGAAGCTCGAGCTTGGCTCATGAAAAATTTAGTGGGCTCGCGAGCTTAATCGAGCCTAAACGAGCCCCCCCCCCTCTCTCTCTCTATATATATATATATATATATATATATATATATATATATATATATATATATATATATATATGTGTGTGTGTGTGTGTGTGTGTATAGGCTCGTTTAAGCTCGTTTAGGCTCGCGAGCCCCATTAATTGAAGCTCGGCTCGAGCTCGTTTAGTAAACGAGCCTCATATCTAGGCTCGAGCTCGGCTCGGGCTTGTTTAATTCGATCTCGAGTCGAGCTTTTAACGAGTCGATCCCGAGTAGCTCACGAGTAGCTCGGCTCACTTACACCCCTAGTGGAAAATATAGGATTTTCTAGGAGATTTCAAACGCATACAAGCATTTTCACCAACTTTTACATCAAAACATTTACATACACTTTACATCAAAAATTTACATACACTTTACATCAAACATTTACAAAAAAATTATCACCGAAATACTTATGAACTCACCAGCTTAAATGTTGATCCTCTCTTTCAAAATAACTTGTATTCTCAGGTCAACAGTAGTCAGGTACCGATGACAAGTTTTGAGAAGATGGAGCACTTCCAGACTCATCTTTATTTTGATTTTAACTTTTTGGTGTCTTATTACTATCTTTGCATAGAACACACCTGTATGAAATTATATTATTAATGCAA
Source organism: Lactuca saligna (assembly GCF_052625555.1). Lineage (NCBI taxonomy): Eukaryota > Viridiplantae > Streptophyta > Magnoliopsida > Asterales > Asteraceae > Lactuca > Lactuca saligna. Next base: position 28,422,521 of record NC_136420.1, read on the forward strand.
TGGATGATGTTGTTGCTTGTTTATGCATTGTTATGATATTGTACATGATGTCCTCCACCCCCGAATGTTTCCGCCAATTCGGTTTGGGGGTGTGACAGATTGGTATTGAAACATTGTTTATACTGAATCAAGTATATTAACCCATAAAATATATACAACTATAAACACATTATTGATTAAAATACTATGACGAAGAGTTTATACTTTTTAATAATACAATATTTAACTAAAGTATACATACCTACATACTTACTACAAAACAGTGTCATACTAGAACAAAACAAAAGTAATTTAGATGTTGGATACTACAGTCAAACTTGGGCAATTATGTAATCATATCTGAAATCAATGTAGCCTGATCAACTATATTTACTTGAGATACGATGAACATGTGTTTGGGAGTAATGGTGGTGTTACAACAGGTCTAAAACTTACCAAGCTATACATATACTACATACAGGAAAATATTAGAACATAACATAAAGTAAAATACTATAAGAGTATTTTAGGCACTATCCATTCAAAGAACAAACTACATAAGAACAAAAGGCTTTTGCTGATAGCCATATGAGTACTAAGTGCATACATCACAGTTATATATAATTAAGTTTCATAGACTGAGAATGCATCGTCTAGGCTTTATTTTATTTTCCTTGTTTGGATGTGGACTTAGAGTAGGATTATGTATTTGAAGGCCTATTCGAACCAAGTAGTATATAATTGGTATGCACTATGACCTCATGGGAGGAACCAATAAAAGTCATAATTAATTAGAATTACTTTAGTATGTAATATGTAAGTTTCTCTTATAGAAAATTTTATTTGTTTATCGCTTTATTCTAAAATTACTAAATAAATTCCTTACCCTTATTTCTCGTCTAGATAAATGGATGGATTTCATCTCCCTGGAGGTCCTTACTTCCCAAATCAAGGAAATGTTGATTAGCTCGACCCCAAACTAAAAGAAGAGCTTGCAATCCCCTTAGATGATGACTTTGCAGAAAATTTCCCAGAGGATCATAAATCCAAGCCAGAAGTTGAGAATCTACCCCTAGAAGCTCAAATCCCAAATCCCAACCCCCGTCCGGCTTTTTCAAGGCCCGACGCCTCCACAGGTGGAAATCTTGGAAACATGGAGTCAAGAGCAGGATCAACCCATGCCATATAATGGAGACAGAAGCTTCTACGACCTGAGCGAAGGAGGCCTAGCAAACAGAGTGTGACAACCTGAAGTTGTTCCATCGCTACAACCCGTTCCATCCGTAAAACTCATCTTAAGCAAATTATTTCGTTTTCGTTTTTGGAATAGGTCAATGAAATTAAGACTTTTATTTTGATCTTGTAAGTATCCAAACATATTAGAAACACAAGAAAACATCTTAAACTAATAATTTGAAAAACTTTAGTTTTGACCATATCGGGTGACGACAACTTAATCGGGTGCGACCAAAAGCCTCGGTTAACATCAGTATCGGGTAGAATTCCACCTTGTCTCAAATCCAAACCATATTTAAAGTGGTTTAAGCCTCATTTTAACACTTTTCACTCTCTCTCTAACCTCTCTCTTCAATCCAAGGTCTAGGTCCAAAAATCACCCTTTTCAAGCTTCAAATCACTAAGGTAACTTCCCTAACTCATAGATTAGCATCTTAGACCTTAAAATTCGTGGTTAAACAATCATTTAGGACCATTTTCATGTGTTTACGGCCCTGGAACATGCTTGGGCCGTAAACACACATATAAGGGGTTTTTGAGCCTTTAAACCCTTCTAATCGACCTTTGGAGCTTAGATATGGCTATATGACTTAATGTACTAGACTTAGAACACCTTGAAATGAGTTTTTGGGGAGTAAACATGAGTTTACTGCCCAAGAACATGCTTGGGCTGTAAACTCACCTTCATGGAGAGTAAACTCATATTTGGATGTTAAAATGCCACTTACACACCTTATAAGCCTTGGAATAAATTCTAGAAGCAACCACCAACAAGTTAGGGACCTTAAACTTGATTAAAACAACTCCATAAGGAGTTCATGGCTTTAAACCCCTCATGAATGGGTCCCTGGGCCGTAAACTCCTATAAAGGGGTTAAATGGTGCCCTAAACTCACCCCTTAACTTGTAAAAATGAGTAGAACCACTTATGATTAACCAATGGCCTTCAAATCACATAAGGAATGAGTAGGTGAGAGTTTACGGCCATAAACTCATAGTTTACTGCCGTCAACTCATATTTTACTATCGTAAGCTCCTCAAATGATCCATATATTTGATTTAGTCCCTTTCTAATGCTCTAGAACAAAACCTAGCATCATCCCTCAATTGGTAAAAGGCTATTTAGAACTCAAGAACCTCATCCATGAGTTTACGACCGTAAAATCATGGGGATGAGGTGTTTAGGGCCAAAATCTCTTCTAATAGTTTACTCTTGAAGAGTAAACTCCTTATCCAAGCCATACATGTCCATAAATGTCACCGGGGTCACTCCAAACACTTGAATTGAAGCGTTTTCACGACTAGGAGTGTATATCCTCTATTAATTAGTGATTTAAATCTAATTAGATACAATTGTGTATCATTTAATATTACATAGGAACCTCGCACGTTTTCAAACCTCGATCGGACGTTTAACAACCTAGTCGACACATTTCTTGTCCGATGAGTTCGTACCCCTTAATGAACCTTTTAAATGTTTTTACATGTTTTAGGGGGGCGGGGGGATAAAAGTACATTACTACATGTTTTATTATCAAATCATATGTGATTTACAATTTATCATCAAAAAGAGATTCCTATACACTTTTAGATACTTATCAATAAAACTGTTTTAACTAATTATCAAATGCACTTTTTAAGGTTAAATTGTTGTTAAATTATTTTCAAAACTATGTTTCAACTACTTTCTTTTTTAAAGATATATCTACATTAATATATTTATATAAATAAGACTTGAAGGACTTAGGACCGATAGCTGGCCTTATTTCCTATTCTTGTTTGATGTGGTTTTAGGGTATTGGTTGTTCGTCCGACTGTTGTTGAATTCTTAATTATATATCATATATATTTGTGTTAGATATGAATGTTTTCATCTTATTAATTAATATTTTTGATCAGAAGCAGGAATTCACATACTCTATTTAACTATAATAGGTATAGTTAAGGCTACTACTAGTTACCTCTATTACTACTATACTCACCATAAACTGCTAACATTACAAGCTAATGCGAGTATAAGAGAACACTTTACTTACTATACTAAAAGTCTACCATACTAAGGCATAAGAGAATTCACTAATACAAAGTATATCACACTATCTCTCTATAAGGCACTCTACTGCACTTACACTATGTGACCAGGGCTTCCCGAAAGGAAAGCAACACTACATGTATAGATCTATACGAAGCTGACGCTATTACATCCCGACTGTTAACTACAGTCCGAGCCGACTAGGCCTAGGTGTAGCACCTGGTTTCCGGTATGTGAATTTTATTTGAGTATTGCCCTATTTTAGCCTTGGACTCGGCGAGTCACAGGGTCCGACTCGCCGAGTAGGGACGAGACACAGGACACGTTTAAGTTGGCGACTCGGCGAGTCCATATCCTGGACTCGGTGAGTCACCGCTGTTGGATGAAACCCTAAGTTTCAGGGGTTTGCACCCTATTTAAACCCCATATCTGCCCCTTGCCAGCCCCCATTCACCCCCAGAGCTCCCAACCCTCGTCCTAAGCTTGTTCTTGTGTATTTGAGGCTCTTGTGTGCATTCTTGAAGGTTTTGAGGCAAGAAGGGGAAGGAGATCAAGAGAAAGGAGAGCCATCCAAGCACCATTGTGTTTTTCAGCTGTATCATTGAGGTATATCTCGTTTTTCCCCTGTTTCTATGCTTAAGATTTCATTTAAGACACTCTTGAGCAATTCCTCAAGCTTGTTTGTGCTTAATGTTTCGTAATAAGTGGATTGGCCTTTAGATCTAGGCAAGATTGAGCCCCAGGAGCTCAGATCTGTTAGCTTTATGGCCCCATGTGGCTTGTTCATCCTAGATCTACCCTTTTGAGGCATTTTGAACCCTAAAATCCATATTAGTGAGTATCCACACGTAAAGTTGGAAACTTTACGTGTGATTGGTGTCCTAGAAGTCCAGATCTATGAATGGCATGAACTGAAATCGAGTAAATCGGTGTATTTGGTGGATGCATGGTGACGACTTGGCGAGTCGTATAGGTGACTCGGCGAGTCTGGTCGCGAGTCACCGAATTGGTCCCTTCATGATGTATCGAGTTGAGCCGTGAGTCACAGGGGGTGACTCGGTGAGTTGGGAGCTGAACTCACCCATGTTAGGACTCGGCGAGTCAATGCCCTGACTCGGCGAGTCCAAGGCAATCTTCATAGATCAGGAACAGACTCGACGAGTTGTTCATACAACTCGGCGAGTCTTAGCATAAAGTGTTCTTCGGATGAAGATGAACTCAACGAGTTGTCCATACAACTCGGCGAGTAGGATGAAGAGGTTGAACGTCAGTTTAGAAGATGAACTCGTCGAGTCATAGCCCAACTCGACGAGTAGAATCAGGGACCCAGGACAATAGTTTGCTAGGGACTCGGCGAGTGGAGATCCACTCGGCGAGTCGGGTCAACTGAAAGTTGACTTCGATTTGACTTAGGGCTAGACCAGGGGTAAAATGGTCTTTTTACCCAAAGGACAGTTAGTAGTGTATGATTAAGTATATTGTAGGAATTGCAGCCGGAGGACTCCCGGAGCAGCAGCAGTCAGTTAGTTCCCGATCAGTTCAGCAGCTACTTTGAGGTGAGTTACCTTCCAGTAGTGGTGGGCCTAAGGCCACAATGCCGACCCACCAGTAGGGGACGTATGATAGATGATTGTCTTTGTGATATCATCTAGGTTTGCTATTACCTGTTATGTTATATGCTCTCATGATACGTTATATGCAATAGTAGTGGAGTTCGGTTGTTAGGACCGCAGGGTAGTCAGACACCCCAGAAACATCTGACCGTATGTGATGGTATGCTTGTATGTTGGCCTGTTATGTTATGCGATAGAGGTAGCGGGAGGGGACCAGTCCCCGAGGATCGGTTGTTAGGACCGATGGGTAGTCAGCACCCCAGAATGGCTTGACATGGGTAGTCAGCACCCCAGAATGGCTTGACACGGGTAGGACGGCACCCCAGAATGGCCGTATGGGTAGGTCGGCACCCCAGAATGGCCGTACCGGGTAGTCAGGCACCCCAGAATAGTCTGGCAGTATTTATGTTATGTGTTTGCATGGTATGTGGTACGTTGGGGGAGCTCACTAAGCTTTGTGCTTACGGTTTCAGTTTTGGTTTCAGGTACCTCCTCAGCTAGGGGAAAGGAGCCGGCGCGGTAGCAGCATGTCACATACACACTCTTCGGTTTCCGCATTTACGAGATTCACTGGGACTGTACTCTGATATTTGATGGATTGTATGGTTTGAATATTAAAACATGGTTTGCGATGTGTTATGGCGTGATCAAACAATGCTTTAATTTATTAATGTTTTCTAAAAGTAATATTTTAAAATGAAATTTTTGGACATGAAAATTGGGTCGTTACAAGTTGGTATCAGAGCCCTGGTTTGAGGGATTCGGACACGCCTTCGGGAGTGTCTGAACTCAAATTGAGGGATTGAAAGATTTTTCGAAAGAAAATGTTCTCTAAAACTTGGAAAAGAGTCATAAGAAAGAGCGAAGTGTGTGACGTGCGCGACCGGCCGAGCTCAAGTAAGTATTCCCCATAGTATCCATACAAGTTTATGTTATGTTTATCAGCTTACGTAGAACTGCATGCTAGAATAGGGCTAAGGATCTAGGAGTGATGCCTTATGTGCCTGCTTGTGTGTTACAGCTTTATGAATATTGCATGCTAGAATTGAGTAGACAGCAGTAGGATAGTCTGTTTAGGTTATGCCCGATAGTATGAGCTTAGCATCCTATGTTAAGTGTCGTTTCTTGTTATAAGGATAGTTTTGGCTTGAGTCTGTTTCCCCTTATCCGAATGCTGCTTGCTTCGTGCTTGGTGGGGTTCTGAGTAATGGGAGTTAGCCACTAGGTAAACACGTCACACCACATGTAATCAGGGTTGAATAATCCCAAAGTATTGGAACTGGCCCTATTGCGCAGCTCTTGTTTGAGTCCAACCGTTGTAGGGATGGATCTTTTACTTGAAGGATTATCTAATCCTCGTCCCATGTGATGGTGTTTAGGTGGTGGCTAACTGGCACTATGAGGAGACCCACAGCAGCTGAGGACCAGTCGTGTTGAACTTGAGTTTTCCCTAGGGCAAGCCTAGGATGAGAATAACAGAGAGTAGTTGTAGTAAAGGGGATCTGGTGGAGTCGAGGAATTCCTCGGAGAAGGTACGGATAGATGTGGAAGGTAGTATGGGCCCGTACTACTGAAAGCCGAGGATCCGTACCCGAGCCGAGGAAGGCCAAGACGAGACCAAGGAACCTGTAAGTAGTTGAGATCCCTCAGAAAGTAGCAGTATCACTAATGATTATTATGATGAATTGCAGAATGGTGGTACTTCGACCGAGACCGACAGATGGCGGATCAGGAGAGGGGTCAGGTTCGGGATCAGGCACCGAGCCGATTGACGAGAGGCTACGTGAGTTCATCACGTCGGAGATTACCAGGGGCATCCTTGAGTCGACCCCCATCCTCTTTGGGTCGATCAAGGAAGGGATCATAGAGTTGATGGAGGATCGCCTACGGGCATTCAGGAGCGATTTAGCCCCTAGCCAGTCAGGATCTCGCACACTGTCCTTCAAGGACTTCAGGGGCAGTGGTGCGCCGGATTTCCATGGTGTGAAGGACCCCATTGTCGCCAGGCGGTGGATTGCGGATATCGAGTCCGCCCAGTTGACTAGCTTCTGCCCCGAGGGGTCGAAGGTGAGGTACGCAGCAGGGTGTTTACGGGACCGAGCCCGAGATTGGTGGGAGTCAGTGGGTGACTCGTTGGGAGCCTCGGCTATCGAGGCAATGACCTGGTCGAACTTTGTGACTAGGTTCAGAGCAGAGTTTGCACCGGCGGTCGAGCTTCAGCAGCTGGCCATGGAGTTTCTAGACATGAGGGAAACGACAGAGACTGTGGCGGAGATCACCGCCAAGTTTCGGGAGAGGGCTTTATTGGTGCCCCAGTATGCCGGTGACGAGGACACGAGGAGGACTCGTTACCATGATATGCTACGAGCTGACATCCGGGAGCATGTTAGCTTTTCGGCTTGCCCCACCCTGGACTCCATGATTGCCAGGGCGAGGGAGAGAGAGATAGATTTGGAGCACATCTGGAAACGGAAACTTGAGGACGGTCAGGCAGCAGGGGCTTCGGGGAAGAAGCCCAAGGGATCAGAGGGGAGGCCGAAAGGCCAGTCGGGACCGAGCCGCTGTAGGAGGTGCGGCAGGCCGCACGAGGGGGCGTGCAGAATGGGATCGTCAGGCTGCTACAAGTGCGGCAAGTTTGGGCATATCAGCAGGGATTGCACTGCTCCTGCGACAGTTATTCAGACATCGGAGTTGCTGTGTTTCCATTGCAACCAGAGGGGCCACAAGAAGGCCAATTGCCCCATGTTGACAGTTTCAGTGCCAGTGAAGGCGCCGGCTCCAGCGACCCTACGGATCACGGATGGTCGGCAGGGCAAGGCAGAGGCTCCAGTGGTGAGGAGTCGGGTATTTCAGTTGACTGCCGAGGAGGCACGCGCCGCACCCGATGTGGTGACGGGTACGATTCTTTCCTTCTATCTTTTGTTTTATGTTGTTATGATATTGATATGTGCTCCGTGTGTATACATGTGTATTAGGATCGTTCCATGTGAACGGTATCCCGGTTCAGGTATTGTTCGACTAGGGTGCATCCCGATCGTTCGTTTCTCTTGCTCTTAGCAAGAGATTTCATGAGACTTCAGGCGAGTTAGATTGCCCGTTAGAGGTAGAGATTGCTGACGATCGATCGGTGCGAGTATCGATGGTGTTTCGAGATTATGTTCTGCGACTGTTTGAGGAGCGTTACCTGGTAGACTTGGTTCCCATTCCATTGCGTGGGAACAAGGTGATTATTGGTATGGATTGGTTGAGCCCTAATGGGGCAGTGATAGATTGCGCGTAGCAGCTAGTGCGAGTTAGGACCCCAAGCGGGGGAGAGTTAGTGATTCATGGAGAGCGGCCGCAGTGTGGACCCACTGTATGTTCTGCAGCGAGGGCTAGGCGCTACCTTCAGCAGGGATGCGCGGGATATGTCGCGTATGTGATGGATACCCGGGAGGCGGGTAAGGCGACCGTGAGCGAGGTCCCGGTGGTTCGAGATTTTGCAGATGTTTTCCCGGAGGAACTACCTGGGATACCTCCGGAGCGACAGGTGGAGTTCAGGATTGACCTTATTCCCGGTGCGGCTCCGATAGCCAAAGCACCGTATCGGTTGGCTCCCCCGAGATGCAGGAGTTGTCTACGCAGCTGCAGGAGCTGCTGGACAAGGGATTTATTCGTCCGAGCAGTTCACCCTGGGGAGCCCCGATTCTGTTTGTGAGGAAGAAGGACGGATCTCGCATCGGATGTGTATAGATTATCGGGAGCTGAACAAGGTAACGGTGAAGAACCGATACCCGCTTCCGAGGATTGATGACCTATTTGACCAGCTTCAGGGAGCATCTTGGTTCTCCAAGATTGACTTGCGTTCGGGTTATCATCAGATGAGGGTCAGGGAGGAGGATATGCAGAAGACTGCGTTTCGGACGCGCTATGGTCATTACGAGTTCGTGGTGATGCCGTTTGGGCTCACCAATGCTCCTGCCGCGTTCATGGACCTCATGAACCGCGTGTGTAGACCGATGCTGGATCGGTCTGTGATAGTCTTTATCGATGATATCTTGGTCTATTCCAAGACTCGGGAGGAACACGAGGAGCATCTGAGGGAGGTATTGGAGACCCTGAGGAGGGAGAGCTTGTATGCCAAGTTCTCCAAGTGTGAGTTTTGGTTGCGCGAGGTGCAATTCCTTGGGCACCTAGTCAACCAGAACGGGATTCTGGTTGATCCGGCCAAGGTCGAGGCCGTGATGAGATGGGAGGTCCCGAAGTCTCCATCTGAGATTCGGAGCTTCCTGGGATTGGCAGGCTACTATTGGAGGTTTATCCAAGATTTCTCCAAGATAGCCGTACCCCTGACGCGACTGACGAAGAAAGTCGTGGTCTTTCGGTGGGGACCCGAGCAGCAGGCTGCGTTTGAGATGCTGAGACAGAAATTGTGTGAGGCGCCTATCCTAGCCCTGCCTGAGGGCGTTGAGGATTTTGTGGTTTACTGCGATGCGTCCATTTCAGGGTTGGGCGCAGTTCTGATGCAGAAAGGGCATGTCATTGCCTACGCTTCACGGCAGCTCAAGCCGCACGAGGCAAATTACCCGACGCACGATTTGGAGTTAGGGGCGGTGGTCTTTGCCCTCAAGATTTGGCGACATTACCTCTACGGGGTTCGGTGTACCATCTACACGGACCACAAGAGTTTGAGGTACCTCATGGACTAGCCGAATCTGAATATGAGGCAGCGGCGGTGGTTGGACATGGTGAAGGATTATGATTGCGAGATCCTTTACCACCCGGGGAAGGCCAATGTGGTGGCCGATGCACTTAGCCGCAAGACGGTGCCGATCAGGGACGTTTGTTTGAGGATGACTGTGGTGACTCCCCTGTTGGAGCAGATTTGGGAGGCTCAACAGGAAGCTATCAAGGAGGAGCATCGGAAGAGCGAGCGTGTGGTGGGTCAGGTTTCCTCCTTTGATTATGATGGCAGAGGACTTTTGACATTACACCGTAGGGTGTGGGTGCCGTATCACGGTGGCGTGCGTCAGATTTTGGTGGAGGAGGCGCACAAGTCCCAATTTTCTATTCATCCCGGGGCGACGAAGATGTATAGGGATCTTCGTCCGGATTATTGGTGGCCTTGCATGAAGCGGGATGTGGCATGGTACGTCGAGTGGTGTTTGACCTGCAGGAAGGTCAAGGCTGAACATCAGAGACCGCATGGCAAGATGCAGCCGTTGGACATCCCACTGTGGAAATGGGAAGATATCACGATGGATTTTTTCACAAAGCTTCCCAGGACCGCACGTGGAGTGGATTCGATTTGGGTCATCGTGGATAGATTGACCAAGAGTGCTCACTTTATTCCAATCCAGGAAAGCATATCGGCCGAGAAATTGGCCGACATCTATATCAGGGAGATTGTGGCACGGCATGGAGTGCCAGTATCGGTAATCTCGGACAGGGATGTACGTTTTACTTCCAGATTCTGGAAGAAATTCCATGACGAGTTGGGCACTCGTCTGCATTTCAGCACCGCCTTTCACCCGCAGACAGATGGTCAGAGTGAGCGGACCATCCAGACTTTGGAGGACATGTTGTGGGCGTGTGTGTTGGATTTCGGTGGTAGCTGGGATACCTATCTTCCTTTGGCTGAGTTCTGCTACAACAACAGCTATCATGCGAGTATTGACCGACCACCGTTCGAGATGTTGTATGGGCGGAAGTGCAGAACCCCGATATGTTGGGGGGAGGTTGGCCAGAGAGTCATGGGAAGCACCGAGGTGGTGCTAGAGATGACCGAGAGGATCCAGCAGGTTCGGAGCAGACTTCAGACTGCACAGAGTCGGCAGAAAAGCTACGCCGATAGACGTCGATCCGACTTGGAGTTCCAAGTCGGGGATATGGTCCTCCTGAAAGTGTCGCCTTGGAAAGGTGTCATTCGATTCAGGAAGCGGGGCAAGTTGGGCCCAAGGTTCATCGGGCCGTTCAGGGTTGCAGCCCGGGTGGGCAAGGTGGCGTATAGGCTGGACCTGCCAGCCGAGCTCAGTCAGATCCACAGCACCTTTCATGTTTCGCAGCTGCGGAAGTGCCTGGTGGATGATTCAGCAGTAGTACCATTGGAGGATATTCAGGTTGACGACAACTTGAATTACATTGAGCGCCCAGTCGCAATACTTGACAGAAAGACAAAGATGTTGAGAAACAAGAGGGTAGAACTAGTAAAGGTGCAATGGCAGCACCGCAAGGGTTCGGAATGGACTTGGGAACCGATGGACGAGATGATGGAGCATTACCCCGAGCTGTTTCAGGACCGGGCAGCAGACTTCGAGGACGAAGTCTAAAATAAGTGGGGGAGATTTGTAGCACCTGGTTTCCGGTATGTGAATTTTATTTGAGTATTGCCCTATTTTAGCCTTGGACTCGACGAGTCACAGGGTCCGACTCGCCGAGTAGGGACGAGACACAGGACACGTTTAAGTTGGCGACTCGGCGAGTCCATATCCTGGACTCGGCGAGTCACCGCTGTTGGATGAAACCCTAAGTTTCAGGGGTTTGCACCCTATTTAAACCCCATATCTGCCCCTTGCCAGCCCCCATTCACCCCCAGAGCTCCCAACCCTCGTCCTAAGCTTGTTCTTGTGTATTTGAGGCTCTTGTGTGCATTCTTGAAGGTTTTGGGGCAAGAAGGGGAAGGAGATCAAGAGAAAGGAGAGCCATCCAAGCACCATTGTGTTTTTCAGCTGTATCATTGAGGTATATCTCGTTTTTCCCCTGTTTCTATGCTTAAGATTTCATTTAAGACACTCTTGAGCAATTCCTCAAGCTTGTTTGTGCTTAATGTTTCGTAATAAGTGGATTGGCCTTTAGATCTAGGCAAGATTGAGCCCTAGGAGCTCAGATCTGTTAGCTTTATGGCCCCATGTGGCTTGTTCATCCTAGATCTACCCTTTTGAGGCATTTTGAACCCTAAAATCCATATTAGTGAGTATCCACACGTAAAGTTGGAAACTTTACGTGTGATTGGTGTCCTAGAAGTCCAGATCTATGAATGGCATGAACTGAAATCGAGTAAATCGGTGTATTTGGTGGATGCATGGCGACGACTCGACGAGTCGTATAGGTGACTCGGCGAGTCTGGTCGCGAGTCACCGAATTGGTCCCTTCATGATGTATCGAGTTGAGCCGTGAGTCACAGGGGGTGACTCGGTGAGTTGGGAGCTGAACTCACCCATGTTAGGACTCGGCGAGTCAATGCCCTGACTCGGCGAGTCCAAGGCAATCTTCATAGATCAGGAACAGACTCGACGAGTTGTTCATACAACTCGGCGAGTCTTAGCATAAAGTGTTCTTCGGATGAAGATGAACTCAACGAGTTGTCCATACAACTCGGCGAGTAGGATGAAGAGGTTGAACGTCAGTTTAGAAGATGAACTCGTCGAGTCATAGCCCAACTCGACGAGTAGAATCAGGGACCCAGGACAATAGTTTGCTAGGGACTCGGCGAGTGGAGATCCACTCGGCGAGTCGGGTCAACTGAAAGTTGACTTCGATTTGACTTAGGGCTAGACCAGGGGTAAAATGGTCTTTTTACCCAAAGGACAGTTAGCAGTGTATGATTAAGTATATTGTGGGAATTGCAGCCGGAGGACTCCCGGAGCAGCAGCAGTCAGTTAGTTCCCGATCAGTTCAGCAGCTACTTTGAGGTGAGTTACCTTCCAGTAGTGGTGGGCCTAAGGCCACAATGCCGACCCACCAGTAGGGGACGTATGATAGATGATTGTCTTTGTGATATCATCTAGGTTTGCTATTACCTGTTATGTTATATGCTCTCATGATACGTTATATGCAATAGTAGTGGAGTTCGGTTGTTAGGACCGCAGGGTAGTCAGACACCCCAGAAACATCTGACCGTATGTGATGGTATGCTTGTATGTTGGCCTGTTATGTTATGCGATAGAGGTAGCGGGAGGGGACCAGTCCCCGAGGATCGGTTGTTAGGACCGATGGGTAGTCAGCACCCCAGAATGGCTTGACATGGGTAGTCAGCACCCCAGAATGGCTTGACACGGGTAGGACGGCACCCCAGAATGGCCGTATGGGTAGGTCGGCACCCCAGAATGGCCGTACCGGGTAGTCAGGCACCCCAGAATAGTCTGGCAGTATTTATGTTATGTGTTTGCATGGTATGTGGTACGTTGGGGGAGCTCACTAAGCTTTGTGCTTACGGTTTCAGTTTTGGTTTCAGGTACCTCCTCAGCTAGGGGAAAGGAGCCGGTGCGGTAGCAGCATGTCACATACACACTCTTCGGTTTCCGCATTTACGAGATTCACTGGGACTGTACTCTGATATTTGATGGATTGTATGGTTTGAATATTAAAACATGGTTTGCGATGTGTTATGGCGTGATCAAACAATGCTTTAATTTATTAATGTTTTCTAAAAGTAATATTTTAAAATGAAATTTTTGGACATGAAAATTGGGTCGTTACACTAGGGGTGACACTACATTACTTCACTACGCATGACCGGGAAGGTCATCGGTACTCTACAACTTCACAGTTGGTCACATGAGAAGTTAAACTTATATCCAAATAAATACACTAAGACTTAAAGTCTGAACTAATATCCCGAAGTAATTAAAGATCTAATACTAACTAAAGTTACAACATTACTACTGTTTGTAAACACTTTTATACTACAATGACACTAAAAGGATTGACTTACAAATGTTCTTCAGCCATATTACATACATGATATTTATTATTACACCTTTACAATTGAAGTTTTCAATAATATTATTTTCACACACTCAAAGGATTGACTTACAAATGTTCTTTCTGGAAAATATAGGATTTTCTAGGGATTTCTACTACTCATAAATACAAATTTCAGTTTTATACTATAAGTTTGTAAACACTTTTATACTACAATGACACTAAACTCTTATGAACTCACTAGCTTTATGGTGATACTCGTTTTCAAAATAACTTGTATCCTCAGGTCAAAGATAGACAGGTACAGGGCAGCTTTTGGAGAAGATGGAGCATATATAAGACTCATCATCTATTTTTGTTATAGTTTTGGTGTCTAATAACCGTGCAGAACACAATTGTAATTATTATCACTATATATATATATATATATATATATATATATATATATATATATATGAAATGGTTGTTGTTTCTTGTTTTTACTATTATGCAATTGTAATGATACTGTACATAACGTCCTCTACCCCAGAACGTATTCCGCCGTTCTCGGTTTTGGGGTGTGACACAGAGTCTTGCCAATTCTGGTCCGCAAGGTTGCTCCAAATGAAATATAGGGTAGGACAGCCATCAACCGAATAATGGAAATGGTTGACGATGCGAGAATTCATATAGTCCGCACACATCATCTTGAAGATGCTCATGAGAGAGCTATGAGAGATAACGAGTCCCTGCTTCAAACACTAGCTGAAACTTGAGCCAAAGTCATAGAGCTCCGCGTACGCCAGAGGGTGTATGAAAGACAACTACTTGATATGGAGAGTCAGTTGGCTGAATTGAAGGTTCATTATAGGGATGCCCGTCACCAGTAGTAGATGCCTTACCTTCTTTCTTTTGATTTAAGGAATAGCCTTATTATCTGTGCTCTAAGTAGCACTTTTTCATGTAACTACTCTTGTACTGTAAGTACTATTTCATTAGGTCCTTGTTCTATCAATCATCATTCTCCCATTTCTGATTTGATGTAAGACCTACTCCAAGGTCAATTTTCCCGAACTTATTACATCTTTAATATCAATGATATTGATGGTCAGCTAATCCCTGTAGAAATCTTTGTCCAAATACTTTCATCCTCTTATCGATAGAACTCTATCTAAGTTTCTCTCTCGTCAAATCGTGAACTATGGTAATTTAGTTCATGGATTACTTTCAATCCTTTTTGAAAGTTGGAACATGTTATCCACTAATCAAAGGTAGCTTAGTTCAGATGATAATAGTCTTGAGACCATTCTATAAACTTAATTTTACTCTTTACCAGGACTGCATCATAAGGATGTAGGTCGGAACATCGACGGCCATGGATCAACGATAACAATTTGCATATATATTTTGAATGCAACTTGTAACGATCATAGTTATTAACAAACTCACATTGCATTTTGTGGCATAATCATGTCATCACCCGGAAATAGTCAGCCAACGGATGAAACCCCAATCCTTCATATAGACTCTGCTACATTCCAAGCTATCCTAACAGTTGTTGTGACCGCTGTCATGGCGCAATTCGATTCTAACAACCCAAACGAATGTAGAAACAACATCTATCCTTCAGACTAAAGTAACAACATAGGAAACCAACGAGCGCCAACTCACGAGGGCACCCTAACCCAAAAACCAAAGAGTAATAAGCGAATATTCTGGGATAACAAGAAGTGCAAATCATCTCAAAGAACAACCAAGAGACAGCAACCTGTGGCAGTTTTTGCGGTAACGACATCTGTTGCTCCTACTACCGTTCCTACTAATATCCCGGTGACCCAAATCCTAGCAAAGAAGTTTGCAGGAAGTCTACCCGAGTGCACAAAGTGTAGTTTCCATCACTTGAGTGTTTTCCAAAAGTTGCATTGCAAGGACTGCAAGACCGGGCACACTACCCGTTTCTACAGAACATGGATCCTGCACATCACTTCAACCACAAATGTTGGAACAAGCCTAATATGTCACCTTTGTAGTGAAATTGGACATTTAAAAAAGGACTGTCCAACCGAGAAGAATAATGGGGGAACAGAAGGAGTTTGACCCTAGCATATCAAAGGACATCAAAGGATCCTGCTACAATTTTAGTATGCTTCCAAACCCTAATAACTAATTATAATTACCATCTCGTTTGGATTAAATCTCAGCACTTGTATAAAACTAGGAACTCTATCAGGTAAGCTATAACAATTTAGTGTATGTATAAGGGCCATTTATACTTAAGATTTATAGACTTAGAATGAGTGATTCCGCCTCATCTTCTTTTCCATGTCTGGATGTGGGTTTAGGGCGGAGCCACTCAGTCAACTGTCTATCTAATCTTAATTGTACATGACTTGTACACACTAAACGGTTATAGATAGACAAAGTAGGGGTCATATCATGAAAGTTCATTATTTCAAATTATTCAAAACCCTCGTATAGTTAGTACTCATCTAAGCCGGGTCAAAATATTCGTGGCAAAAATTCCAAGATTTATTATTCGTCCTAGTAATCATTCTTTTTTCTAGATCATCACGTCATCTAATTCATCAAAAAGTTCCGACATCTCCGTCCGCCATGGTTTGGCTTAGTCCTCACCATGAAAAAATTTAGGTGCTAGAAAAAGGAACCCTTCCCTTAACCAACCGTCAGATAAAACTCGTCCGATCCATAAATGCAAGACCCTTATATTACCTTTAACTTCAGAACTTCAGAATTACCCATGCGAGGGGTACCATGCCTTTCTAACCTAACCAATAGATTTTAGACTTGAAACGAAGTGCACCACACAACACCTCCAAAGTACACAAATTTCTAGATGCCTTTCCAAACGAACGATCAGGAACAACACCGCAATGTTAAGTCGAGTTCTGAATCGACTTAAATTCCAGGAGCTACCCCAGTAGTTAATTTGCCTCACTATCTAGCTCCAGCAGAGATGCGGGAACTTTCCACTTAGCTTAACGAACTTCCCAGAGAGGGATTCATAGGACCAAACTTCTCACCATGGGGAGCCCCGACCTTGTTAGTAAGGAAGAAAGATGGATCGTTTCACATGTGCATCGACTAGCGAAAATTGAACAAACTTACCGTTAAAAATCAGTACTCCCTGCCTCGCATCGATGACTTATTAATCAACTACAAGGAACGAACTACTTTTAGAAGATTTACTTATGATCTGGGCACCATTGGTTACGAGTGTCGAGGAGGATGTTCCCAAGACAGTCTTCTGAACTCGTTATTGACACTATGAGTTTATAGTGATGCCGTTCGGATTTACCAATGCACCAGCCATATTCATGAATTTAATGATTTAGGTGTGCCGTCCTTACTTGGATCAGTTTGTCATTGTATTTATTAATGACATACTTATCTACTCTCGTAGTAAGGAGTAACATAGTCAACACCTACGTCAGATTCTAAAAACACTTCGAACAGAGAAACTTTATGCACAGTTCCCCGACTGTGAATTTAGGATTCGACGAGTCAAATTCATGGGTCACGTGGTAAGCAAATAGGGTATTCACGTGGACCTTTCCAAAAATCAAGGCCATCGAGAACTGGACAACACAAAGCGAGGACCTGAATTCACTTGGGAGTACGAGGACCAAATCTAAACTGAAATATCCTCATCTTTTCGTTTGGTTATCTATTTTTCTTAAAATCTAATTTCAGGATGAAATTCTCTCTACCGGGGGGATGATGTGACAACCTGAATTTTCTACCTTGTACAAGCATTCGATTCAATCAAAAGTTAGGATTGTTTTTGCTATATTCCTGCACTGTTTAGGGTCTGTTTGAGTATTCTAAGCCTAGTACATCCAAGGAATGAGTGTTAGGAAGTATCTGCTGAGGTTCAAATCCATCAAACAAGCCATAAACTCCATCATGAGGAGTCTACAGCCACAACACATGAGTTTACATCCGTAAACTCAAGGTGGCCGTAAACTCATGCCCATAAGTCTCACATTCCTTCACTTTTCTTCATTATTCACATTTGCAAGTCAAGAAACACCCATTCTCTCTCAAGTATCATAAGGATCTTTATCTTGATCTTCAAAAATGTAAGTGATCCTTCCATTTCTTTCATAATAGAATTTTGATCTAGTGAAACTCTATGGTTTCATCCATTGAATCATCTCTTTTTGAGTTAGATCTTCAAGAACACCATGAACATATCCTTATTCTTGGTGGCCGTAAACTCTTGGAAGCCATCCAAAGTGTGAGTTTTTCCTCTATCATCTAGTTACACATTAGAAGCACTTGATTCAAGACCTCTAAACATCATCTAACTGCATAACTCCAAGAGTTTACGACCGTAAACTCTTTGTTATGGCCGTAAACCCTTGTTTTGGGCATGTTTTGGCTATGAACACTCCTTAAGACCAAGCATAGGACCTTGAACCCATAATAGATGCTACTTCTGGACGTAAATATCCCTTAAAATCAATTACTTATGGCCGTAAACCCACCCTATGGTCCTATACTCCTAAGGAGTGGTCGTAAACTACCTTTAATCAATCATATGTGATTGTAACACTTCATGTCAAGTGTTTCCTAGTCCCTGAGGTTGTTCCATTACATGATTTGGTGTTACATACACTAGTTATATACATATATGTGTTATTATATGCTTAATAGGATCTATTTGTGCATGGGATATCACTTGGCACACTTAGCATTCTATATCAGTCTTTCATCCAAATCACTCACTTCAGGTGAGTTCATACCCCTTAACTTACCTTTTAAATGATTTTAAATGCTTTTATGAGGGAGGGGGGTGGAATACAAGTAGAAAACATGTTAGTAATATAATCAATCACAAGTGATTTATAACTACAAAGAAAGAATTTCTTATATTTCAAATGTATTATCAAACAAACTGCTTCAAATCACTTTATAAACTGACACCGAGTTATTAATACTTTCCAAATGTTAAACTCTTTTCATATTTCACAAAACTCCTTTTTCTAAACTTATAAATATTATCTACAACATGTCTAGGTAGATATAGTTATATAAATAATGTTTAAAGAGATTAAGACTAACAACTCGCTTTACTTCCTTTTCCTTGTTTGGATGTGGACTTAGAGTTATCGGTTATCTGTCCAAAAGTCGTTTAAATCTTAGTTATATATTATGTATATGTATGTAGATATAAAAGTACTACCAATAAGTTCGATGCATTTGGGAAGCAAAGGTATACATTCATGATCATTCATTCAAACTACAAAAATTACTAGTAAACTATAATAGGTATAGCTTAGTGAATTACTACTTACTATTTCTAGAGCATTGAAACTTACATAAATAAGTACTTACAAAAGTCAGATCATACATGAGTCAGTTCTTACATGATTCAGTTCAAACAAACAATAACAAGTACAGAAAGGTGTTGGGTTAGTGTCTAAGTCCATAACTATTTTGGTATGTACTTGACCCGATTATGAGCATGGTCCTTTTGGGTTGGCTTCACCATAGCAATATGTAGGATGAATTAAGGAGAGAAAGGTTTAATTATGATTTATTAATATATTATAAGAATAATATATTACAGGAGAAATCATATTGTTTAATTAATATTAGTCAAGAATTAATTAAGAATTAATTTTGTGGCTAAAAGAGATTAATTAAACTTAGGGGACTGGATTTGTATTTATAAGATAATTACAATTGGGCTATGGATTACCTAATAATATAGGTTGGATGAATTCTATGGGAAGCCCATAAGGAATTCGTCCAAGGGGTATAATTAAAGGAGTCCATGGACTGCTTAGGGCCTAAGCAGTCAAATTAGGGTTTCCTAAGTTCAAAACCCTAATAGCCTATGTATATAAAGACCCCTAAGGCCCCAAAAACGTGGCTAACACTTATGAAGGGTTTCATGGATGTTTTTGGTTGCCTCCTTACTTCTCTTCTTCATCCAGTTGCTTAGTGGTGTTTGTGACTCCATTAGAGGTGCAACACTTGAGGCACTAAGCTTTCTGAAGCCAATTACAAGAAGGATTAGATTGTTATTGCTATATAACAATCAAAGGTTAGATCTAAACCCTATTTTATGTTAATATGATTAATTGTATGCTAGATCTAGGGTTAATAGCTTTGGATATTCAATTCCATGTTCATTAGACAAACTAGATCCAAAAGCTATTAGGGTTTTCATGTACACCATAGGAATGATGCATTACTCGAAACCCATCATTGGTATCAGAGCCTAGGGTGTTTTTCTAATGTATTTGATGCAAAGGGTAAATTTTCGAAGCTAAAAAAAATTCATTTTTTGGACTCTGACCAGGCTCACGACGTGAGCATAGTGCTCACGACGTGAGCACAACTGTTTGCTGGATTTCGAATTTTCTGCCTTATTTTGTTTAGGATAATTGCCATAAATTGCTTTATTCAAATAAAAATCATATTTTTTGTTATGGTAATTGATATCCTAATCAAATTAATGGATAATTGTCAAGATTAAGATAATTTTTTTTTATTAGATAAAGATTGATTATTTGTATTATCTTGTGAAAAATTAAATTAGGTCAAATTTAGATATTTCAAATTATTTGATTAATTTAATTTTTTTGTAATTTGATCTAGATAGTTTTGAAAAGTTCAAAACTTGCCCTTAAGTTTTGAAATTTAAATTTTAATTAATAGTTTAATTATGTAATATTGAAATTCTAAAAACCCTAGTAATTTTTAAAAAAGTTCAAATTACACCCTTATGGTTTATTAATTAGTTAAGGTGTATAATTAAAGGAGATTTAATAAACCCATAAACTTTTGGTTTACATTTAATTAAATTAAAAGTATAATTTATTAAATTAGACCACCTAGTATTTTAAAAGTGTAAACTACACCCTATACTATAGATAACATTAAAAGTCTAATATTATATATATATATGTGTGTGTGTGTGTATGTATGAGTAAACAGTCAGTCTTACTGTTAGTAGACCTCATTCATGAAGCTGGTCTATAAGGGGTGTTTAAGGAAATTGCCTATAAAATGATGATTGAATGGGTATCCACTCTTACCCACCGCACTCTTGACTAGTGGATGGTCATTATCCGAATGGGTAGGATAGGACAAAACCTTCCATTATAAGTGTAATGAAGTACAAAGTAACTATATGCTTTTACGAATTCCCAAATTCTAGTTACTTTAGGCACAATGTGAAATTGTATGCTAATCCATGGAATTACACTTCGTACCCTTGTCAGGCGTTAGTGGAGCGTGTGTGGTTTACCGGCACACTAATTTGGGATTGACATTGGTGGAGAAGGGTGGCTCGATGTTTATCATAGATCAATGGAGCGTATGTAGCTAACCAACACATTGATTAGGTGATAGTAGCATTGAGTGCACCACGTAGATTCGTGTCACACCCCCAAACCAAGGATGGCGGAAATGTCCGGGGGTGGCGGACTTCATGTATAGTATCACAACAACGAGTATAATAGTGCTCATACTAAATACAACCAATCATAAATATAAACAAAAAAGAATTACATGGTTTCAAGTATTACATAATTCAAGGTTTATCACGACATGATATAAAAATAGTTGTTCAACGTCGTAGTATTCCATCCTCAAAAGCTTGTGGTTACTTGGTTTCGTTGATTTCTTGAGAATACAAGTAGTTTTGAAAGAGTGTCAACAATTAAGTTGGTGAGTTCATAAGGTTTTTAGATAAAAAGTTTGGAAACCGATCTTTATAATGAGTTGTGTGTTACCAAGAAAAATCCAATATTTTCCTTAATACGTAAAATGTAATCTTAAATGTCATAACTAGAATGTACAAGCATTTTCCATGCTTAAAATAAGTCATGCAAGTTCAAATTGACGTAAACTCGTTTAGTTGAAAGAAAAACCCGGTACTTTGTAATGTACCATTTTTGTGAAAACCTGGTACTGTATGGCCGTACCTCGCTTAATGTATAACCTGGTACCGTATGGCCGTACCTCGCTTAATGTATAACCTGGTACTTTGTATTCGTACCCCAATTATATGAATAAACCTTTTTGTAATGTAAATGAACATAAACTATACCTATTATAGTTTATCAAAACGTTTAAATGTAATAGTTATAACTGTGTTTATTATGAATAACTAATATATTTGTGGAGGTAAAAACCCTTTTGTTTACCGATATATATATATATATATATATATATATATATATATATATATATATATATATGTATGTATGTATATATATATACACCTTTTACTGAGGTCAACTAACATGTAATATAGCAGCTAATTAATCTCCATGCTTATGAAGGTAAAAATCCATTCATTTTCTGATGTATGTCAATACACCAAGACGAAATGACATGTAATGTACTAACATATATTCACATAATGATACAAACCTTGCTCAACGCGTTACAAGGTGCAAATGAAGTTGATAATATTTTTCTAATGTTAACATTTATATTATTTCTCTTAGAAAATTTATAGAAAAATCATCAAAGGTCCAAATCAAAATCCGTAAATTCTGAGAGTTTTAAAAATGAGTCTAGTTTGTTCATAAATTTTATCATGCTTTTTAGTGACCTCCAACTTAGGTGAAAACATCCATAATCACAGTCTGGTCCGGATTGGCTCTTGAAATGATAGGTAATTTTGTAAAAATCACCATAAATCATAGAAAAATCGTATGGAGATGTGCAACTAGTCATTTTAAATCTAAAGACTTGAAATATTTGCACCTAGTACAGTTTTGAAAACTAAAATGTTTAAGTTGACCAAAACAGTCCGTGAATGGAGTTAAACTTTTCTGATGAAAACTGTTAGATAAGTTTAGTTATGTTCTTGGTGTTTTAACTTGTATTCACCCCCCCCCCCTTAAAACTTAAGAAAACATAAAAATGTAGGGGTATGAACTCACATTGAGTGATTTCAGTAGATGGATTATGGATACAAGAAGTGTTCAACTCAAGAAAACTTAGATGATTCTTGAAGATTCGAAGATCTAACAACAAATATGATGATATTTGTGTAAGGAACCCTTGATTTGGGTGAAGAAGTGTAAATAACCAAGTATAGGATGAAGTTCCAAAGATGTGTGGGAAGCTCAAAACATCCAGGGAATTTCGAGTTCTTGGAGGGAGGAAGTGAGAGAGAATGAGTTTTTGCTTTTTGGTGAAAAGTGAATGTGGTCTTGGATGTGAAGGATAATGATACTTTGTGTGTGTAAGTAAGAAAGATTGTTGAGGAAGTATAAAAAGTACAATGAATAGTTGAGAGCTGATGGTGAATAGTGACATAAAGTGGGTATGGGAGGGTTGCTTGTGTCTTACACTAAGACAAAGTCAACACTCTACCCCAAAATCTAACTTAATAGATTTTATTCTTAGGCAAGGATTTTCCCCAAAATATAATTAAAATATGAATATTTAGGGTTTATTATGTTAAAATACGAGTTTGGGTGAAAATCTCGCGTTAAAATCACGAAAAACGGGCACAAAACGTGAAAAATGGTCAAAACCGGAAAAATATGCGAAAATCCGAGATCAGGGCTGGAGGTTCGGCCCTTTATGATTGGAACCGAAAGTAGGAGGGAGCCGAAGGGGGGGTTCGGTCGGAGGAGGGGAACCGAGAGAGGGGCTCGGCTGGAGACTTTCGCAGGCGAGAAAGGGAGCGAAGGCGAGGCTCGGTCTTCAGGCGAGATTCGGTTCAGGCGGTTTCGGCTCTCGGGAGGTCTCGGCTCTCAGGAGGTATCGGTTCCAGGGTTTCAGTCTTTGGCTGTCTCTCGGTTTCAAAGGTCTCGGTTTCGGCTGCTGGGATCTCGGTCCTAAGGTTTCGACTGCTAAGAGGTTTCGGCCCCTAAGAGGAGTTTCGGCTCCTAAGGTTTTTTTTTCTCGTTTTTACCCCGTTTCAAGCCGTTTTTGACCCGGTTAAGGGTCGGGATGGCCCGAAAGACTATGAAAAGTTACAGGAACTGTTGAGAGAGATTTGGGAGAGATTTGAAATAGAGAGAAATAGAGTGAATATGATTGAGGGAGGTTTCATTTGTGACATTTTTGAGTATCTAGTTTCGCAATGCAAGGCCCGTAAACCCCGTTATGCCTTGTTTTAGTGTCTTACACACTCCCGATGAGTGTACATTAGTGTTTTATCGCTTTGGTTCATTGTTTACCGTATTTAAGGCTTAGGAAATTCAATCACACGGATTTTCCAAATGATGTTTTCTCATCATAATAGTGAGTTGTACAGTAATTACCTAACGTAAGCCCTAGTACACAAGGGTTAATTGAGTCGACCGGTGTGACTTGTTGACTTTTTTGACTTTGACTTGACCGGAAATTGATAGTTGTCGCAATTCGTATGGTCATTCACACCTTGTTTGTGATCCTCGACATCCCAGTCGTAAACTTGAAGGGCATAATCGAGATTAAACATGCTATTGAAAAGTGCAATGAATCTCAAAAGCTCTAGGAGTTTCAATTCATTTAAAACTTAAACCTCATTTTTGTTTTTCATGGTGGAAATTAGTAAATTGTCATTTACCTACCTTTAAATATTCTACAACTAGATTATGGCATCCCTCTTCTAGATTGTAGAATATTGTGTTGGATCCTAGCCTTGATGTTTCATTTTGGGTGTTACATCAAGGATTCTTATCAACTGACTTGAATTTTATCCCGTTTTGTAGATGTCTAAATCTTACAATGGTCTTCCCAAATCCCTTGGAACATGCTTTCCAATTAAAGATGACGTTCCAAGATACGATCAAGGAAATGAGAGTCACGCTTCACTTCCTCCACTTCCTCCGATTATTCTCCCTAACCCACAAGTTCAAAGGCTTGAAAAGTTCAAGCTCACTCAAGCCCTTTTAGCAAGTAAACATGAAGATGGGAAACTTGTGTGTGCACACATCTTAGAGATGAAGTCACACATTGACAGGTTAAGGATGTTGGGTGTCGAGATTTTAGGTGAGTTGGCTGTTAACTGGGTTCTTCAGTCACTTCCTGAATCATATAGTGAGTTCGTAAGAGAGTACTATATGATGGAACATGACGTGACCCTAATTGATCTCACCTATTTGCTTATAGCTGCTAAATCAACAATGATTTGGCGTGCTGGTCAAGCAAATTTGTCTGGTGAATCAAAATCCCAAAATTCAATGGACACTAGCAACATTAGAAGTCCAGAAAGGACTAAGTGTGAGATTGTCCCATGTAATGTGCCAAAGGAGTCCATATGCTTTTATTGCCAAGAGAAGGGGCATTGGAGACGAAGCTGCCCAAACTATCTGAGAGATCTCAGAGATGGGAGAGTCATGGCATATGGGTCTATTTCAGGTAAAATCCACTATCTAGCTCCTTTTAAGTTCCTATTCTAGATTCTTAATACATGATGTGATAATATTACATTTTGAAGTTTTGCAGGATCGAAGAAAAGAAGGATTAAGAAAGAAGTGTGCTGAATCTGATCATGAAGAAATGGATTTCAATCGCATAGATTCAAAGATCAGATTTTTGAGCTGCTACTTTAGAGTTAGAATAAATTGCTTAGGAATGTGTAATAGCATAGTTTTCAGTTGAATTGCATTGTAAGGACAAATTTTTCCGCAATAAAATAAATTTTGAGTTTTATCTTATTTATTTATCCTTGCAACGGCATGTGTGAAAATGGATGTTTGTATTTTAGCAATGTTGAGTTGGATATGATTCTTGTTTTCCTAATTGTGGAAATGTCGAGAATTTACAAAATAAAGAAAGATTCTCATCCCCCAAGTTTCAATTGGATAGAAACTTGGAATCATTGAACATGTATTGTATGATGAATAAAAAACTTTCATATTTGGAAATTAGACTAATTCTTTGACAAAGTGTCAAATGAAGGACTAGGAGATCAAGTACACTACGCTGTGCGTTGATCAAGTTCACCACAAGAGTAATAAAGATATTCGTCATGATTTACTAAAGTTTGGTAAATATGATTATACTTATAAGAATAAGTGTAATTCTGAGTTGATTGGAAGAGTTTCAATGAATAGCAGGACGAATAAGAAGAATCAAGTAGGCAGAAAGATAAAAGTTTGTCTATTCTAAGAAGAAGGGAGAGTACCTTTTATTGTGTTTTATGATCATCTTAATCATTGAGAACCATATCACGATTGATCCTCTAAGTGAGTCTTAGTGCATTTATATGTCTAAGAAGAGGAATCGAGAATTGTGGAAATGGTTAAATCAAGAAGCCAATCATACTTCGTTCCAAAATAAATTCTTAGAGTCATACTCCAAGATTGTGACTTGAGCGACAAGTCTTAAGTAGGTTTGTAACACTTATCAAATGTAGAATAAGAAAGTTTCTTATTCTTTTACATTTGAAATTGGTAAGTTGTGATGTATTGGATAAGACAAAGACCAACTAAGACCAATTGAGTGAAGTGTTAAACTTGATACGAAGCTACACTAACTCTTGAATATTTGTTTTGTCAAGGAATGTTTCTTGACAAGAGAGTCTTATATGTCAAGGAATCAGTGGGAGTCTTATTGGTCTTGAAAAAGTTCAGGAACAAATCAAGAGTAAACCTAGTTGATCATCACTAGCACGTGACTTGAGGTTTATAACCTATCATACTCTTATTTCTGTGCCATTCTAGTTGAGTTAATTATGCATGTGAGTTCTATGAGTTCTCATTTGAAGGCATAAAGGCAATGCACCTTGTTCAATGGAAAGTACATTGATATGTAGGGGTGAGTTGCTTGGAAGACATGGTGGGAATTGATACTACCATGAGGCAAAAAATCAAAATTGAACAAGTTCAGTCCATATGAGCTTGAATTTGTTGCAAACCTTGGTTTTGACACAATTCATATAGATAGGAACACTTACACTATAAAATCTAAGTGATATAAGGTTTCCTTCCTTCATGAAAATGATTGTGAGGAAATGCTTTCACTAAGAGAGATTTTAAGGAGATAGCAATTGTGTAAATTGTATTCTCAAATTCGATTATGATTATGGCATCCTTCTTCATAGTTCGAATTGTGAGATTTGACAATTAGTCTAAACATTTGGGACTTAGTAACATAAGTTCTGAATTTTTTTAGAGACACATGTGAGCTTTCTAAGACAAAGGTGTATGAGCTTAAGAAGCTTAGATAAAGGCTTATCAAAGCATCAGGTATTAGAAATACAAACTTAAGGAATTCAATAAGCATTGTCTTCTTGGAGTTCAATTGTTTTCCGAATACATGTCAAAGCTAGTATAAGTGTTATGCTCATAAGGAAATAATCATTGTGTTAGTGGGAGCATTATTATTATTTTAAGTGTTGCAAGTTAGCTATATTAATTATAGAAAAACAAAGATTTAATTTGCAGAGTTGCAAGGATTGAAAAATTATTTTGCTATAATTAAGGGAGAGAATATTATACTTCATTTCAAATCTAAAAACTTAGATTGTGGAATTTTAATCAAATTTAGTCAAATATATATGAATGTTGTGTTGGAATGGTTTAACATGAGAAAATTCTATATATGGAAAGGATAATTGCATTCTCAAAATTTGGTTATGATTACGACATCCCTTTTCATAATCAAAATTGTGAGAACATGACAATTAGAAATATCATAGCAAAAGACTGGTAAAGTATCACGTTTTTATGTAAGACGTTATGAATCATGTCTCATACACTTCGGGTATAGGATCGATTGCATATGCTATAATGTTTGATCGTTCTAAAATTTTCCAAATGTTTAGCGCATTAAGAAGGAAAAGGGACTAGAATCGGTTTTGACTAAAATAATTAAACAACTATTAAAGGACGATCCAAAGTTCGCTGAGGGTTGGTCGCTTGTGAGTAGTTATAAGTATAGTACTAGATGGATCATATCGACATTATTATGAATAGATAAGATTCTATTAAGAATGAGTTGTCATATGGAAAATATGGAAATGTTTCCATATTGGGAGTTGGAAATTAAGAATTTATGTCTAGATTAGAAAATTTTATACAAAAGGATGTTCAAAGGAATGTACTTTAAGTGAGAGACATCTCATCTATAGAATTGTTTTGTAACAATTTCTAATAGTGAACCTTGTAATTTCATTGGTCAAGTCTTGGTGACTTAGTAACATAAGTTCTGAATTTGTTTAGGGTTCTTCTAATCTAAATGAAAGCAAAGGGTTATTAGCCCCTGATTACATAAAAAAAACACATAATCAAATAGCAAAGTAGGTTAAACATTGTAAAATCTAGGAAAACCGAATGATTAATGTAGATTCCTTGCTTTAACCTCTCTAAAACTTGCTCTCCAATCGAATTCAGCCTCCAAGAAGATTTTAGGTTGCTTTTGGTCTAAAAAAATTGCAGTTTTTTGGAATCGCTCTCCATGCATCCTCTGACATTCGACCTACTGGTCTCCACGTCGTGGCCAATATTCTGCCATGACATGTAAACCATCTTGATCCCGTATACGCCAAGGCTTCCATGCAGATCCTGAGAAACTTCTATGTTGGACACATAGCCACGTTGTGACATATAAGCGACCACGATGTGGGATTCTTTATATGCTCGATTTCTTCTCCACTTTTCCTTTATTCGCATGTGCCAACCTCCAAGTTTCCAGCTTCTTCAGTTTCAATCCTTTTTCCTTGAGAATGTCCTTTTTGGCTAAAAAAGATAGAATTTAAACTATATAAGTACCAAATATATTTGTATTTAACCAAAACATAGCTCAATTGTATTGAAATAATCTCCCTATCTAATAAACAAAACCAACTGGACACGTGTCATTACAATCATCCATTTTTCGCCCTATGTTAAATTACTCTATTACCCCTTCAGCATCCTTTCACGTATCATTAGGTAATAGATAAAATAGGTAATTAGGTATGGAATTGAATTAGATTAGATTATATATGGAATATATGGAATATGGAATTTCACGTAGCATTACAAATTGAATATGGATGGAAATAATGATATTGTATCGAAATCTTTGGAATATTGAATCTGGAAATATCGATATTTTCTAATTTGAAATTTGAATATGGAATATCTGCTGTATACATTAAATCAATTCCGTTACATGCCCGATTAAGAGCATCTAAAAATGGTATGCATATCAATCAATTATTATGCGCATAACATACTATATCAATCATATTCCGCTTCAATTACATAATTCAATCCCTACGACCGTCTCTGCATCTCAATTCTGCTTCTTAATTTCGAATCTTGAATCAGCAACTTCAATCCTTCGGTGAGTTTCTCATGATTAAGTATCATTGCCTCTCAATGTTTGTGTTAATCGTATAATTGAATTTTTTTTTCTTCTTCTGCGACTTCAATTTTGCTTCTCATTGAATTTGTTAATCAAGGTTTCTATTTATCTTTGATTCAGAAGTTGTTTATTAATTATTTTCGTCTGATTTATCAAACCGTTTATATAATAAACAAAAAAGTATCAATTTCTTTTTGAAGTTCCTGTTACACTATATCCCATTTTTAGTAATTTCTTCTCAAAGAACAATGCTATAATCTGTAATTTATCATCTTTTAGTTTAATTTTCTGGGCAAGGATGTATTCATTTTAACCTCATAAATAATTTTTCTGATGAAATTAAAGTGATAACATAAATAAAGTACATACCTCTGGAATAATTTATGGGCAACATTTGGGGTTTCCATCAAATACACAACCAACTAAATACCCACCAGTAACAACCAACATAACTCTAAAACGTGTGTTGTTTCTAGGTTCATCTATCACATTCAGATTTTTTTACTAATATATTTGCAATAAAAATAAAAAAAATTACATTCAATAACATTCTACTTTTCAATTTCGTGTTATAAGATATCAGTATATTTGCTTTATAAAAAAGATGTCTCAAATTTGAATACATTCAATAAATTCCTGTTCAAAATAATGATCATTTTTTAAACATGGACATATTCATAATTTTCACAATAAAATGGTATATTGGTGCATGCATTCTTGGGAATGTGCTTTGATATTATTTGAGGTATTGTATTAAAAAAGATTCTAATCAAGCTGTCAAATGAGATTTCTCATAATATTGAACACGCAACAGAATAAACAATGCATCAGATGTCAATTTTACCCTTTGTCAATTCTTTTGATGAGCTCTAAAATTTCAATCATTTAAATTCCATAAATTAAGACTACAATTTCATCATTTTATGACCCCCATTTGCGAAGTTGAGTATTTATTTCCAAAAATGCGAAACTCCAGGGACAATATTTGAAAATTTCTGTTTTCTTCCCCAATTCGCATTCTACTGTGAAATACTTCGCATCTTCATTCTTACACCCTTCGCATCCCTTCGCATTAATCACCTTCGCATTCTACTGTCAATTCTTTTGTATCTCTTTAAAAATTCTGCAATTTCATCATTTTATGACCCCCATTTGCGAAGTTGAGTATTTATTTCCAAAAATGCGAAACTCCAGGGACAATATTTGAAAATTTCTGTTTTCTTCCCCAATTCGCATTCTACTGTGAAATACTTCGCATCTTCATTCTTACACCCTTCGCATCCCTTCGCATTAATCACCTTCGCATTTTAACCTAATTAATCAAATGCGAACCACAAAATTTTCATTCCAGATGCGAACACAGTTTAGTTCTTGAACTCTAAACTTGCGAAATCAAAACTTTCTGTTTTATGGCTGTTTATAGCATTTAACTTTTATTTTCTGTCAAATTTAGCATCTTACTTGGTTCCTATTTTTATGATTTTCCTGTTTAGGTTATGTTTTATCATTGTTTAAATCCATTACTATTGCAAAATTTTACATCTATATTTTTTTGTATTATTTAGTTCGTTCTTATATTATTAGTACTCGATACACATAATTGTAATTATTTTGTGTACTTTTCTGTTATAGTGACAATGGCAGAAACAAAGATCACTTTCATTAGAGACTTGGACAATATGAATGATGATTACACACTAAAAGTGTCAATTATCCGGCTGTGGAAATCGCTTTCAGATGGCAACCCCACTATTGTCAGATCAATTGAGATGATACTCATGGATGAAATGGTAAAATCTACTATTTTCATAGCATTATTCAAAACCATTTTTTTTATTTGATCATTCCAATAATATTATTCAAACTCAATCATTGAAGATGTTATCTTCAATGTTGACCAATTTATATTTATTAAAAATTCCGTTTTTAACATTATATAATATTCTTACCCTATGTGAATAGTGTACAAAAATCCGAGCAAGTGTGTATCCAAGAGATTTTCAAAGGTTTGAGTCCAAATTGAAAGAAGATCAAGCTGTTTACATCCGGTCCCCCACTATCGCTCCTAACAAATACACTTTTAAAATAAGTGATGTAACCTCCAAGTTAAATTTCCATAGAAGAACAACTGTTAACGAGTGTCTACACTTTCAATCCAAAACAAAATATGGATTTTCTTTTGTTTCTTTTGAAACAATTATCTCTGCAACAGCTACATCTAATGAATCAATTGGTAATTTCCCTCCTTATTGATTGTATATTATATTTAATTCTTTAAATTCACATCATTTTGACATTCTGTATTATCATTTTGTAGATATTATTGGTGAAGTTGTTTCATTAGGAAAGCTTGATTCCCGTGATGTCAGCAAATCTCTACATAGGCTGCCTTTACAAATAAGAAACTTAGAGTAACCAAAACTTTTTTTATATTATATCTTATATCTTATATTCATTACTTTACAACTTGCATGTAGAATTTTAGTATTATATATCCATTTAACCATTATTATTTTTGCAGAGGTTTGCAGGTTAATGTTACGTTGTTTGGAGATATTGCATACCAGTTAATTTCTTATCTTGAAGCTCATAAAGAAGTTGGTCGTGTGATTGTCCTTTTGCAATTTGCAAGAATTAATGTCTATAACGGTAAATTTTTTATACCAATCAACCTTATTTTAGTCTTTTATATTACTCATTCTATTTACTATTTTATTTTGTTTCATCAGCAACACCTTCTGTGAACAGTTATTTTGAACACACACGAATGTTCATAAATGCTAATCTTCCCGAAATTGTTACATTCACAGATAGGTAACTGTACCTTTTAATAATTCATCGTTTTGTTGTTTCTGTTCAATAATTTTATAATTTTATTTTCAAACTCCTAAATTAAAAACAGCTTGGTTGGATTAAGAGGACTTCAAAACCCTTCTGCTTCTTTGACTGTTGAAAGCTCTAAATCATATTCGGAATTTGATGACTTTTTGAATAACTACAAAGTTAAAAATGTTGTCGATTTGATAGAACCACAAGAGGTATGTGAATATTTTATCTGTATTGATGTCATATTGTTTTCTATTTAACAGATAATAAAATTATAATGTTTTTTATGATCGTTTTGATTTTATTTTAGGTCGGCCAATATATCATTGTCGGGACCATTTATGGTATTCGCCAAGATATTGATTGGTATTATGATGCGTGTACAAACTGTGGAAAGAAAGTTCAAACATAAGATTTGTTCAGTGGTGCACATAGTGGTGATGCAAGTGTCGTTTTAAAATGCAATGGTGATAATTGTAAAAATAAGACGATCTCTTCTGTTCCAAGGTTTTTTTACATTTAAGAAAATATCAACAGAACAACTTAACTACATTATTAACCATTAAACATATTTAATGTTTATTTATCTGGGAATTTTTTATAGGTATAAAATACCTATTCGTGTGCAAGATGATTCTGGAACAATCACTCTAACTCTCTTCGATAGAGATGCTTATAGAATCGTCAAAAAACGCGCACGTGATCTTATAGATAAAATCAAACAGGTATAACGTAATTTTAATTTTTGTTTTCTTAATTGTTGTTATTTGTTGTATTTTCTTTAGTTTAATGTGCTTTTAAACATAAATATATTATATAACACATTTATTCCAGGCTGGGGATAATCCAAGATTATATCCTTACGACCTCAAATGTTTGGAGCATAAAAAGATGGCTTTTAAGATAGATGTTAACAGTTTTAATGTATCCAATAACTACAATCGGTTTGGGATACTTGGCTATACGGTTGATAGTAACGTTATCGATGCTTTGGAAAAAAAGTTAGCTGTCGAGGTATTTATATATTATTTTTATTTGTTTTTTTAAAATTACTTTTTATGATGCATATTTTTTTAATGATCTTCACTAATAAATTGTAAATCTATATTGATTTAGACCTATGTCCCACAAATTATATAAATATTTAAATTTCTGATTCAGGCAGGTAGTCCTGCAAATGCTGATGATACAGAAATCGCATCTCATGAAGTATCTCAAGAAACAAAGTCCTTAAAGGTTATATTATAAATTTACATTATTTAATTTTATATAATCTATTAAAAAGATTACTTTTTCTTAATATTTTATTACTAAACCTATTTACAACATTTTGTTTTAAGGATGCGATATCGCAAACAGGTGATAATTTGACCCCAACATTGCCCGACAAATTTGAAGCTACAAGTCCGTTCAAGTATAATTCCCCAACAACAGTAAAAAAACGAAATGTTGGAGATACCATTGATGTTGATGATTATGATAATGTGAATTCATCCACCAAGGTCCCTCGATTGAATTCTAAAGTTGATGGCAACACAGGTCTATTAATACCAAAGCTTGAACAGTAATTTGAGATTGTCCTTTTTTAATCAACAATGTTCTTGAATTTGGATTTTTTTTGGATTCTCTTTCACAGTATTGCTCTTTGTGGTGTCTACTATTCAAACATTGATACTTCTTGCTTTATTTTCGCTGGTATTCTATATTTTAATACGATTATCATTTTATGGTTATCATTGTAATTAGACTAATCTTCTTTTAATAAATGTGTGGCATATATGTTTGTGAATTTATGTGTAAAATAAGCAAATAAATATGTTTCTAAAGAGTCTTATCAGAAATATACTAATTATTTAACGATGGTGGTCTTGATAAGTATTAGTTCGTTTCAAGCATATACAAATAAGTATATTACATACAACTAAATTACATTACATGTATTTACAATCATATATACTAATAAGGCATATTTTTTGGTTCTGGGCAAGGATGTATTCATTTTAACCTCATAAATAATTTTTCTGATGAAATTAAAGTGATAACATAAATAAAGTACATACCTCTGGAATAATTTATGGGCAACATTTGGGGTTTCCATCAAATACACAACCAACTAAATGCCCACCAGTAACAACCAACATAACTCTAAAACGTGTGTTGTTTCTAGGTTCATCTATCACATTCAGATTTTTTTACCAATATATTTGCAATAAAAATAAAAAAATTACATTCAATAACATTCTACTTTTCAATTTCGTGTTATAAGATATCAGTATATTTGCTTTATAAAAAAGATGTCTCAAATTTGAATACATTCAATAAATTCATGTTCAAAATAATGATCATTTTTTAAACATGGACATATTCATAATTTTCACAATAAAATGGTATATTGGTGCATACATTCTTGGGAATGTGCTTTGATATTATTTGAGGTATTGTATTAAAAAAGATTCTAATCAAGCTGTCAAATGAGATTTCTCATAATATTGAACACGCAACAGAATAAACAATGCATCAGATGTCAATTTTGCCCTTTGTCAATTCTTTTGATGAGCTCTAAAATTTCAATCATTTAAATTCCATAAATTAAGACTACAACCAACAGAAGATTATCATTAGCTCATGCAACTCCTAAACCGGATATCAATTCCAAAACTACCCCTACTACTTCCCGTCCTACCAAAAAAATCGATGGATTCCGCAAGCCTTTTTCTCCCATTTCTTCCAAAACTACCCTTAATGTCACAACATAAGCTGAGAAAAAACACGACATCCTACAAAAAACATTTCAAAATAACAATAACAATATGTTCTTGCTTTATCGATTCATCGACTACACTCATACAAATGCGAACAATACTCAATTTCAAAATCGATTGAAACTTATAGCAAAGCTAAATCCAACTTCGCATTCAAAGCAGTGTTATTGATTGCATTCATGAAATACTAACAAGATAGTATATTATAATACAAATATACATATTTTAGGTGGTGAAATCGTAACAGCCTAACAATTTGGTATGCAACTTTATTAAATCAATAAAAAAAGTTATGCAAATTGGAAAAATAAATAAAAATATATGTTTTGTTGTTTTAATTAAGGAAATAAATATTTTATATGAATACTCACCTGGAAAAACGCATATTATAATTGTCTAATTTAATCGTAACAGCCTACCAATGTACTTTCTTCTTGACTGTTTGATTGTTTTTTTTCTGTGTGCTGATTATAATTGTCTAATTTAATGTAATTTTTTTTTTTTTTTTTTAACTTGCAAGGTACAATGGAACATATTACTCCTATAAAGGAAATTGACTCAATCAAGGACGATTTCACAATTAAAGTTCGGATCATACGTCTTTGGACTCAAAAGTCAAGAACAATGTCTTATAATTGTCTATATCCCATTTTTAGTAATTTATTCTCAAAGAACAATGCTATAATCTGTAATTTATCATCTTTTAGTTTAATTTTCTAAATATATGTGTGGTTGTCTATGTGTGTGTATCTCTTTAAAAATTCTGCAATTTCATCATTTTATGACCCCCATTTGCGAAGTTGAGTATTTATTTCCAAAAATGCGAAACTCCAGGGACAATATTTGAAAATTTCTGTTTTCTTCCCCAATTTTACATATTTACTGTGAAATATTTCGCATCTTCATTCTTACACTCTTCACATCCCTTCGCATTAATCACCTTCGCATTTTAACCTAATTAATCAAATGCGAACCACAAAATTTTCATTCCAGATGCGAACACAGTTTAGTTCTTGAACTCTAAACTTGCGAAATCAAAAATTCATATGTTGAACCCATATGCGAATATTAACCCAATTGACTTCAAATTGATTCACAGATGCAAACACTCGATTGTTTTACTTTCGCAAAATGAGCATCAACAACTCCACAATCGAGTTTTTAAATTCTTGCAAACAACAATTTCACAGTCCTTGACTTCGCATTTTTCTTCACGAATCATCCCTCAATCATCAATCCAATTGCGAATCAAAACTCATATGTTCTTGCTTTATCGATTCATCGACTACACTCATACAAATGCGAACAATACTCAATTTCAAAATCGATTGAAACTTATAGCAAAGCTAAATCCAACTTCGCATTCAAAGCAGTGTTATTGATTGCATTCATGAAATACTAACAAGATAATATATTATAATACAAATATACATATTTTAGGTGGTGAAATCGTAACAGCCTAACAATTTGGTATGCAACTTTATTAAATCAATAAAAAAGTTATGCAAATTGGAAAAATAAATAAAAATATATCTTTTGTTGTTTTAATTAAGGAAATAAATATTTTATATGAATACTCACCTGGAAAAACGCATATTATAATTGTCTAATATCACTATTCTTCATTTTTTCTAAACTTTCATATCTTTTTTTTTGTTACAAATTAAAAACTATAATTATATTTCAATTTATCACCCGTTGATTTCCACGGGTTTAAACCTAGTGCATAAATATATGTACAAATATAACAATATCACCTGGCCATGTTAGCATGCATGTTTAAGTTTCGTATCCGAATGTTACATAGAGATTCTGATAAGATTTTATGGTTCTTGATGTTAATGAATCTAACAAGCGCACAAGTTTAGCCCAACTTGTTCTTCTTCTTTGCAATAAAAAAAATCAACAACACCCACTCGTCCACATATATTGCACAATTCACACATAGATAGATGAGAAGGAAAATTAGAGACGTAAATTATGATCACAATTTCTCTAATTGGTCTTCTTTTGAATCCATCTTGTGTAAATGCACTAATATTTTGAATACATACGTGCGTTTCTTACCTTGAACCGTAGTCCAATCAACTTCTTTCACTGAACGAGATAGAAAACATGATCATGAAAACCTTCACAGATGTTTGAGTCCGCAGTGCCGACCTCTAATTCTGAAATCGTTGAAACGCTTTTAGTGAAGGCTTATATTTTAGTACTTTGTGCCGACCTTTAATTCCAAAATCGTCGAAACGCTTTTATTGAAGGCTTATATTTTAGTACTATTTGTACCGAACAAATCCTTATGTGATGTAATAGAGAGGGCGTCCTCTATCCGGTCACCCATCCAACACCTTAAGCTGTTGGTTCTTCTCTTTGACATCAACGTCTTGGTCACTCTTAATATAATGATTTTCAACATTTAATTTTTAGTAATTAATTTTCTCGTACAAAATATAATAATTCTAGGTTTTGTCCTACATGACAATTGAAAAAACATGTTCTTTTATTGTTTAGTTAATCCAATTATGTTGTAGTTTTCCATTTCAAAATTATCATTAGGATGAATGAACTTCTACCATTTAAAGTGTTATTGGCAATACATATTACATTATCGTTCATAATCATTTTGTACATTTTCTTTGGGTCTATCCGTTCTTAGAAAAAAAATATAATGCAGGGGCGGATATAATAGTGCAACCCTTGATTTTTTCGAGCGCAGTGTAAAATTTTTGAAAATTTTATTTTTTCTACTATTGTGCAACCCTGACCTTCCCGTAACATCCTACTATAAATCCTGTATCGACCGCTCATAAAATATCTTTTTTAGATTAATTACATTCACAATCATATTAAAACTCAACATCTTGTGACATCCATACATTATAATGTAACAATGGTTGAGAATAAGATAGCTCTCAATTCCATTCCCTTTGCGACACTCGCGGTATCGGTGGGATAATAAACACAACTTTTGAATCAAAGAAACGAGAATATGATTTTCTCATATAGCCTCTTATAGAAATGCATTTTAGTGGCAACAATTTTATGTTGTCATAAACGCATATGAAAATTTCATTTATATATGTCCTTTTTTTTTTTTTTTTTTTTTTTTTTTTTTTTTTTTTTTTTTTTTTTGGGTAAAAGCCTTATCTAAAACCTTACCATCAATGTCCTACCAAAAACAAAAAGCTTGTTTTGACGTTTAGACATTATTTCATAAAATATTCGTTTAATAATATAACGAGTATTAGATTATTAAAAAAAGCTGACCTTTCTTGGTACATAGCTCCAACAAGAAATTTCAAAACTTCTATCCCTAAACAACAATGAATTATCCTATACTAGTGCTGGAAATCAACCTTGTTTTGAATGGGTTATCGATGTAGAATCTTTAAACGTGTTAAACTTACACGTAGTATATTTAACTTTCTATTTTATTTTATTTTTCGTCACTAAAATGGGAAATGTATTAGTGTTGTCCCTTATTTCTAATCTCGCGTGTATCCAAAAGTTGCATGTGTCATATAGTTGAGTAAAACTAAACTAATGATGTTTCCCCTTTTCTATTTCTTATGGGTTTTCGATATCTTCTTCCCTAGTAGTTAGTCCCCACCTAAGTGTTTTATGTTAGAATTCGGGTATCAAAGTCGGTCGTATGACAATTTGAATTTGGGTATCAAATTGTGGCGTATTATAATTTTGTAAACAAATAACGATTTAGTGAAAGAAAACAGTTAGAGTTTTATTGTTGAGGAAAATGTATAATATATATATAAAAAAGAGATAAATAAGACTGTAAAAACTATCTAGTATTAATTTAGTTAAATGGCTAAATAAAAGGTCAAACTAATAACAAATTTGAGTGAAAACATCTAGAGTTTCATTATTCGGTAAAAGATGTAATACAAAAAAACATAAATAAAAGTATAAATAGAAAGACTATTTAGGGTTAATATAGCTAAATGGTTAAATAAAATGTTCAATACTTTGATTAATATTTCGATCATAGATGCATGAATTCATGAAATTCACTCTAGGATAACTAATCAACTCACTTTCCGTTTTAATTAAAAATTGAAGGCAAACTATAATTAGACTACAGGGGTTGTTTTCTTTGTGAGACAAAAAAAAATTCCTAAGTTTCAATTCTATTTATACACACAAAGTCGGTAAGGTTGACAAAATAAGTTTTTGGAAAATTACAACTGTCTATCTTGAGGGTGTAACTATTTTTCTGGATTTTCAAAGACATCAACACAATATTGGTCATGGAAATCAACTTGGCCGAGGAATAAGCTTTGTCGTGGAATCAACTTTGTTGTGTAACAAACATGATTATGGTATCAACCTTAGTAAATTTATTACTTTCTATACCAATCTATAATCTATTGCTTGGGGACATAGGTTTCAACTACATTCCAAATCCACAAATTCGTAGACCTTTTATAGTACCACATTAAAGCCATCTCATTTCCTCTATCAATCTTTTGTTAATTTTTTTCAAATCATGTTATACTATTATCTTAGCAATGTTCAAATCCTAAAGCATACTATATTAGTTGAAAAAGAAAATGGAAGGGAGAAGAGGGGAAGAAAGATGAGAAAGACAACACATGGCTTGAAGACATGGTTCGCATTCATGAGTGTCGTCATTTTTAAAGAGATATACCTACTCATAACCGATGTCCACATATAACTCTGCTCCGTGGAAAAAATATAACATATAACCTTAGACAAACTAGATTTGGGTTCATTGCTACACCAATAACATGGCTACTACTTTTCATTTTTAGAAGAGTTAGAATAAACATTCGTTAACAATTACATAAGATAAGATGCTATTTATTTTTAAAAGACATAATATCTCTACAAACTATATTTGTACTTTGTGGACATTTGCAAACACCTATAGAAGAGATGAACCAAATATCTGCATACTGTAAAAAAATACTGTTTTTTTTTTAAATATCTACATGCTACTAAAATAAATTCAAATATAAATAAAATGATTTGTTAAATTTAAAAAGGTTTTTCAACATTGAAATTTAAATAATTATAGCTTTACAACATTGAAATATAATCTATACAACTATTATATATATATATATATATATATATATATATATATATATATATATATATATATATATATATATATATATATATATATATATATATTCAGGTTCATTTGAGACCATTTTAATTTTGTGAGACCGTAAGATCAAATCTAAAAATAATTTTAAAATGCAAAATAAATGGAAAAATCCAAAACTTCTTTTTTTTAAGTATTATTTTCGGAACTTGAATTAACTAAAAGAAATTTAAAAAAAATAAAAAAAAAATAAAAAAAATCCCGAATTTTTTTTTTTGAAAAATACGTGAAATATTATAAATAGAATATTACACTGACATATTCTAAAAAATAATTTTAAAATGCAAAATAAATGGAAAAATCTAAAAATTCTTTTTTTAAATATTATTTTCGGAACTTGAATTAACTAAAAAAAATAAAAAATAAATAAAAAAAATTAAAAAAATCCTTTTTTTTTTGAAAAATACGTGAAATATTCTAAATAGAATATTACATTGTACATATTCTAAAAATAATTTTAAAATGCAAAATAAATGAAAAAATCAAAAAAAATTCTTTTTTTAAATATTATTTTAGGAACTTGAATTAACTAAAAAAAAATAAAAAAATAAAAAAAATAAAAAAATGCGTCTCACGGTCTCACAAAATTAGGCCGTCTTACATGAACCTAACCCTATATATATATATATATATATATATATATATATATATATATATATATATATATATATATATATATATATATATATATATATATATAATTTTTAATTCTATTTTGAATTTAATTGCTAAGCAATTTCATTCATTAACTGAGCTATATATTTCCTTCTGCACTACCATGTCTTTAAAACATGTAAAATTTTCAAAGAATTTAATTGAATTATTTACTTGTATTGAATAATTAAATAAATACAACTATGAGCTAAATTTCAAAAATTCAAGCTTTAAGTAAATAAGCCGATTATTTAAATGATTTAGATAATATTAAAACCTAGGTTTTATAATAAAGTAAATAAAGTTCTTTATTATTTTAATATATTAAATCAATAAGAAAAAGAAAAAAGAAAAAGGATGTGCATGTGTTTGTGAAAAAAGAAACCGAAAAAACATATGTTTATTTGTGTATATGTGTTTGTTTTAAGTAATACAATATGTTAGATTATTATTCTTTTGCCTGTAAGATGTGTGTGAAAAATGTATTTTCGTTTGTATATTTTAATCCATGTTTTATTTTTATTTATTTATTATTATTTTTTTTAGGAGAGAATGAGTAGATGGTTTTAATCGTCTGCAGCCTTTTAAAATAACAATCAATTTGCAAGAATGTCTTTCCTCAGTGTATATAATGCTCAATTTTTTTTTTCAAAAAAACAAACAAATATTGAAACTCGAATTGAATGACCTAGAGACTAAAGTGAGGTTATGAATATTGGAGGAACATTTGGTTACACTCGTAACTATTTTAATATAAAGTCAAATTACATTAAAAAAGAGTAAAGCACTTTAATTGTTTTTGTTCTAATTTAATCAGCTTTCAATTTTTTTTAATTAATTATCTACAGATAAAGTCAAATTACAAAAAAAAAAAAGTAAACTTTGATAACTTCTTATTCAACTTATATGTTTTTTTTCTCTAAAAAAACAAAATTATATTTTTTCCTTATATACTATTTTTCCTATTTTGACTCAAAATTATTTTGAAAGAAAGAAAGTCAGTGAAATTTTGCCAATCATCTAACAACTGGTTATCGTTATTTTAATACAAATCATAACAAGTGTCACCTTAAGCTTTTGTCTTTTAATTGATTAAAACATTAAATTAATTGTATTTTCATACGATTAAGATTAACCCTAAGTCTCCTGATTCCACTATGCAAAAAGAAATTGTATTATATGATAAAGCTCACTAAAAAGAACACTCTCGTCTTTCACTTCTCCGGGATAGAGAAAGGTCAAAAGAGAACTGGTAAAATTTCTTCTGATTTTTCAAGAAAATTCCTCATCTGTGTTTTGTTTTTATTTGGTGTAATTAATGATTCCTTCTAGAGATATTATTACCCTTCCTTCCATCTTTACCATGTGGGTAGGTTAGTTCGGTTTTTCTGATCTACAAATCCGTCTAGGGTTTCTTTCATTTTCATTACGTATCAGATATTCCCAGTTGAACTTCACTTTTACCTAACTGTTCCATAGATAATCAACTATCTTTCATAATTATATTTTTGAAGTTTGCTACTACTGTGTATGCTCTCCTCGAGGTAATTTCTTGAATCCCCTTTTACTTTATTAACTGTAGTTTTGTGTTTCTGTTTCCCCCTTTTCATGTTTTTTTCTAGTGATGAGTTTAGGTAGGGAATATCGATTTCTTGATGTAATTGAGCTGATAAGAACTTATTTTATCGTAGTTTTTGATTTTGTTTCTCAGTGTTGTGTGTAGCTGAAAATGGTGTCAAGATCATACTCAAACTTGTTAGATCTCGCCTCCGGTGAGCTTCCCTCGCCGTCTTTTACTCGTATGTCACGGCAAATGCCCCGTATTATGACCGTCGCCGGCATAATTTCCGATCTAGACGACGACCCATCAGAAAGCGTATGCTCCGATATATCGTCTTCATCAGTCCAGCATGATCGTTTAATCATAGTAGCTAATCAGCTTCCCATTAAAGCTCACCGGAAAACCGATGGTTCAAGAGGTTGGACTTTCAGTTGGGATGAAAATTCCCTTCTTCTTCAACTAAAAGATGGCCTCGGAGACGATGAAATCGATGTCATCTACGTCGGTTGTCTCAAAGAAGAAATCCACCCAAACGAACAAGACGAAGTTTCTCAAACCCTCTTAGAAACATTCAAATGCGTCCCGACTTTTATACCACTGGAACTCTTCACTCGATTCTACCATGGATTCTGTAAGCAACAACTATGGCCGTTGTTCCATTACATGCTGCCATTATCCCCTGATCTTGGAGGTAGATTCAATCGTTCTTTATGGCAAGCTTACGTCTCTGTCAACAAGATCTTCGCCGATAGAATCATGGAGGTAATAAACCCAGAAGACGATTTCGTCTGGATCCATGATTATCATCTCATGGTGTTACCAACGTTCTTGAGAAAACGATTCAACCGGGTCAAACTCGGGTTTTTCCTACACAGCCCCTTCCCTTCTTCTGAAATCTACAAAACATTACCAGTTCGCGAAGAACTCCTTCGCGCCCTTTTAAATTCAGATCTAATCGGATTCCATACTTTTGACTACGCCCGACATTTTCTCTCATGTTGCAGTCGATTACTCGGAATTTCATACGAATCAAAACGAGGTTACATAAGTTTAGAATACTACGGACGTACAGTCAGCATCAAAATCCTCCCAGTTGGAATCCACATGAAACAACTCCAATCCGTATTAAACCTTCCAGAAACCGAATCCAAAGTTTCCTCCCTCATTAAACAATTCCAACAACAAGGGAAAACAATGTTACTAGGAGTCGATGATCTCGACATATTCAAAGGCATTTCCTTAAAACTATTAGCAATGGAACAACTCCTAATCCAACACCCAGAATGGCAAGGAAAAGTCGTTTTAGTCCAAATAGCAAATCCCGCAAGAGGAACAGGAAAAGACGTAAAAGAAGTAAAAACCGAAACCTACTCAACCGTAAAACGAATCAATGAAACATTCGGGCGACCCGGTTACGACCCGGTTATCTTAATCGACGAACCGTTAAAATTCTACGAACGGATCGCGTACTATGTAACCGCCGAATGCTGTTTAGTGACAGCTGTACGCGACGGAATGAATCTAATCCCTTACGAATACATCATCAGCCGTCAAGGAACCAACAACCTCGATAAAGTCCTAGGTTTGGAGCCGTCAACCCCGAAGAAATCGATGTTGGTTGTGTCTGAATTCATCGGGTGTTCGCCTTCTTTAAGTGGAGCGGTTCGGGTCAACCCGTGGAACATAGACGCGGTTTCCGATGCAATGGATTGTGCATTGGAGTTAAGCGAAGGTGAAAAACAAATGAGACATGAGAAGCATTATAAGTATGTGAGTAGTCATGATGTTGGATATTGGGCACGATCTTTTTATCAAGATTTGGAAAGGACATGTAAAGATCATGTGAGGAGGAGG
Source organism: Lactuca saligna (assembly GCF_052625555.1). Taxonomy (NCBI): domain Eukaryota; kingdom Viridiplantae; phylum Streptophyta; class Magnoliopsida; order Asterales; family Asteraceae; genus Lactuca; species Lactuca saligna. The sequence continues at coordinate 28,466,129 of NC_136420.1, forward strand.
TGTTGGGGGATTGGATTCGGGTTGAGTTTTCGGGTTGTTGCTTTGGATTTGGAATTTCGGAAGCTTTCAATGGAACATATTGTTTCGGCTTATAAACGGACTACAACACGCGCGATTTTGTTGGATTATGATGGGACTTTGATGCCACAATCTTCGATTGACAAGAGTCCGAGTTTAAAAACCATCGAAATGCTAAATACTTTGTGTAGAGATAAAAATAACATGGTTTTTGTCGTAAGTGCTAAAAGTAGAAATACACTCGAGGAATGGTTTGCGGATTGTGAGAAACTCGGGCTTGCAGCCGAACATGGTTGTTTTTTGAGGTACATATAAATATAAATATATAATATGAAATTATATTTTATCATTTTAGTGATTAAATTGAGAATCCATAAGCGAGTGTTTATGTTTAGGTCGAAGAGAGATTCGGAATGGGAAACGTGTGTACAATTTGAAGAATGTGGGTGGAAGCAAAATGCTGAACCAGTTATGATGCTTTATACAGAAACAACGGATGGATCAACAATTGAAGATAAAGAAACAGCTTTAGTGTGGTCTTATGAAGATGCGGATCCTGATTTTGGATCATGTCAAGCTAAAGAGCTTTTAGATCATCTTGAAAGCGTGCTTGCTAACGAACCTGTTACAGTCAAAAGAGGACAGAGCAGTGTCGAGGTCAAACCACAGGTGAATTATTTTCCTAATCACAAAAATTACCAAATTTTTGGTAAAATAAAGCAAGTATGTTGCTATTTGTTGAATTTAAAGTTGTGTTAATTGTGTAGGGTGTAAGTAAAGGATTGGTGGCGAAACGGATGCTTACGACAATGCAAGAGAGGGGAATGACACCGGATTTTGTGGTGTGTATTGGAGATGATCGATCGGATGAAGATATGTTTGAAGTGATTACAAGTTCTGTGGCTTCTGGTGAATTGATATCTTCAAAGGCAGAAGTTTTTGCATGCACAGTTGGGAATAAACCGAGTAAAGCTAAGTATTATCTTGATGACACTGTTGAGATTGCTAGATTGATGAAGGGATTGGCTTCGGTTTCTGAACAATCGGTTAATGTTCTTGCTTTTGAGTGATGGGTGATGGGTGATGAGTGATTGAGGGTTGGTTTTACATGTAAAAATAGATGATATGGTTGTGTTTGGTTGCTGTTTTTAGTTGTAAAGTTGAGAGCAAGAGAAGTTGTTGCTCGTTGTTGAGAGGTGAGACTCTTTTAATTTAGGTAGAGTTTGTTTTGTTGTATATATTTCTTTATGTTGTGTTTGGGTTGTTGTAACGTGTTGTGATTTGCCCTTGTATTGGACTTTGTTAATACGAGTTGAAAGAATCATGTTAGAAAGATATGATATGATATGATATGGATGTGATTGTTGTTGATGTCTTAATGGATGATTGTGATGACTCCAAAGTCGTGTATTATTTAGGGAGAATTTGTTTATGTTCGGGCTGTTTGGTAGCATATTACTTTTTTAATTAAGAGGTAGACTTTTAATTTGTGAAGTGTAACTAAGAAATCAAAAATGGAAACATAATAACTTAAGGTGTAGCTAAGAAAACAAAAATAGAAACATAATAATTAATTCGTTATAAAAGTAAATGTAGGTGGATGGGTATCGAACATTGAGTCACACCACTGACTTTTCCAAGTTGAGCACTCTAACAAAAAGTCAAGGAATCTTGAGTGTGAAAGAAAAAAAGAAATATATCAAGAGCCATAATCCAAATATGTCTCCCAAGAGGTAACATTTAAACTAATTCTTGATGTTGAATTGTTGTTATGATGTCTTCTTCTTAATTTTATAAAGCGCAAATGTTGCTTTCGTTAAGATAGAAAAAATTTGTACGAAATTGTATTATGAACAACAAAGACAGATGTCTGCCCTAAATGAACACACCCATCATTTGCTAATAACTGTAAGAGTTAGGTTATTTGTCTAGTCTCATGCACAAAAAAAAAAGTTCGATCTTAGATTCTTAAAATCATTAATTGTAGAGTAAATTACATGAATGATCTTTGAGGTATGCATCTATCTACATTTTTTGTCCACTTAAACTTTCGTCTTCATCTTTGACTCCTCAACGTTAGTCATAGGTTGTTGAGGGCTAAAGAAAAAAGCTGAACTCAAGTAAAGAGATACAAAATCATGTTTGATGTTAGTTGGACGTGTTTCATCTTTTATCTGTTTAGTGGTGTTCATGGTTTAGGTTGTATTTGTTTTGGGGTTCCTTTGGGTGTCTTTTGGAGTTGTTTTGGGTTATTTTGGGATAGGAATGGTGGTGTAATTATCTAGATTTTTTATGAAAATTGGAAGTAGCGTTTATTCACGAAAACCTTAGTATAATTAAAATCGTGATTTTCTTATTGTGTCTTAAAGTACAGAAATCAGAATAGTAAGTTATAACTTACTGAAGTATACAATTGTTAAAATTTAAGTGATGGTTGATTGCATAATGATAACTTACGTCATATAATCTGTTAAGACATATTATCAAGACAAAGTTACGGCACCATGTAACCAAATCACGTCCAATTGACCAATCATGAACCATACCTTAAAACATGAGAGTAGATGAGATCAACAAAAACCACAGCTTACCAAATTAGAAGTACATTAACATTCAACAAGTAATTGTTCGAGTTGCTAGTAGACACAAATACAATACCTTGAACTCCAAGAAAATTAAGTTAATATAAGTCATTCACCATTAAAAGAAAACAAAAACCTTTTTAGTAACTAATAATATAATTCCAAAATGAACATTCTTAGAAATAAAGACAAGTAAATTGATCCTATGTATTCTGAAAGAAAGTAGTTCTAAGATGAAAAGATTTTGAGATCGAAACTAAGTTTCTTTCAAATACGTGTATCAAAGAGAACAAGTCTCTTGAAAGAACTGAGGATCTGGAATCATCATACCTATCTTGTTTAGAAAACCATTGAATTTGGTTTCGTCTAATGTCTTGGTAAAGACATCAGCAATCTCATCGTCAGATGGAACAAAAATGAGTTCAATGTTACCATTAAGTACATGTTCTTATATGAAATGATACCTTATATCAATGTGCTTAGTCATTGAGTGTTGAATTAGATTGTGGGAAATCACAATGGCACTTTGAGAATCACAATAGATAGGAATCCGTTGAAAGCGGTAACCATAATCCAAGAGTTGAGATTTCATCTACCGAACCTGAGATGTACAGCTGGCAGCAACAATGTATTCGGCTTCAGCTGTAGAGAGTGCAATGCAGTTCTGTTTCTTGTATGACCAACTGACCAAACGACCACCTAAGAATTGACAGCCACCTGAAGTGCTTTTTCTATCAAGTTGAAGTCCATCGAAGTTCGAATCTGAATATGCTTGAAGAAGGAAGCTTTCATTTGCTGGATACCAGATTCCGAGACTCTTTGTGCCTTTAAGATATCTGAAGACTTGTTCTACAGCCAAGATATGAGACATTTTTGGATTAACTTGAAATCTGGCACATAAACATGTTGAGAACATGATATCCGGACAACTTGCTGTGAGATAGAGTAGGGATCCAATCATTCCGCGATATTTCTTTTCGTCAACTGAAACACGTGAAGGGTCGGCAAAGATCTTGTGTCCGAAGCCCATTGGTACATTGGCTGAGGCGCAGGTGTCCATTGAGTATTTCTTGAGGAGTTCCGAAATGTACTTCTCTTGGTGAATGAAGATTCCTCTGTTAGCCTGTTTGACTTAAAGGCCAAGAAAGAAGCTTAACTCCCGATTCATGCTCATTTGGAATCTATTGATCATCAGTTTAGCGAAGTCAGCAACCATAGATGAATCCGTAGATCCAAAAATAATGTCATCCACATAATTTTTTACCAGCATGAGATGTTTTCCATTTGATCTTCGAAACATAGTAGGATCTAGATTCCTCTTTGGAAACCGAAGCGCTTGAGAAAATCTGTGAGGGTCCTGTACCATGTGCGAGGAGCCTATTTGAGTCCGTAGACAACCTTCCGAAGTTTGTAACATTAATTAGGAAAGGAGATATTCACAAAATCGGGTGGTTGTTGAAGGTATACTTCAGTGTCAAGTTCAACATTTAGGAAAGCACTTTTGACATCCATTTGGTAAAATTTGAAGCCTTTATGAGCAGCATAAGCAAGGAAGATTCTAATAGCTTCAAGTCTTGCAATAGGAGCAAAGGTCTCATCGTAGTCGACCCCTTAAATTTGAGTAAAACATATGGCTACCAGTCTTGCTTTATTTCGGATAATGACTCCTGCATCATCTAGCTTGTTGCGAAACACCCATCTTGTACCAACAATGTGATGGTTTGGAGGAGGAGGTACAAGAGTCCATACTTCATTTCGGTTAAATTCTGCCAGTTCTTCTTGCATGGTTGTAATCCAATCAGCATGCTCTAATTCTTCCTTGATGGATTTGGGTTCAAACATGGATATGAATGCTGAGAAATGACATTTATTTTGGATACTTGTAGCAGAACGAGTTTATACACCGTCATTGATGCTTCCAATCACTTGGTGACATGCAATCTTGGAAGTTCTTGAACAGCAGACGATCCGATATCAACAATAGGATTGAGTTGCTCCCCCTGAATGGTCTGAATTTGAGGATGATGATCCCCCTGAACTTCTGAACCGGAGAGGTTGGCATCATCATTAGAAGGGAACTCAAAGAAATTTTCATTGTCATTGATGTTGATCGGATTTGAGTCATTAAAATCAACAACTGCATCTTGGAAGCCGTCCACATTTGATTCAAGAGAGGGATGATTCTCCCCCTCAACCTGAGAAGGTTGAAATGGTTCGAAATCAAATGCCTGGAGACTCAGAATCGGACCAGAGATGTTGTGCGAGATAGGAGCTTCCAAAGGAGAATTTGTACTTGGAGTAGGCCTCGTTCGAGATTCCGAATCAAGGGTAGTTTCGGAAGGACCAAAGAGAGTTTCAAAGTCTACTTCATGAATTACTTGAATGTTTGGACATTTCGGAGGAGGAGCATCAGATTCCAAGATGTGGGTGGTGATGTGAGTGGGACCGGAACTCTGAACAAGGTTGTCATCAAAGGTAACATCAAAAATTTCTTCAATAACTCGAGTATGTCGATTGAGGACTCGATAAGCCTTTGATTTTGAGGAATAACCAAGGAAAATAGCTTTGTCAGCATTGGGTTGGAACTTGGTAAGCTGATCGCGCTTATTTTTGATGAAGCATCTGCATCCGAACACATGAAGAAAGGAGATTGTTGGCTTTCGTCCATTCATGGCTTCGTACAGAGTTTTGTTGAGGAGTCGATTGATGATACTCCTATTCTGAGTGAAGCTTTGGTGGTTGTCGAGGCCAACACAAATAATAACCCTAAATATTACACACTAAAATAGTGTATAGTGGTAAAGGGATCGAATCCATGGAGATTGGTTCAATTTGATAACTCTATGAAAAATCTCTTTGTAAAAATACTTGGAATATGACAATAAATTAAAAATGGGGATTTTGATGTTTTGAAATACTTGAAACAAACTAGAATTAACTATGATTTAAATAGACAATTGCAACAAAAATAAGAGTTTGATGTAAAATCAATTAGAGAAGGATGGTTGACTTAAGGTTTCCTCACTTTGACTTTTGGTGAACATATCATTAGAATTCAATGGTGCAATACTTGTTTTAAAACCTCAATTTGGCTATAGTAATCCAAGGAGCTTGAGATTACCTAGACTTTTCTTAATTGTTGAAATGGCTAGAGAAGCTCATAACAATTTCCTTAGTCAAAGTCACTAATTCCAAATAGCATGTAATTAGTGAAAGTCAACTAGCATTAAGAACCAAAAAGTCACCAAATCCAAGAGGGGTCAAATGCTTTCACCACCATGTTGGAGGAAATGTTTTTATGATTGTGTGAAGCAAAAACAACACAAAAATCATTTGTTGCTTGCTAATTTGAGGATCCTTTACTTAATCAAGAAATTAGCCAACTAATCACCACAAACACATTTAAACTCATGAACTAAAACATACAAGTAATGATAAGATGTTAAAACACAAAACATTCCCATAAAGATTCAAGAACATGTTCATGGATTCTTCAACATTCAACAAAAGTTCAAAGGATTAACCAAAAGTCAACCAAGATTAGCTTAGCCAAGCATGGCTAAACCCAAAGAAACAAAGTTAGAGAAAATTGTACCAAACATTAAGCAAGAATCAAGAGGTAAAAATATGATGTTCTTCAAGGGTTCTTGGCCTTCAAAAGTCTTCAAAACTCCAGAGAGAATCTTCAAAAATCGGATGTCCAAGAGTATGCAAAAGATGGGCACCAACCTTCCTCAAATAGCTCAAAAGAAGAATTTCCGAAACTGCCCCTGCAGGAGGTTGCGCGACCCGCGTGCTCTTGCGCGGGTGGTCCCTGGATGTAGCATCTTTGAGGTTTTGGGCCTCCATAGCTTAGCCCACTTGGCCCAGATCGAATCCAATCACCTCCTAGCCCATTTTCTTTAAGTTTTTCTTCATTTTAAGCCCAATTTGACCTCTCCAAATCCTCCAAAGCTCGTGAACTCGCCCGATTAATAATTTACGTACGCTTGAATATTTCCCCGCATCTTGCAAATTTAAAGTTTATTTCTCTCCAAGTCTTCAAATAATCATCAAGATCACTCCATGCATCATCTCCACTACCCATCAAGCCCAACGTCATTTTTGTCTACCACATCTCATCGCCTCCTATACGTCCCGAACACTCCCGCTCCGCTAGACCCGAAAACCTGCAATTATGCTCACAAGATTCGAGAGTACCCGAAATAGTCATAAAATAACAAAATGGAAAATATGCATGGAAATTATCTAAATTATGAATGAAATATGCTAAAATAAACTATAAAAAGAAGTAAATAAAATGAAGCTATCAAGCGTGCACTAGAAACGGCTTCAGCCCAAAAATAGAGTGGAAGATTTGCAAAATTGAGCATTGATCGAGTTGCTTCAACTAAAGTTCTGTTCCTCTGTTCAACTACACCATTCTGTTGATGAGTGTAAGGATCAGAAAAGTTGTGGTCAATTCCTTTTTCAGTAAGAAAGTTCTCAATGGTGGAGTTGGTGAATTCCGAACCATTATCACTTTAGATTCTCCTAACTGGGAGTTTGATAAGAACTTCTATTCCTTTGATAAAATTGATGATTTCAGAGGCTGTTTTGGATTTCAGCCTTAGCAAGAAGACCCAAGTGAACCGTGTAAAGTTATCAACAATCACAAGAATGTATTTCTTACGATGAAGACTTTCTACCGTGGATGGTCCACAAAGATCGATGTGTAGACTTTCGTGAATGACCCTTCTTCGATTGCTTACCATACTCACAAGCAGCACACAAATGCTCATTTTCGAATTTGAGGAGAGGTAAACCTCTCACCATTTCACCAGATACGAGATCATTCATGTACCAAAAATTTAGATGAGCGAGCCTTCGGTGCCATAACCAGCTGACGTCAGGAACAGATTTGGTGAGAAAGTGTAACGCCCCATTTCTGGTATGTGATTTAAATAAAGTATTTTTCATTTCTTAAGGGGTACTCGATGAGTCAGTAGCCTGACTTGTCGAGTAGAGATGGGATGTTCACGCGCTTTAAGTTGGCTACTCGACGAGTCCCCATGCTGGGACTCGGCGAGTCTGCCTGTCTGGATGAAACCCTAATTTCAAGGGTTTGCACCCTATTTAAACAACTTTTTTGCCCCAACCCAGCCTCCATCACCCTCAGAGCTTTCCTTATCAAACCCTAGCCTTCTTGAAGTGTGTGTGAGTGATTTTTTTGCCTTGTGAAGGAACTTTTGGTGCATTTTGGAGCAAGAAGAAGAGGGAGAAGGTTGAAGAGCTCAAGGAAGAAGAAGTAGATCCAGAATACACTCCTTTTTGGTCATCTTTTCTGGTAATAGAGTTTCCATCTTGCTTATTGTGCTAATAGATCTAGTTTGTCCCCAAATTGTTGGTTTTAAGCTCAAAAACCCCAAATCCTTTGTGATAAAGCCTTATGACCGAGTCATACCTCAGATCTAGCCTCTCTTGAGCTCCAGAAGCTTACGGAGATCACCTTTTTGGCAGCCATGGCTTTGTTTTGGCTTATTAACCCCATAATTGTAATGTTGGAGTGTTTTTGCTTCATTTCATCTTGGTTACATGTAAAGTTAGCAACTTTACGTGTTCAGATAGTCCTAGGAGCTTAGATCTACAGGTTAGATGCACTGAAGTGGATTAAAATCGACTGTATGGAATCTGCATGCGTGGGACTCGATGAGTTGTTCTGCAGACTTGACGAGTCGAGTCGCGAGTCCCCGTTTTTCCCCGATTTGAGAGTTTAGGGTGAATTAGTGAGTGGGAATGGACTCGGTGAGTTAGAGTTCAAATCTAGTGATGGAGGGACTCGGCGAGTCTACGGACTGACTCGACGAGTCCGGTCAACTGAAAGTTGACTTTGACCAGGGGTAAAATAGTCATTTTATCCTGAGGGCATTTATCAGTACTTGATCTAGTGTTTTTGGAATTTGTAGCCGGAAAGTTCCAGCGTAGCAGTTAGCCAGTTTTAGAGTTAGTATCTCAGCAGCCAGCATTACGAGGTGAGTTTTTCCTTCCAGTAGGAACGGGTCTACGGACACAATGCCGACCCGTTTAGTTAGGAGTAGTTTCGGACCTCAGTCCGATGCAGTACTTAGAGTGCTTGATGTCTTTGTGACTCAAGCATGTTTTGTGTTATGTGTTCCGGACTCTGGTCCAATGCAGTATGCAATATATGTGTTCATGCTAGTTGATATGTTTATGCTATGCTATGTGCAGTCAGTTTCCGGACTTCGGTCCGATGTAGGGGACAAGGTCCCAGTCAGTTCCGGATTTCGGTCCGTGCAGTTTCCGGACTTCAGTCTGATGCAGAGGGAAAGGCCCTGGTTAGTTCCGGACTTCTGTCCGATGCAGGGTCTAGACTTCGTTCCGATGCATTGCGCAAGGCCCAATAGTTGTTTATATGTTATTGTATGGTATGTGGTAGTTTGGGGGAGCTCACTATGCTTTGTGCTTACAGTTTCAGTTTTGGTTTCAGGTACTTTCGCTAGCAAGGGGAAGAGCTCGGGTTGATGGCATGGCACACACCACAGTTGCAGTTTATTCGTGAGAGTTTTATTTAGATATTTTGATATGATATTAACTTTAGTTTTGAATTGATACATTTACTATGGAATTTTGAGACATACGATTAATGGTTTTATTATATAATAGTAGATGTTGTGATTTTTAGTAATATTAAAACAAAGTTTTTGGGTCGTATTTTGGGTCGTTACAAGTTGGTATCAATGCCTTGGTTTGAGGGATTTGGGCACGCTTTTGAGTGTGTCTGAACTCAAACTGAGGAAATGGTAAAAGATTTTCAAAAGAGGAACATTTTTGAAAAGAATTTTAAAAAGAATTTAGAAAGAAAAAGAGTTTTCTTAAAAAGAAGAAAGGGTGTGGTGCATGCAATCAGCCAAGCTTAAGTAAGTACTTCCAAATTACCCATGCACTTTTATGTTATGATTATCAGTTTCGGTTTTAGTAGAACAACATGCTAGAATAGGACTAAGGATCTAAGATGATGCCTTATGTGCCTGCTTTATGTGTTTCAACTTTATGAAAATTGCATGCTAGTATTGAGTAGACAGTAGTAGGATAGTCTGTTTAGGTTATGCCTGATAGTATGAGCTTAACATTGTATGATAGTACAATTTCTGGTTATGAGAATTGATTTACTGAGTAGTTCTTGTGTCCGAATGCTTCTTGCTTTGTGCTTTGTGGTACTCTGAGTGATGGGAGTTAGCCATTAGGTGAATATGTCATGTCACATGTGATCAGGGTTGAATAATCTCAGTGTGCCGGATTTAGCCCTATTGCGCAGCTCTTGTTTGAGTCTAACATTGTGGGGACAAGTCTTTTACTCGAAGGATTATCTGAGCCTCATCACATGTGATGGTATTCAGGTGATGGCTAATTGGCATTACATTACAAGGAGGCCTTCAATAGCTAAGGACTGGGTTGAGTTGGAGATTTCCCCTAGGGTAAGCCTAGGACGAGAGTAACAGAGATCAGTAGCAGTAGTAGTGACGTGGTGGAGTCGAGGTAGTTCTTGAGGAAACTACGGATAGATGTTGAAGGTAGTATGGGCCCGTACTACTGAAAGCAGATGATACGTACTTGAATCAAGGAAGGCCGAGGCAAGACCAGGAAATCTATAGTAGTAGCGATCCCTCGTGATATATCATTGTTTCTGACGTTTGATATGGTGTGTTTTCAGAATGGTGGTTTTACGCCCTAGACTAGCAGGCAGCCGTTTAGGTTCCGGTGAGGGATCAAGATCAGGCTCGGGGGCCGAGCATTTGGATGAGCGAACGAGGGAGTTTTTCTCTTCAGAGATTACTCGTATCATACTTGAGCAGACTATTGTGATCTTTGGTTCGATCAAGGAGGGTATTTTGGAGCTAGTGGATGAGTGGTTGAGCACATTTCGTGCTGAGGTGGCGACCATTATGGGGTCTCACACCCTTACTTTCAGGGAGTTTAGAGCTTGTGGAGCTCCTGACTACCATGGGGCGCAAGATCCCATTGCGAGTACTAGATAGTTGGTAGATGTCGCCAATGCATTCTGCACCAGCAAATGTACCGAGGGGGACAAGGTTAGACTAGCGTTCTGTCTTCTAAAGGACAAGGCACGCGATTGATGGGAGGAGATTGGGCATGTCATCGGGTATGATGCAACACTTTATGCGATGACTTGGGCTGATTTTACTACCAGGTTCAGAGCTGAGTTTGCACTGGTTATTGAGGTGCAACAGTTAGCCAGGGAGTTTCAGGACCTTACTCAGACTACAGAGACAGTGGCAGAGATTACCGCCAAGTTTAGGGAGAGGGCTCTTCTTGTTTCTCAGTACGCAACAGATGAGGAAATGAAGAAGGCTCGTTACCATGAGATGTTGCGGATTGACATCTGCCAGTTTGTGAGCTGTTCCAACTGTAAAACGCTGGATGACATGATTGCTATGGCTCGTGAGAGAGAGATTGATTTAGAGATAGAGAAGAAGAGGTAGCCAGAGGCGGCATCTGGCACTGGGAGTTCGGGAAAAAATCCCAAGGTATCAGATCACAGATCTAGAGGATAGCAGGGCCACAGTCGGTGTGGCATGTGTGGGAGATTGCACGATGGGGCGTGCAAGGCAGGGAGTCCCGGTTGCTACAAGTGTGGTCGGATCGGGTATATGAGCAGAGATTGTACAACTACTACCACCACCACCACAAGATCTGATCTAATTTTCTTCCATTGCAATCACAGGGGACATAAAAAGTCCCAATGTCCGAGTTTGACAGCAGCAGGAAAGGTCGTAGCACCTGCCCCTGCAACATTGAGAATTACAGACGGCTGTCAGGGCCGGGGTGAGGCACTAGTGGCGAAGAGTAAGGCATTTCAGATGACAGCAGAGGAGGCGTGAGCGAATCCTGATATGGTGACGGGGTCGTTCTTAGTGTACGCTATTTCAGCTACAATCTTGTTTGATTCGGGGGCTACCCGATCAATTGATTCGCTCTTAGCAAGAGGTTTAGCAGAGCTCCGGGGGAGCTGGATTGTCCACTTAAGATCGAGATAGCTGATGACAAGACCGTCAGGGTCGCGAGAGTGCATAAAGGGTGTTCGCTTCGGTTATTTGATGAGTAATTTTCAGTAGACCTGGTTTCTATTCCTCTGTGAGGGGAACAAGGTTATAGTAGGCATGGATTGGCTGAGCCCCAATGGGGCATTGATTGATTGTGAACTGCAGTTAGTGAGGGTTTTCACTCCCAGTGGGTGAGAGTTAGTGATTTAGGGCGAGAGGCCATAGCACAGACCGATTCTTTGTTCAGCAGCGAGAGCGAGGCACTACTTTCAGCAAGGTTGCGCGGGGTCGTCATGTTTTAGATGTCCGGGAGAATGGCAAGGAGACAATCAAAGATGTGGCGGTAGTGCGAGACAACCCGGACGTATTCCCGGAGGATTTGCCTGGGATACCTCCGGAGAGACAGGTTGAGTTCAGGATTGAGCTGGTTCATGGTACAGCTTCGATAGACAAGGCACCATATCAGTTAGCTCTTCCAGAGATGCAGGAGTTGTCTATGCAGCTGCAGGAGCTGCTAGACAAGGGTTTTATCAGGCCAAGAAGTTCACCTTGGGGAGCCCCGATCCTGTTTGTGAAGAAGAAGGATGGGTCGCACCATATGTGCATAGATTACCGGGATTTCAATAAGGTGACGGTGAAGAATTGTTACCCACTTTCAAGGATAGATGACTTATTTGATCAGCTTCAGGGAGCATCTTTGTTCTCAAAGATTGATTTGTGCTCCGGGTATCATCAGATGCGGGTCAGAGGTGAAGATGTGTATAATTCTACTTTTAGAACCCTCTATGGTCATTATGAGTTTGTGGTAATGCTGTTTGGGCTCACCAACGCTCCAACCGTGTTCATGGATCTCATGAACCGTGTGTGCAGGCCGATGTTGGATCGGTCTGTGATAGTGTTTATCGACGACATCTTGGTCTATTCCAAGACTCAGGAGCAGCACGAGGAGCACCTGAGGGAGGTGCTAGAGACCTTGAGGATGGAGAGACTTTTCGCGAAGTTCTCCAAGTATGATTTATGGTTGCGCGAAGTGCAGTTTCTTGGGCACCTCATCAACCAGAAGGGTATACTAGTAGATCCGACCAAGATAGAGGCAGTGATGCAGTGAGAGGTCCCGAGGTCTCCATCTGAGATTTGGAGCTTCCTAGGTTTGGTAGGGTACTACCGGAGATTCATTCAGGATTTCTCCAAGATAGCAGTCCCGCTCCCCCGAGTGACTAGGAAGTCGGTAGTGTTTCGCTGGGGTCCTGAGCAGCAGGCAACATTTGAGACCCTCAAACAGCGATTGTGTGAGACACCGATTCTTACCCTGCTAAAGGGAATGGATGACTTTGTAGTCTATTGTGACACTTCTATCACAGGGATGGGAGCAGTGTTGATGCGGCGAGGGCATGTGATAGCGTATGCCTCCAGATAGTTGAAGCCTCACGCGGCTAATAATTTGATGCATGATTTAGAGCTGGGGGAGGTGGTGTTTACCCTCAAGATTTGGAGTCATTACCTCTATGGGGTCCGTTGTACCATTTACACGGACCACAAAAGTTTGAGGTACCTGATGGATCAGCCGAATTTGAACACGAGGCAGTGCAAATGGTTAGATGTGGTAAATGATTATGATTGTGAGATCCTTTATCATCTAGGTAAGGCCAATGTAGTGGCTGATGCCCTGAGCCACAAGGCGGTTGCAGCCCCAATTATAGATATTTGTTTAAGGATGACGGTGATTACTCCCTTGTTGGAGCAAATTAGAGAGGCTCAGGTTGAGGGCCTGAAGGAGGAGAGGAAAAAATGTGAGAGAATTATGATCCGAGTAGCTTCTTTCGACTATGACTGTTGAGGATTGTTGACCCTTCATGGGAGAGTATGGGTACCATACTGGGGCGGAGTATGGCAGGTGTTGATGGATGAGGCTCATAAGTCTCGTTTCTCCATCCACCCAGGGGCGAGGAAGATGTATAGAGATCTTCGACCTGATTATTGGTGGCCCTGCAAGAAGCGGGATGTAGCTTGGTATGTGGATGGATGCCGGACCTACAGGAAGGTCAAGGCGGAACACCAGAGGCCTCACGACAAGATACAACCATTAGACATCCCTGTGTGGAAATGGGAGGATATCACTATGGACTTCATCACTAAGATTCCCAGAACCGCACGTGGAGTCGATTTGATTTGGGTTGTGGTGGATCGGCTGACCAAGAGTACACATTTCA